>NC_080543.1:15942357-16268190 GCF_028640845.1 Ahaetulla prasina
TTTTGGTGACTACCTTTAAAGCGCTCCATGGCTAAGGACCAGGATATTTACGGGACTGTCTACTGCCATCTTCTATCTCCCAGCGACCGGTGCGTTCTCACAGAGAGGGACTCCTTAGGGTGCCGTCAGCCAAACAATGTCGACTGGCGGCCCCCAGGGGGAGGGCCTTCTCTGTGGGGGCTCCTACCCTGTGGAACGAACTTCCCCCTGGACTTCGTCAACTATCCGACCTTCGGACCTTTTGCCGCGAACTTAAAACTATTTCTTCCGTCTAGCTGGACTGGCTTGATTTTAAAATTTTTAATTTATTTTTATGGGTTTTAAATTTTTGTAAATTTTTACAGGGTGTTATTGTAGTTTAAATTTTTGGCCAATTGAATAAGTTTTTTAAGGGGTGTTATTAATATTATATGTATTGTTCTCTTTGTATTTTTATTCTGGCTGTGCACCGCCCTGAGTCCTTCGGGAGAAGGGCGGTATACAAATTAAAATATTATATTATATTAAATATTATAAGCGGAAGGAAACTGAAGCAGACCAGAAGTGTGACATTCCCTCTGTTCTCTTTACTGGTGAGCAGAATTATATTAGTGGCCAAAATTGTGGAAACCTTTTGGGAAAAGTGTATTTTCTAAAACTAGCTAATAATACCACTTTTTTTTGGGACTAGTACCATAAAATTATATATCAATGGAAAGATAATTTAATCCAGAATGTAATGCAATAACTTCTATGAAGGATTTGCTATCAGAATAGCAGTTACAGTATAAAGAAGAAAAGTGAAACGTAGAAAAAACGAGATATACAAAAATTATCCCCATGTCATTTAATATTTAGTTGGGTAACCTTTCGCATGAATTACGGCCTTACAACATCTTCCCATGGAGTCAACCAAGTCTTTTAGTTCTGCACCTGTTATAATGTGAAACCAAGATTGAATGATTGCTTCTATTAACTGGGTTTTATTGCTGGGTCGCTTCTGACTACCAATTTCTTTAGTCGGCGGCTCCATAGATTTTCAATTGGGTTAAGGTCTGGGCTATTCCCAGGCCATTTCAGCAGTGGAATAGGATTATCTTGAAACTCAAAAAAAAAAAAAAGTGGTGTTATTAGCCATCAAATCTCAAAAATGCACTTTTCCCAAAAGGTTTCCACAATTTTGGCCACTATTGTAAGATCTTTCCAAACTTATAAAAAGCCTTAAACTCAGAAGCACAACTCCATGTAAGAATGGAGAAAAGACCAGACATGCTTTGTGGGAAACAAAGTTCTATTTGGATGCAAAGTTTTACTCAGAGGAGTTCAGGCTCATCTGTTCTTTCCTTGTTGCATGGAAAACAGAAGGACTTCCCTTTGCCGTGCCAAAGAGAGAGGAGACAAACTTCACAACTATGCTTTCTATCAGCAGCCCCCAAGCTTTTGTTTGTGTGGCCACGAACCAGGGCCGGTCCACAGACCCTGGGTTGGGGACCCCTGCTTTCTACTGCAAACTTATGTCTACAAATTTTCTTTATACTGCAAACACATCAGAGATGGGTTTCAGCAGTTTCTGACCAGTTCTGGAGAACCGGTAGTGGAAATTTTGAGTAATTCAGAGAACCGGTAGTAAAAATTCTGATTGGCCCTGCCCCCATCTATTCTTGGCCTCCCGAGTCCCAGCTGATTGGGAGGAAATGGGGATTTTGCAGTATCCTTCTCCTGGAGTGGGGTGGGAATGGAGATTTTACAGTATCCTCCCCCTGCCACGCCCACCAAGCCATGCCACACCCACCAAGCCACGCTCACAGAACCGGTAGTAAAATATTTTGAAACCCACCCCTGAAACACATGTTCTGGTGAGAGAGAAGTTCCCTAGGATGGGCTCTAGCACGAGTCCAAAAGCTCAGAAGACTAAACCTCCGCCCCCAGTGACCAACCTAGATTGGATCCTGCGACATTATTCTGGGACCTGCATATTTGCCTTCATTCCATGACTACAATTTTTCTCTTTTTATTTTTTTTCAAAAACGGCAAGGTGTTGTTTTTTTTAACACTCAGTGCAAAACTTGAGGATTATAATCTGTGAACTGGCATTATGATACCAGAAGAGTTAGAATTTACTTTGTCTACTCTTTTTATATCAACAGCAGACTTTAGAATAGAACAGGATAGGATAGGATAGGATAGGATAGGATAGGATAGGATAGGATAGGATAGGATAGGATAGGATAGGATGGCATGGCATGGCATGGCATGGCATGGCATGGCATAGCGAATAGAATAGAATAGAATAGAATAGAATCTAGAAGGGATCTTCAAGGTCTTCTAGTCCAGCCCCCTGCTCAAGCAGGAGAACCTATACCATTTCAGATAAGTGACTGTCTAGTCTCTTATGAATGAATGAATGAATGATAAAACTACATGGGTAAATAATAAGGGGGAAATATTCTATTTATTTAGAAGAGATAAAATATGAACTCTTTCATTCATTCTTTTTAAATTCATTCTTTTTAAAATAAAAAGGAGCTGCAAGATTTTACAGAAGTATGAGGTTTCATAGTTAATTTTAAAAAAGAGATGTGTGCATTTTCATCTGTTCAAATTACAAAAAAAATATTTAATATCTTAGAAATACCTTTGTATTTAATTTATATATCCTGTATTTAAGAAAATCCTTAAAAACATGTAATGGGTTTTGTGAGAAAAACATGCTGACTTGAAAGAAAGGTCTCCTGTTAAAATAAAATCTAAAATAGTGTCTCCTGCTGGAACAAGGGGTTGGTATAGAAGACCTCCAAGATCCCTTCCAACTCTTGTTATTCTACGTTCTAAAAAAATTAAATCATTAGGAGATAGAAACAACGAATGTATACTTTACTGGAAATTTTTACAATGTGGCATGGAGCTCTCTGCCGGGAGTCTGCAAGAGGGAGCCACAAAGCACCTTTCTTTGGACGTAAAGTACATATTATATGAAATAGCTAAGAGACAGAGAAAAGAGGCCAGGCAAATCAATGAGCCCCCTTATCAATTGTTATATTTCCCATTGATCCCTAATGAAAAAAAAGCAAATATCCAAAAGCTAATGCAGGTTTCATCCGTATCCAAATAAAGTCAGGCACCTATGACAATAGTTTATTCTAACCTCACTCACCCTCTATGACTCGGACGGGGTTTTCGGACCGGGGCCGCCGCGAGGCTTATCCCCACTCAGTCCCGGATGCCGCCACAGCCACCGGCTGTCCCCGGCATCGCTTGGCCTCTTTGGCCAAACACCAGCCGCCTCTTTATGGAAGCCCCCGAGCCGACTTCTGAAGAACCCCGCGCCCGCCGGGCAACTTTATGGAAAGCGCCGAGCGGGCGGCAGTGGCCCGTCCTGGCGGCCTGCTTGACCTGCTGCACCCTGCTCGGCTGGTACACGGCCAACAGCGTGAAGGACGCGGCGGCTTTTGAAGGCCCCTGGCCGGAGGAAGAAGACCCCGAGACGGAGACGACGGTGACGGTGCTGGTGTGGTGGCGTCCTTTCGGCCGCGGCATCATCTCCGGCGGCTGCTGGCAATTCAACATCAGCGGCTGCCGCCTCTCCACCAACCGCAGCTTCCAGCGCAAAGCGCACGCCGTCCTCATCCATCACCGGGACCTACAGGCTCATGGCCTCGGCCAGCTACCCCGGCAGAGGCCGCCGAACCAGCGGTGGGTTTGGATGAACTTTGAGTCGCCCACCCACACCAAGGGCCTGCGAAACTTGGGCGGGCTTTTCAACTGGACAATGAGCTACCGGGAGGACTCGGATGTCTTTGTACCCTATGGGTACCTCAAGCTTCGCCCGGAGCCCCTGGTCCAGTTCACTTTGCCCAAGAAGACCAAGCTGGTGGCCTGGGTCATCAGCAACTGGAATGAAGGTCATGCCCGGGTCCGTTACTACCACCAACTGAAAAAGTATCTCCCCATTGATGTTTATGGATCTCACAGGCTGTCGCTCAAAGACAACAGTGTGGTGAAGACTATCTCGAAATACAAGTTTTATTTGGCTTTTGAAAACTCCCAGCATCAGGACTACATCACGGAGAAACTCTGGAGGAACGCCTTTGAATCGTGGGCTGTCCCCATCGTCTTGGGTCCCCCGAGGGCCAACTACGAACGGTTTATGCCCTCCGACGCCTTCATTCATGCTGATGACTTCTCCGACCCCATGGAGCTGGCGCTTTACCTGAGACTCCTAGATAAAAACAAGAGCATGTACCAAGAGTATTTCGCCTGGAGGAAACAGTATGATGTGAGGCTACCGTCTTTTTGGACCGAACATTGTTGCAAGGTTTGTAACATAGTCAGAGAGGTGGGGAAACAGCCCAAGACCATCCAGAACCTCGCCAAGTGGTTTGAAAGTTGACGTCCACCGATTGACTGACTTTCCATGCAAGATGGTTGGGTTGATGCATTTGCCCAACTAAAACACAAGAAAATGTATCATAAAATAAAATAAAATAAAATAAAAAATGTATCAGGGATATTTCAGTTTTTCTTAAGTTATTAATTAACTGAATTGATAAGTTACGATTGCTTGGTTTAATAATCATGGGGAGATTCACCATTGCGTCTGTGTGTGTGTATTTATAAATTTATATTATTTATAATATAGCAAAATAAGCAAAACCATTAGCAAAATACATATAAAATTATAGCAGTCATATCAAATTCAATGCATCTCGTCTATTAAAAGCACTATTTGTCAGAATGTGCTTTTGTAGCTTCCTTGCAGCCATTGCAAGCAATGCAATCTTTTGTTACATGTTTGTCTGCATCAGACAACAAAAAAGAATTTTTTCTTCTAATCTAGATTGTTTCAATTGGATTAACCAGGGCATCATGCATCTACACCAAATTTCTGCTAATTTGCAATGTAAAGAGTAATGGGTCAAATCTTCCACCTATAAATTATTGCAAGTGTGTTAAAAATGTGCAGTTGGTAATCCTCTGTATTTTCCATCCAAATAGGCTGTTAGCCTTATTTGAAAGTGAAATTCTATAAAGGCTTTTCTCAGGGAATAAGACGTAATAAACTTGAGGACTATAATCTGTGAAGTGGCATTATGATACCACAAGTTAGAATTTACTTTGTCTACTCTTTATATCAACTGCAGATTTTAGAATAGAAATAGAATAGAATAGAATAGAATAGAATAGAATAGAATAGAATTTATTGGCCAAGTGTGGTTGGACACAAAAGGAGTTTGTCTTGGTGCATATGCTCTCAGTGTACATAAAAGAAAAGATACCTTCATCAAGGTATTTTTGATGATCCTCTGGCTTTCAGATTTATTTTACTTTTTACTTTCTTTTTAAACACTAAACCCAAAATAAGGCTACAGATTTTTGAACTACACAGCAAAGGCTGAACATATTTGAGGATATAAACAGTGAACTGAGGGACTGAGTGACTTTAAAAAGAAAACCTACCATAATTTGCCCTTGCTCCATCGTATGCAAGGACTATTTCAGCAATAGCCATCAATATGAGCAAAAGAGTAATCTTTGAGAGAAGACTGTGTGATTCTGGAGCAAAAGATTTCTATTTCTCGTCTTCCCTAGGTAGATTACAAACCATTATCTTGAAGCTGATCTATTTTGAACTTAGGTCCAGTGGTGAAATCTGAACCGGTTTGCCACCGGTTCGCTGGCTGCGCATGCGCACATGCACAGTGCACACCAAACGCACATTGAGTGTGCACAGTACACACCAAATACGCACTTTGCACAGAAAAAGGAGGCTTGGGAAGGTAAGTAGAACAGCAAGGAGGGGGAGCAGCTGTGCGACGTGATTTAGATTAATTAGAAAACAGGATTTCCTGCTTTCTAGCAATTTTAAACCAATCTGGCACAATTTTAAAGCAATGTGGCACAGCTGATTGTCGGAAATACCAGTTCAGAGGAACCTGTCGTGTCCCACTCCTCCGCTGACGGCCGGGTCAGGGAAATCCGAATCAGGTGTGCCTCTGCAGCTCTGTCAAAGTCCTAGCAAAGTCCTCAGGGCAGGCAGGAGACCAGAAAGTGACTTCAGCAAGATATGTTTAGACTTTGCCTGACTCAGAGAATGCCAGAAAGCAGATCCTTTATATAGGCCATGGGGTGTGGCTCCATGACTCAGCACTTATCCAGGCCTGCCCCTCCCTTCCTTCTGTTGCCTCCGCCTATCAAGTCTTCTGACCCGAAGGTCACTCCAGTCGGCAGCTGTTGGTAATTGGCTCACATGCTGTGGAGGAGGGGGAGGGGTCTAGTTGCTCCGTTTGCCTGGGCATGGAGCCAGAGCTGGGGGCTGGAGGTATTTCTTCCTCTTCAGCCTGTCTGGGCATGGAGCCAGGGCTGGGGCCGGGAGGCATACTAGAACATTCCTCCGTGTTCGGAAGCAGATAAGAAGACCCCGGCTGAGATGAGATTGGACGAGACACAACAGAACCGGTATCTTTTTTTTACTACTGGTTCACCCAAACCAGTACGAACCAGTAGCATTTCACCACTGCTTAGGTCTTATTTCAGCACTAGTCATAAGATAGGTCATAAGACTTTAAATTTAAAGTATTAGTTCAATGCTAACCACAAGAGGGAGTAAGATCAACTTTTAAAAGGAAGGAACCCAGAGGATAAAGCATTGGAAAGATGGTTAAAAATAAAAAATAAAATCAAAAACATAAAACCCCATATAAAACCAATTTTTAAATATTTTTAATTTTTTTAAGTAAATTTTTAAAAAATTTAAAATTGAAATTTAAAAAGAAAGGGTCCAAAGGCTACAAATTATTAAAAGATAGAAGGGACTTCCCCAGTATTATAACAATTATTATTTTTCCGTAATCTTTTACAGTAACTGTAAATTAAGATTTCATTTTTTTAAGCTGAGTTTTTATTTCTTTTGTTCTTTTAATTCACTTGTGGATTACAAACTGTATCTTGCATGTAAGCTTTACTTTATCACTAGCCACAACAGGAAGTAAAAAGACTAACTTTTAAGAATTTGAAATTCTTAGAATTTTCAATTATTTTTGGAAAAAATAATTTAAAAAAAAGTTTTGACAAATTTTGAGTTTTTAAACTAATGTTTAGAATTTTCACAAGTTTATTAGTTTTTGCTTGTTCTCTCTTTTCTTTCCTCTGGTTGATGCAAAACAATTTACAAACTGTGATTGAAAATCAAAGATATGATTGATAATGATTTTAAGCAGAAGATGTAACAGAATATATATTAAAAAGGGTTTGATATAAATGGGAATTAAAAAAGGGGGGGGAAGAAGTATAACTAGACAAAAGATTAAAGATGGGGGTGAAAGGTAAGATTAGACTTTTAAGAAGATTGTAAATAAGGAAAGAAAAATTGAGAGAAAATATACTGATGAAAGCATGGAAGAAGGGGTTGGAAAATAACAAATTGGATATGAACATGTACCTGGCAGATATTTTGTTCAGAAAAGATTTTTTTATGTGTCTAAAAAATAAAAAACTTTACAAAAGAAAAGAATTTTTACAATTTTAGCTGTTGCAAGAAGAGAAACCTAGTCCTGGGGAAAAAAACAGTAATGGAAAAAAAGATTAACACTATTTTGATTGTGCAAAATATGTGCCATGAATGTATTCATGCCCACAGAAGACCCAATTTACACGTGTAATTTGTAAACTATAAAAGAAAATGAAGGGTATCGAGGCAAGACTAGTCACTCTGAGACTCTCAACCAACGAAATGAGAAACTTCAACCAAAAGTATCCAAATTAAACATAGTAAGGAACAATTTACCAGAAGAAATGAACCTTTAGACCAGGGTTCCCAACCCATTAGTGGGCCGTGGCCTGTTTGCAAGTGGGCCACGCGAGTGGCAATGTTGTGGTCCGTCAGCAGGCTACAGAGCTGGCAACGGAGTGGGACAGCGATGAGGCTGAGGTGAGGCCAGGGCCATCGGGAAGTGAGGTGCGGACTCCAGAGCCTCCAGAGACTGATAGTAGTGAGGCAGAGGAACAGGAGGAGCCTGTTCCTAATGCATGCATGAGAAGAGCTGCCAGAAGGCAAGAGCAGCTCAAGCAAAAAGGACAACTCGGGAGTAGGGCCAAGAGATGATTGGCCCCTCCCATAAGGCTTAAAACAGACCAGCACCGGCGTTCGGCCTTTGCCGGAAAACAACATTGTAGCTGCATCCTCTGCTTCATGTACGTCTTTGTTTTTGTGGCTTCTGGACATTTGTCAGGAAGGGCATTTGGCAGTTTGCCTAATTGGACTAAGGTTTGTGAGATAACTGAAGAATGTGTGTTTGGGAGGCATTTGTTTTACTTTGAGTTGAACGACGCTGGGAATGAAGTAATTCCCAGCTGTTCAAATAAAGTTTATTTTCCCACAGACTAATCTGATTATTACCTACTTGGGCCTGGGTCATGACAGGCCGGCCGGCACGCATGCATGTACATGCAGATTAGTTGTGTAAGTTGAGCTTTATGCACGTGTTCATCAGCCTGCCATTCACAGAAGTTGAACTGTGCATGTGCAGGTGCGGCAACCCCCACTCATGTGCCACCCTGCAGCTCATGTGGCCTGCTTCCCCTCTCTCCACCACCCTACCAGGCAGCCAAGCCATAAAGTTTGGGGACTCCAGGAGTGTCAAACTCGATTTCATTGAGGGCCTCATCAAGGTTGTGTTTGACCTTGATGAGCAAAGCTGGCTGAGGAACTCTGGGAGTTGAAGTCCACAAGTCTTAAAGGGACCAAGGTTGGAGAGCCCTGCTTTAAGCTATATAACTGGAAGAGGAGGGAGACTAAACTTTAGCACCTAATCCTGAACACGGTGAGAAGGAAGTGGAGTTCAGATACAAAGCGAAGATGTAGAAAGCAGTCAGCCCTAAAGGACTCAGATGCCTAAGGCTCAAAGTATGAGGAACAAACAAGGCAAGCTTTCTAGTAGTTTCATTATCTATCACGAATCTCTTTCCACTTATGACTGTATGACTATAACTTGTTGCTGGCAATCCTTATGATTTATATTGATATATTGACCATCAATTGTGTTGTAAATGTTGTACCTTGATGAACGTATCTTTTCTTTTATGTACACTGAGAGCATATGCACCAAGACAAATTCCTTGTGTGTCCAATCACACTTGGCCAATAAAATTCTATAAAAAATTCTATAATAAAATAGTACAGGAGGGCAAGTAGGATATTGTTGCCATTATTGAATCTTGGTAGGTTATAACTCATGATTGGAATGTACAGCTGGAAGGATATAAATTGTTCAAAAGAAATGGGCTAACAAAAGAGGCGGAATTGCATTATAACAAGAAATCATTATGCTTTTACGGAAGTATAAAACCATAGATGAAAGCCATCTTAAATGCATATGGGTTAATATAAAAGGAGAAAAGAATGACATTTCCCTAAATGTATACTTCAGGCCATCCAACCAAGCAGACAAAATAGGTGAACTTTTTGCTAATGAGTTGATTTAGGTATGCAGGAAACACACCACAGTAGTAATGGGGGACTATTCTAACATCAACTGGGAGACAAGCTTTGCACCAAGTGGAGATCAAAAAGGTTCTTGATGATCCTAGATCAGTGGTGGGTTTCAAAATTTTTTTACTACCGGTTCTGTGGGTGTGGCTTGGTGGGCGTGCCATGGCTTGATGGGCGTGGCAGGGGAAGGAAATTGTAAAATCTCCATTTCCACCCCATTCCAGGGGAAAGTTACTGCAAAATCCCCATTTCTTGCCAATCAGCTGGGACTTGGGAGGCAGAGAATAGATGGGGGCAGGGCCAGTCAGAATTTTTACTACCGGTTCTCCGAACTACTCAAAACTTCCCCTACCGGTTCTCCAGAACTGGTCAGAAGCTGCTGAAACCCACCTCTGGCCTAGATGACAACTTTGTCACCAAAAAGGTAGAGGAGACTAGATAGTCAGTTGTACTGGACTTAATTCTTATTAACAGAGATAAAATGATAGAAGAAGATGAAGTTGCAGAACTTTGGGGGACATACTCATACTGAAATTCAACACAATACAGGCAGAGGTAATCAAACAATGTCAAACTACTTTCTTAGGTTTTATGAGACCTGACTGCAACAAACTAAGAGGTAGTTTAGGAAGGATTCCATGGATGGAAATCCTAAAGAGAAAAACATCTCAAGATGCATGGGAAATTCTGAAGAATGAGATTGTAAAAGCCTGACACAATACCACAGAGGAAGAAATACAGAGACCCCAGACAAAACCAGCATGATTGCAAAAAGAACTCTCTGATAAACTGAGACAGGAAGAAAAAGACAAGTAGAGAAAATCTGACTATTTTATTGTCTGAGAGACGTTTAGGGGAAGAACACTTGTGAATCAGGGTTTTTTGACATATATCTTATTTTCAAACCATACAAGAATACAAAAGGTGTAATGCCATATAGGAGTTATTTCCCAATCTTGGAAACTTTTAAGAGGTGTAGATTTCAACTCCAAGAATTCTCCAGCCAGCCACAAAGTCCACACTAAATAACATTCCCAAGATTGAGTTGTTATTGCTAGTTGAGAAGTTGTGTCCGAACCATCGCGACCCCATGAACAAGGTTCCTCCAGGCCTTCCTATCCTCTACCATGAGTAACACTGCCTATATTAACATTGCAACACTATGTTAACATCGTACTATTTAACACTGCTTATAAATGTACTATATTACTAGCTGATCATCTTAAAATAACCATAAAACATCCATACCAGCCTGGATTTATTGCCAAGAGAACGTGTATATGTATATAATCCTATTAGAAAGTCATGCTCCGACTCAACCCTGCCAAGACCGAGTGGCTGTGGATGCCGGCATCCCGGTATAATCAGCTGAGGCCATCGCTGACTGTGGGGGACGAGTTATTGGCCCCCACAGAGAGGGTCCGCAATCTGGGCGTCCTTCTGGATGCACGGCTGTCATTGGAAGAGCATATGACGGCCGTCGCCAGAGGAGCTTTTTATCAGGTTTGCCTGATTCGCCAGTTGCGTCCCTTCTTAGACCAGGATTCCTTATGCACAGTCACTCATGCCCTCGTCACTTCCCGTCTGGACTACTGCAATGCTCTATACATGGGGCTCCCCTTGAAGAGCACCCGAAGACTCCAACTGGTTCAGAATGCGGCCGCGCGGGTGATAGAGGGAGCGACTCGTTGCTCCCATATAACACCCCTCCTGCGCAGGCTGCACTGGCTTCCGGTGGTCTTTCGGGTGCAATTCAAGGTGTTGGTTACCACCTTTAAAGCGCTCCATGGCATAGGACCGGGTTATTTACGGAGCCGCCTGCTGCTACCAGCGGCCTCCCATCAACCAGTGCGCTCCCATAGGGAGGGTCTCCTCAGGGTGCCATCGGCCAGACAATATCGGCTGGCGACCCCCAGGGGGAGGGCCTTCTCTGTGGGGGCACCAACCCTCTGGAATGAGCTACCACTGAGTATTCGCCAACTCCCTGATCTCCGGACCTTTCGACGCAAGCTGAAAACATTTCTGTTTCATCGCGCAGGACTGGCCTAATGGTTTTAAATGGGGTTTTATTGGTTTTTATTGATTTTAAATGGTCCAGCCAATCCTGAATTTTTGTTTTTAAACTGGTTTTAACTTTTATATTGATTGTTTTATTTTGGCTATAAACCGCTGTCTGCAACGACTGTTATAAAAAGAACTTTACAAAAAATTAAATTTGGGGGGAAAAAGATGACAGATCACATTTTTAAACCTATCAATGCACAGATATGAATTAATAATTATGAGCCATATCTCACTCTATTGAGAGGTACTAAGCAAGGATACCCATCACTCCCCTTTCTAATTAATTTAGTTATAGAAATGTTAGCAGTATGCATGAATGATAAACTTACATGGGTATAATATAAGGGGGAAATATTCTATTTATTTAGAGGAGATACAATATAGACCCTTTCAATTGCAATACATTCTTTTTAAAATAAAAAGGAGCTGCAAGATTTTACAGAAGTATGAGGTTTCATAGTTAATTTTAAAAAAGAGATCTGTGCATTTTTATCTTCAAATTACAAAAAAAATTATTTAATCGCTTAGAAATATCTTTGTATTTAATTTATAAATCCTGTATTTAAGAAAATCCTTAAAAACATTTAATGGGTTTTGTGAGAAAAACATGCTGACTTGAAAGAAAGGTCTCCTGTTAAAATAAAGCAAAACCTAAAATAGTGTCTCCTGCTGGACCAAAGGGTTGGTATAGAAGACCTCCGAGATCTCTGCCAACTCTGTTATTCTACGTTCTAAAAATTAAATCATTAGGAGCAGTGGTGGGTTTCAAATATTTTTACTATCGGTTCTGTGGGTGTGGCTTGGTGGCCATGGCATGGCTTGGTGGCCGTGGTCGTGGATGTAGCAGGGGAAGGATACTGTAAAATCTCCATTCCCTCCCCACTCCAGGGGAAAGATACTGCAAAATCCCCATTTCCTCCCGATCAGCTGGGACTCAAGAGGCAGAGAATAGATGCGGGCGGGGCCAGTCAGAATTTTTACTACCAGTTCTCCGAACTACTCAAAATTTTTATTTTTTATTTTTATTTATTTATTTTGTCACACAGTATATATGAGTGTAAGCATGAAATAACTATACAATATATAAGTATATATATAAGTATGAGTATGTAATAACTAAATTAATTGAATATAAAGAAAGGAAACAATAGGACAGGAACGGTAGGCACTCTTGTGCTCTTATGCACGCCCCTTATAGACCTCTTAGGAATGGAGTGAGGTCAATAGTAGACAGTTTTTGGTTGAAGATTTGGGCTACCGGTTCTCCAGAACTGGTCAGAACCTGCTAAAACCCACCTCTGATTAGGAAATAGAAACAACAAAAGTATACTTTACTGGAAATTTTTATAATGAGTCATGGAGCTTTCTCCCAGGATCTTGCAAGAGGGAGCCAAAAAACACCCCATTTTGCACATAAAATACATGCTATCAATAGCATTTGAAATAGCTAAGAGAAAGATAAAAGACACAATGCAATCACTGAGCAGCACCCTTATGAATTGTTATATTTACTTTTGATACCTAATGGAAAAGCAAATATCCAAAAGCATTTTTCATCCACAAGTCTGGGATCTGTGACAATAGCTTCTGATCTAACCTTACCGTCTATGACTTGAGTGTTCCTGTGAAGTGGGTAAACAATTCGCATAATTATTTCATAGTTTTATTTTTAATGGAACTTATTCACATTTGTAGGTAAAACATTTAATTCTTTTTTATATATAATTTCTCAATATAGCAGATGGAGCTATTTCCTGAATGTCAAGATTTTGTTAAATGTTTAAGGGGAAAAAAATGAATATAGAAAAGACAATGTGGGAAAAGATTAAGAAGAAAATGAAACCCTGGAATAAAAGCTGTTCTAAAATCCCAGGCTGAATGCTGCAGTTAAAAATGATGCTTTCTAAATTAAAGGCAGCCATCTACTTAATGTTCATAATTGGGCCCAGAATCTTGGCTGGTTTGAGCAAAAAAAAAAGAGTGCAGAGAAGAGCAATCAAGATGATTAGGGGACCAGAGGCTAAAACATATAAAGAACGGTTGCCGGAACTGGGTATGTCTAGTTTAATGAAAAGGACTAGGGATGACAGGATAGCAATGTTGTGATATCTGAGCGGTTGCCATAAAGAGGGAGTCAAGCTATTCTCCAAAGCACCTGACGGCAAGACAAGAAGCAATGGATGGAAACTAATCAAGGAGAGAAGCAACTTAGAACTAAGGAGAAATTTCCTGACAGTGAGAACAATTAATCAGTGGAACAACTTGCTTCCAGGAGTTGTGGATGCTCCAACACACTGGAAGCTTTTAAGAAGAGATTGGACAACTGTTTGTGTGAAATGGTATAGGGTTTCCTGCCTGAGCAAGGTCCCTTCCAACTCTGTTATTCTATTCTAAGACATCACATGCCTACTTTGCTCAACAACCACAATCCTGGCTGTCCCAGTTGCAGAAATTAAGTGGCCATGCAGTAATTAAGTAGACTGCTAGGGAGAAGGCACGGGCCTATTACCACACTTGGGACTTTCTCCCATCCAAACAGGGAGAACAATTGCAAGAACGTTTACTAGCGTTTTTGCCAGGTGTGAAGTCTGTTTATCCAGTATCCTGGACTTCAAATCTGGAACGGGCCCCAAATCTGGCAAAAACAATAGCCAATGCCAGCATTTTGAAAGGTTAAGAATACTGGCATTGACTAGCATTTACAATGTATGTATGTATGTATGTATGTATGTATGTATGTATATTTCAGTAGTGGGTTGCAAATCCCGTCGCTACTGGTTCGCTCATGGGCACGCGCATGCTCACACAACGCTTATGCGCATGCGCAAAATTTTCTGGGCAGGTGGGCAGAGCCTGCCGCCACTGTTACCGGTTCGTCCGATCCAGGGCGAGCCAGTAGCAAGCTACCATTGGTATGTATGTATGTATGTATTTATAAAAATGTATTAGCTGCCCATCTTGACACATGGTAACTCTGGGTGGCTTACAATATTATTTTTTAATATAATTTTATTTATGGGTTTTTTTTTCTTCAACATAGATGAATACTTGGTGAACAGTACATTGTCTGGAGCAATTTACTTTATACAAAATGGTAGTAACAAGAATAATATTATTTAGGTAAAGGTAAAGGTTTCCCTCGCACTTACGTGCTAGTCGTTGCCGACTCTAGGGGGCGGTGCTCATCTCCGTTTCAAAGCTGAAGAGCCAGCGCTGTCCGAAGACGTCTCCGTGGTCATGTGGCCGGCATGACAACGCCAAAGGCGCATGGAACACTGTTACCTTCCCACCAAAGGTGGTCCCTATTTTTTCTACTTGCATTTTTACGTGCTTTCGAAACTGCTAGGTTGGCAGAAGCTGGGACCAGTAACAGGAGCTCACCCCATTACACGGCAGCACTAGGGATTCGAACCGCCGAACTGCCGACCTTTCGATCAATAAGCTCAGCTGTCTGAGCCCCTGAGCCACCGCGTCCCCATAATATTATTTAGATATACATAATAATAATCTTTCAACTTCTAAGATTTTCCTATACATTGTAGTTATAATGCATTATATTTTGTAGTAGTATACATAGTAATATTTTCCCAACTTCTACTTTCTAAGTTCCATTTAATCTAATATGTAGTCTTCAAATAGAGGACATATCGGATATTAAATTGATAAGAACAGATACTACGCTTGATCTTTTTTCCCGAAGGCCATCACTCTGTTAAACAAATAATTCCCTCAACACTGTCAAACTATTTACTAAATTTGCACTACTATTAATCTTCTCATCGTTCCCATCACCAATCTCTTTCCACTTATGACTGCATGACTGTAACTTTGTTGCTGGCAATCCTTATGATTTATATTGATATATTGACCATCATTTGTGTTGTAAATGTTGTACCTTGATGAACGTATCTTTTCTTTTATGTACACTGAGAGCATATACACCAAGACAAATTCCTTGTGTGTCCAATCACACTTGGCCAATAAAAAATTCTATTCTATTCTATTCTATTCTATTCTATTCTATTCTATTCTATTCTATTCTATTCTATTCTATTCTATTCTATTCTATTCTATTCTATCTTAGCCAAAAGGCCGGGCAGCTTACAATATTTACGGGGTGGGTGGGTGGGGAATAGTAGGGAACATAAGCATTTTCATTTCCCCGCTGGAAGGCTCAGAAAAGCTTCAGGAACCCTATTCATTCTGAAAGATAATGGCAGGAAATGAACATATAGAATTGAAGAAATACGTAAGCTTTTTTTTCCCTTCAGAAAGACCTGTCCAAAGCACAGAAAAATAATGTAATTGATCCTTATACAGAAGACATATGTAGCATTTATATAGGGCACATCCCTGTGACCACACCTAATAATATATCACAATAATTGTGAATGCTCCAGCACTGGAAATTTTTAAGAAAATGTTGGATAACTGGATCTGACTGAGATGGTGTAGGGTTTCCTGCCTGGGCAGGGGGTTGGACTAGAAGGCCTCCAAGGTCCCTTCCAACTCTGTTGTTATATTATATCCATCATGTTCTGATCAATATAGAGCTGACCATGTGAAAATGTGAAAAAGAATATACAGAATAAGAGGTTTTACAAAGATTCGTTCCCTTATATAACAGCAATAAAAAAGACACAGAGCACCAGTTATGGTATAGAAAGATTCATATGGATTCAGTGTATTGAAAGGGCAGTGATGGGTTGCTACCGGTTCGGGCAAACCGGTAGCAGCGGTGGTGGGAGGCTCCACCCACCCACCCGGACATCATCAAATACGATCTGCACATATGCAGAAGTTGTTCTACCGGCTGGCGCGCGCGAGCCAACCGGTAGCAAAGGTAAGTGATACCTACCGGTACCCCTGTGAGAGAGTAATAGCTTAAAAATTGCATATTAATAAATTTTGATAAATTCGTGCAAAACTACCCATCTCAAACTAAAAACAGGATCTGTAAAATGTATTAGAAACAGATACAGAAAGTCCCTCCCTAGGTTTTGGGGGGGGGAGAAATTGGGTGACTGATTTCGGAAAACATCTGGAAGATTAACACATGGCAAACATTGTGGAAATCTTGGGGACTTTTTTCCCCCTCAGCTTCAATGCCAGAATCATTTGAGAAGATTCCTTGGGGAAGGGGGAAATTTATGAATTAAATGTCACAACTAAAGAAAGAATTAAATTTTCACAGAAATTACGTATGTTTGAAGGAGTAAATACACTGTGAATAAGAAACACTTTCTTTTCTTTTTGGACAGCCAAACTGTTAATTATCCAAAGCAGGAAATGTTTGGGTCATTAACCAATTAAAATGGCATATAAAATTTTGTCTGTAGCTCTAATCAAAGAGACGTCATATGAATTCTCTAGACAAACGCCTTGCAGTCCCATCCAAAAAATTAAAATAAAATAGAAACCCCCTCACCAGTTAACAGCACAGCCCAAGAGCAACCTGCAAACTAGAAAGCCCAACTTCCCAACCTCAATACTCCTTGTCCTTCACAGAGTTCTTCAACTTTGCTATCCTTCTGAAAGATCCATTTTGCTTAGCAATAGACCTACCCCACCCCCAGGTACTGTGTTTCCCAGAAAATAGGACATGTCCCAAAAATAAGGCCAAGCCTAATTTTTGGGGTGGGTGTAGATATACGCCCTCC
This sequence comes from Ahaetulla prasina, assembly GCF_028640845.1. Lineage (NCBI taxonomy): Eukaryota > Metazoa > Chordata > Lepidosauria > Squamata > Colubridae > Ahaetulla > Ahaetulla prasina. The sequence continues at coordinate 15,959,548 of NC_080543.1, forward strand.
CCCGAAAATAAGCCACAGCAGTGCAACACAGCAGCAGCCATGAGGTGGCCACGCTCGCTACCTCCTGCACCCCCAAAATAATAAGATCCCCTGGATAATAAGGCCAAGCCCTTATTTTAGGGTTCAAAAAATATAAGACAGGGTCTTATTTTTCGGGGAAACACGGTATAGTGACATAGATCTGTCTCATTTCCCCAAAGTGGCCAGCAAATCAGACACTTAGGATTCCCCGTCTTGTAGCAATAGCACTTAGACTTATATACCACTTCACAGTGCTTTACAGCCCTCTCTAAGTGGTTTACAGAAGGGCAGCATCTTGCCCCCAACAATTTGGGTCCTCATTTTACCCACCTCGGAAGGATGGAGGCTGAGTCAACCTTGAGCCTGGTGAGATTTGAACTGCCAAATTGCAGGCAGACGGCAGTCAGCAGAAGTAGCGTGCAGTACTCCATTCTAACCACCGCGCCACCGAGGCTCATCAGGTTTCAATGTGGCTTTCAAATTCTATAAAAATATTTGTTTTTCCTGCAGACTGAATCCTAGGCAAGTCCTATATGGAAAAACCACCATGGTGCACCATCGTTCTACAGCAGGGGTGAATTTCACTTACCTTTGCTACCAGTTTGCTCGTGCCCCTCCCCGCTGTCTGCGCATGCACAGAAGCTTCTGCACATGCACAGATCGTATTTAGAATAGAACAGAATAGAATAGAATTTTTTTATTGGCCAAGTGTGATTGGACACACAAGGAATTTGTCTTGGTGCATATGCATTTATATGCATTTATATTTAATGGTGCATTTAATGTCATCTGGGTGGGTGGTCAGAGCCTCCCACCACCGCTGCTACTGGTTCGCCTGAACCAGGGTGAACCGGTAGCAACCCATCACTGTTCTACAGGATTTGGGAAGGAGTGCACTATTTGTTTTATAAATCTTAGTAAGACCTCTGTCAACCCATAGGATATTTAGAAATTATAAGATGATCTGACATGAGCCTACACCATTTTGATGCTGGCAAAGTCTAAATAAAAATCAACATTTAAGTTTGAACATTAATTAAAAAGGAGAAAGGAAGGAGTGGACATATTCAGAACCAAAAATTGAAGCTACAAGAAAGGAGATTGTTAGATGTTAGATGTTAGAAGCGAATTCCAGACTGTTCCAATTGTCAACAAATAAAGAAATTGTATGAAATAGTATCTTTCCTTTCTCTTGCTCTAGCCATATCTCTGGAATTCTTTAGAGTGAAACAAGAAGCAGGACCAGATGCTATCTTTTGTACAGATGGTCCTCAACCGACAACCACAATTTTATGTTGGAGGTAGTGACAGATTTTGTTTTCCTGGGCTCCAAGATCACCGCAGATGGGGACTGCAGCCAAGAAATTAAAAGACGCTTGCTCCTGGGGGGGAAAGCTATGGCAAATCTAGACAACGTACTAAAAAGCAGAGACATCACCCTGCCAACAAAAGTGCATATAGTCAAGGCTATGGTGTTCCCAGTTGCAATGTATGGCTGTGAAAGTTGGACCATAAGGAAGGCTGAGCGCCAAAGAATTGAGACCTTTGAACTCTGGTGCTGGAGAAGACTCTTGCAAGTCCCTTGGACTGCAAGGTGATCAAACCGGTCAGTCCTAGAGGAGATCAATACTGACTGCTCTTTAGAAGGCCAGATCCTGAAGAAATGAAATTACATGATAAATTTTTCAGAAAAAAATTATCATGTCATTTACAACTTCTTCATTGCAAAAACATATGGACTACAAATCTTGATCAGGGCAAAGCAATAGATGCAATCTACATAGACTTCTGTAAAGCTTTCGACTCAGTAGTACATGATAAACTTCTCCTAAAACTAAAATCTTATGGCATCTCAGGACCCCTCCACAATTGGATAACAGCTTTTCTATCAAACAGACAACAAGTAGTCAAAATTGGCAATGCTATATCAAATCCTGTTCCTGTCAAAAGTGGCGTTCCCCAAGGCAGCGTTCTTGGACCAACACTCTTCATATTATACATTAATGATCTCTGTGACCATATTACAAGTAATTGTGTTCTCTTTGCTGACGATGTCAAACTATTTAACACCACCAACAATACAGCTATCCTCCAAAAAGATCTTGACTTTGTATCTGAATGGTCTAAAACTTGGCAACTCCAAATCTCAACCAGCAAATGCTCAGTCTTACATATTGGAAAAAGGAACCTAAACACTAAGTACAAGCTTGATGGACATTACCTTACTGATGACCCCCCCAGTTAAAGATCTTGGAGTTTTCATATCAAGTGATCTAAGTGCCAAAGCCCCCTTTTTTTACATCGCAAAAAAGGCCTTAAGAGTTGTAAACCTAATCTTGCGTAGCTTCTTCTCCAAAAACACTACACTACTAACCAGAGCATATAAAACATTTGCTAGACCAATTCTTGAATACAGCTCGAACCCATACCACATTTCTGACACCAATACAATTGAATGTGTCCAGAAATATTTACAAGAAGAGTTCTCCACTCCTCTGAATACAACAAAATACCTTATGCCACCAGACTTGAAATCCTGGGTTTAGAAAATTTAGAACTACGCCGCCTTCAACATGACCTGAGTTTAACTCATAGAATCATCTATTACAAAGTCCTTCCTGTCGAAGATTACTTCAGCTTCAATTGCAACAATACATGAGCAAACAATAGATTTAAGCTTAATGTTAACCGCTCCAATCTTGATTGCAGAAAATATGACTTCAGTAATAGAATTGTTAATGCTTGGAATACACTACCTGTGGTCTCTTCCCAAAATCCCCAAAGCTTCAACCAAAAACTGTCTCCTATTGACCTCACCCCATTCCTAAGAGGTCTGTAAGGGCACAAACGTGCCTACCATTCCTGTCCTATTGTTTCCTTTTGTTATATCCAATTAATATAGTTATTACATACTCATACTCATATATATGCTTATATATTGTATAGTTATTTCATACTTATGCTTATATATACTGTGTGACAAAATAAATACATAAATAAATAAATAAAGAGGAAACTCAAATACTTTGACCACCTAATTAGAAGGAAAGACTCACTGGAGAAGAGCCCAATGCTGGGAAAGATTGAGAATGAGATGGCTGGATGGACTCACTGAAGCAGTAGGCATGAGCTTAAATGGACTCCAGAGGATGGTGGAGGATAGGAAGGCCTGGAGGAACACTGTCCATGGGGTTGTGATGGGTCGGACATGACTTCACAACTAACAAAAAACATGCAAATAATTTTTCTGCGGACCACCAAAATTTTCTCCCAGACCACCAGTGGTCCACTTAGTCCAACCCCCTGCTCAAACAGGAGAACCTATATCATTTCAGATAAGTGACGGTCTGCAAGTAGTCCTCAAGGCACGACCACCATTGAGCCCCAACACTTCTGTGGCTAAGCAAGACAGTTGTTAAGTGAGCTTTGCCCCGTTTTACGGCTTTTCTAGGCACCGCTGTTAAGTGAATCACTGCAGCCGTTCAGTTACTAACACGGTTGCTAAGCAAATCTGGCTTCCCCATTGCCTTTGCTCGTCAGAAGTTTGCAAATGGGGATCCCGCCGACCTCGCATGAGGGACCCTGGAACCCTCACGAATCAGTTGCCAAAACATCTGGATGTTAAGGAGGGAAAAGAACCGCAAGGCACTCCCCCCACCCACACCCCCTAGTGCCGTTACAACTTCGAAAGGTCCCATTCTTTGGCTCAGGAGTCGGGCGGCTCCTGTCCTCGGTCGCTTCATCCAGCGGAATAGCTACGGAGAGAAATAGAAATAGGTTTACCGCTGGCCTCCGGCCCCCCCCAATCCCCGCGGGGGCCTTTTCCTAGATGGGAAGGCGGCCTTCGCCTCCATGCAGCCGAGGGGAGCCGGGACGCCCCCTGCCTTGCCACGCAGCCCTTTCTCCACTGTTGAGGGGTAAAAAAAGAAGGGTTCGGCCGGAGGAACCTCTGCCGCGGAGCCCTACGACGGGCGGCAGGCGGAGAGCCAATGGGGGAAAGGTCCGTCGGCTCTCCCAGGAGGGGATCCACGCAAGGAAGGTGGGTCGAGTGTTGGGGGCAGGGCTGCTGCTAGGCCAGCCCGGCCGGCTCCGGCTCCGGCTTCTTCTCCAGGGGGGGTGGCGTGCGCAGAATGGCGGGGCGGGACGGCTGGTTTGAACAGGGCGAGCTGCACCCTGAGGGGCAGGTCGCCGGGCGGAGACGGTGCCAACAGCAACACCAACACTCCGACCATCACCGGCATGCATTCCCGGCGCCGCGTTCATCCCCTCGGACGGGGACTCAGTTGGCCGTCGCCGCCGCCGCGAGGCTTTTCCCCGCCGCCGCCGGCCCCCGGAGTCGCTTGGCCTCTTTGGCCGAAGAAGGCCATCTGCCTCCGTGGCGCAGGCGCCGCCTCTTCATGGAACCCCCCGAGCCGGCTTCGGAGGAACCCCGCGCCCGCCGAGCCTTGTGGAAAGCGCCGAGCGGGCGGCAGTGGCCCGTCCTGGCGGCCTGCTTGACCTGCTGCACCCTGCTCGGCTGGTACACGGCCAGCAGCGTGAAGGATGCGGCGGCGCCTGAAGGCCCCTGGGGGGAGGAAAAAGACCCCGAGACGGAGACGACGGGAACGGAGACGACGGGGACGGTGACGGTGCTGGTATGGTGGCGTCCTTTCGGCCGCGGCATCATCTCCGGCGACTGCTGGCAATTCAACATCAGCGGCTGCCGCCTCTCCACCAACCGCAGCCTCCAGCCCGAAGCGCACGCCGTCCTCATCCATCACCGGGACCTACAGGCTCATGGCCTCGGCCAGCTACCCCGGCAGAGGCCGGCGGACCAGCGGTGGGTCTGGATGAACTTTGAGTCGCCCACCCACACCAAGGGCCTGCGAAACTTGGGCGGGCTTTTCAACTGGACTATGAGCTACCGGGAGGACTCGGATGTCTTTGTACCCTATGGGTACCTCAAGCTTCGCCCGGAGCCCCTGGTCCAGTTCACTTTGCCTAAGAAGACCAAGCTGGTGGCCTGGGTCATCAGCAACTGGAATGAAGGTCACGCCCGGGTCCGTTATTACCACCAACTGAAAAAGTATCTCCCCATTGATGTTTATGGATCTCATAGACTGTCGCTCAAAGACAACAATGTGGTGAAGACCATCTCGGAATACAAATTTTATTTGGCTTTTGAAAACTCCCAGCATCAGGACTACATCACGGAGAAACTCTGGAAAAACGCCTTTGAATCGTGGGCTGTCCCCATCGTCTTGGGTCCCCCGAGGGCCAACTACGAACGGTTTATGCCTTCTGACGCCTTCATTCATGCCGATGACTTCTCTGACCCCATGGAGCTGGCAGTTTACCTGAAATTCCTAGATAAAAACAAGAACATGTACCGGAAGCATTTCGCCTGGAGGAAACAGTATGATGTGAGGCTATCGTCTTTTTGGACCGAACATTGTTGCAAGGTTTGTAACGTAGTCAGAGAGATGGAGAAACAGCCCAAGACCATCCAGAACCTCGCCAAGTGGTTTGAAAGTTGACGTCTACCAATTGACTGATTTTCCATGCAAGATGGTTGGGTTGATGCATTTACCCAATCAAGGCACAAGAAAATGTATCAGAGATATTTCAGTTTTTCTTAAGTTATTAATTAACTTGATAAGTTAAGATTTCTTGGTTTAATAATCATGGGTCGATTCCCCATTGTGTGCGTGTATGTATTTATGGACTCCCACCCCCACTTTTGGCCTCTATGGTTGATACAGTTCTTCACCAAACTGAAGCACAAAAATGTGCAGCCTGCCACATAGTTGTATTTAAATGTTTATTTGCAACCTTAACAAATAAGCAAAATATAGCAAAATAAGCAAAACCAGTAGCACAATACATATAAATTTATAGCGACCTTACCAATTCAATATATCCCCATAAATTTTAAAAACACTATTTGTCAGGATGTCAGGCTTTCGTAGCTTCCTTGCAACCATTGCAAGCAATGCAATCTTTTGTTACATGTTTGTCTGCATCAGACAAGAAAAAAGATTTTTTTCTTCTAATCTAGATTGTTTCAATTGGATTAACCAGGGCATCATGATTCTACACCAAATTCCTGCTAGTTTGCAGTGTAATGAGTAATGGGTCAAATCTTCCACTTACAAGTTATTGCAAGTGCGTTAAAGGTGTGTAGTTGGTAATCCTCTGTATTTGCTGTCCAAGTAGGCTGTTAGCCTTGTTTGAAAGTGAAGTTCTGTAAAGGCTTTTTCTCAGGGAATTAGATGTAAGAAACTATAAATAGTATCATATTCCCCTTTCTCCTTGATATTCCTTGTCTTGCATCCTGAATTCTAAATAATATGTGTACTTGAGCTCAACTTTCACTAATGTGCCTGTTTTTATAGCAGTAGAATTTTTAAAGTGGAGAATATTTTTTTTTAAAAATAGACTTTTTTTACCCCATATGCATAGTCTGAAAAGGGTGGTCTGTGATAACTCACTACAGGGTTTGCCTTTCATTGTCAGACAACTTCAAATTATGACTTGTTCTCCTTTCATTTTAGACATATTTTAAAACCTTTTATTGCCAGGGTGAAACAGAAAAACAGATCCCATTGGCAAGATACAGAATGTCAGGACAAAATTGTTTTGTTACAAGGAGAATAATTGCATTCATTATACCCATGTTAGCATTTTCAGCTCTACTTTATTAAAATTGATAGACTCATGGACAAGATAGCTTCCTAACTCTGACCATTGATACAGCTTGCATAATTTCCACACATAGAATAGAATAGAATAGAATAGAATTTTATTGGCCAAGTGTGATTGGACACACAAGGAATTTGTCTTGGTGCATATGCTCTCAGTGTACATAAAAGAAAAGATACGTTCATCAAGGTACAACATTTACATGGATGATCTAATACAAATTATACAACTAGAAGAATGACCTTACTGTTTAGTTACTTGGGAAAACCACCTCTTAATTGATTAAAAATCCACTGGGAAAGTAATTAACAAAAAATGTTGGTCTGCTGTTTGATCAGTGCACTTTTTAAAAAATTAATCCTTCGGGGCTTGGCATGTATATTATATATTATTATATATTATACTATGTTTTTAAAACAGCTAATTTAGAGAGAAAAGTTTCCAAAGATCAATTTATTATTTTTTTTCTCAAAAACAATTTATACATAGGATCTTTTGTCCTGGAATAGAATATGCTAAGAAATAAAGCAGTATATGAAACATTCATTCTTAACACTGAAATTTTATATTGCTGTATGATTGGTTCAATGAGCGTTAGCAAAGCAGTATTAGTAGATTTTTGCCCACTGACTAAACAGACAAACTGACACTGGAAGACCCTTACCCAATTAAGTTTTTTTTTCAGCCAGAATCTATTTTTTTTTAATTAAAAATATCAAGACATGGACTATATAGGTAGTCTTTGACTTATGACCGCAGGTGAGACCAGAATTTCTGTTGCTAAACAAGATGGCCACTTTTATGATCACTTTTGCCAAGCGGCTGTTAAGGAAATGACTTCAGCTGTTAAGAGAATAATGGGGTAATCTGGCTTGCCTTCTGCTTGTTGGAAACCAGTTCGGAAGGTTGCAAATGACAATCAAATAACCCAAGGGCACTGAAGCTATTGTAAATACATTCTGGTTGCCAATTTTTCCTCAATGACTATGAGGATGCTGCAGTGGTTTTAATTGTGAAGCTCGGTCATAAGTCACTTTTCAGTGCAGTTTCAACTTCAAATGGTCACTAAACAACAGTTGTAAGTCGAGGACTATTTGTATTAGCTGCACATAAACCGATATTGAATTTTACGTGTTTTCACAGTTTTAATTCCAGCAGTCTCAGACACATTTTTGTCTGCACCTTCTAAATTGCAACAGGCTCAAAATATCCTCATCTCTGTGTTTTTTCAACTAGGTAGCCTGTAGATATGACTTACATAGAGAAAAAAAAAAGTGACTTCTATTTGGAGCATATGAAAGATTTCTTTCACTAAAAATGAATGTATTTGCACCCAGAAGAAAAGTAAGGAGAGTTGTGGTAGGAAAAAAAATAAAGCAAACAACTTAACTGGTTTACCAGGAGTTTCCGTGGGGTGGTGTTTTTTTTTTGGATATGTTGGAATTTTCCTGACTTGTCATGGGGAAAAGTTAGTTATAATTTCAATTAAATCAGATTTGCACATCCAGGATAAATGTCACAGTCTCACTCGTTGATAAATTTCATGTAAAATGATTAGAGACAGGTAGGAGATTCTCCTTGTAATTTATTTTCATTTTGTTGCGTTTGCATTAGTAGTAGAGATCTTTACAGTTCAATAATTCATCAAGGATTCTGAAATTGTGTGGGATTGAAAATGGTGTGATAGGAAGAGAAGACACAAAATAGACAAGCTTGCAAACCCAAATATGAATTTTGAAATCATTTGCTGGAAAGGCTAGGAAGAAATGAAAAGAGGCTTAACATGATCTATTTTTTTAATGGTGAAAATTCACTGCTGCCTTTCAGGAAGATTTTCAACTTCCCGATCTAATTTATATCCTTGGTATTTCCCGTCAAAGCACTAAGCAGGGTTAAGCCTGTTTGCTTTCCCTCTGGCCAGATGTTACTGCTCACAGTACATATTTTAAAGGAAATGAAACTTAAGGCAGCGAGCTGAAATTTTTTAATACAGATGGTCGTGTTTCCTTCCTTCCTTCCTTCCTTCCTTCCTTCCTTCCTTCCTTCCTTCCTTCCTTCCTTCCTTCCTTCCTTCCTTTCTTTCTTTCTTTCTTTCTTTCTTTCTTACAATCATAAGGAGCAATTACTTGCACTAAAGAAAACATTGTATCTTGAAAAGATTCTGTCAATGGAAATTTGCATCGGAATAAATGTGCTAGTCCTTAAAGTGCCACAATATTATTTGTCTTTTTCTATTCCTTACTGGAATAAACTGGAAAGTTTGTCTAACATCCATGTGAAGATGTTAGTTTCATGAAGTCATTGCTCTGTAAAAGTTTATATTGTGTTGAGGGAAAGTATTGGTCGAAAGTTATTCCTAACAAACCTTCTTGCAAGTGGTCATTTTAAAGCAAGCTTCCTGCTTATTTTGTGAAACTGTGCTTCTTTTTAGGAAAATAGTATTTTATATGTCTTATATCTCATCCTTGTTTTGTCCTGTCGTATTTCTTGTTCTTGAGCTTTAGCTTTAATTAAATGGCTGAGAAACTAAACTAAAAATTTGAGGCTCATACAAATACACAGGTATCGTCATATTGATTGCTTTTAAAAAGATACAGGTAGTCATTAGTTTACAACACAACTGGGACCAGAAATTTAGTTGCTAAATCAGGTGATTATTAAGTGAGTTGTGCCCAATTTGATGATTATTTTTTTTTGCCACGGTTAAGTGGATTTTTGCAATTGTTAACTGAATCACGAGATTGTTAAACAAATCCATTTTCCCCAATTGACTTTGCTTGCTGGAAGCCAGTTGGGAAACTTGCAAATGGTGCCCATGACCCTGGGACACTACAATTGTTATAAATACATGCTGGTTGCTAAGCACCCAAATTTTGATATTGTAGCCAAGGGGATGCTGTGATGGCCCTAAGTGGGGGGACCAGTCCTAAGTCACTGTAGAAAGTTAGCACCCATCCCCCTCCTAGAAGAATGAAATATTTTGAGCAATATTAAAAAGGCAGAATATTATATTTCCCTAGATGGGAAATGTAGAAACATGCTGTTGGAGACAGAAAGGAGCCCCCACCTTTCTTAATAGCGCTCAGCAGATATTAGCACTTAGAAACAAAGGGATAGATAGCTCTATTCATAAGCAAATTCCCTGCAACAAGGTCTGAATAAAGGTAGGATTAGCCCTCAACCACAATAGGAATTGCCCAGCAAGCCCCTTCATTGTATCAGCAGACCAAACTTCAACCAAACTTGGGAGTCTGACAATAGCCAATAGAATATATGTTCTTGCACAGGAACAGGAAGCTCAAATACAAAGCCCAAAGAAGGTATAAACGCCATCTCTCAACTCCATTTTGTCAACTGCCTAGAACCATAAACCCATGTGGTTCTGCTTCATCATTAAACCAACTTTCCAATCAGCCTCCATGTTTCCAGTGTCTTTCTCCAGGCTTGGAATTGAACCAGATGGATATTTCTTCCAACATCACTTTTTCAGTACCATTATCATTTCAAATGGTGACTAAATGAATGGTTGTAAGTCAAGGACTACCTGTGCAATTCCTTCTTTATTAATTGCATGAAAAGGAGGTCCGTCGGCTAAATCGCAACCTCCTTTTGGACAACTCTTTTGATAAGAGAGGCACAGTTTTCATGGTCATTAAGACATCAAAAACAGCGACCCAAAATTAAAAAGAAAATGATATTCAGGTAACATCAATATTATCGATGGACTGTATTTATCAAGACTGTGGTTCGATAATGGAAATAGCTGGATAACCTTTTTGCTTAAAAAATGATTTTGATAAGATGTATGGAAAGTTTTAAATGATCTGATAATAAGGTTAAATGTAGAAGCTATTATTTATAAAGAAACATAATATAGTAATACAGGGTTAACTCTTAACGAGCAAGAAATCTTGTATTATATACAGGTGTTCCTCAACTTACGACCACAATCGAGCCCAAAATTTCTATTGCCAAGTGAGACAGTTATTAACTGCGTTTTGCCTCATTTTACAACTTTTCTTGCCACAGTTGTTAAATGAATCACTGCAATCATGAAGTTAGTAACATGGTTGTTAAATGAATCTGGCTTCCCCCATTGATTTTTTTTTTTGTCAGAAGGTTGCAAATGTTGATTAGATGGTCCCAGGACATTACAACCGTCATAAATACATGCCAGTTGCCAGCATCTGAATTTTGATCACATGACCATAGAAATAGTGCAACGGTTGTACAAAGAACAGTCATAAGTCACTTTTTTCAGTGCTGTTGTGACTTCAGTCACTAAACAAATGCTTGTAAATTGAGGACTATCTGTACTATTGGTAAACTTGAGGTTTACTTAACTAATGTTTTATATGATTCTCCTTAGATAATTGTTATATTTTTGATATCATTTTTACAATTGATTTTTATACAGTACTGTATTTGGTTTTTTTTTCATAAACCATATTTTACTGTAGTGAAATTCTATTTTTGGTACATTTTCATTAGGATTTGAGAGTTACTGTTTTATCAGAGCCTCTTTCCATGCACTGGGTTTGGAATAATTTTGGAATGATTTATTACCCAAAATGTTATTTCCTGCTATATAATGTGTGCCTCCTCAAAGATAATCAATCTCTTGTTTATATTGTTTGCAAAACTATATTGGTTTTGGTTGTTTAATGTACTAATTTAAAGATTAATGTGATTTCTTTGCTGATGTTCTAGCAAATTTTCAGTGAATACACAGTATGTTTGTGGTTTCTGTAAAACATACTGTGAATACGCAGTATGTTTTAGCAGTAAAACATGCTAATGCTAAGCATGATTTAGGGTAGTAGTGTTGTGTAGTATGACATTAGTTGCTGTGTTAGAGACAGGGTCATTTATTTCTTAAGGTGTGGAATTCTTAAAAAAAATAATATACAAAATCTAACGGCTTCTCATTTATCCGGATCAACAGAGACATATATTTGCAGTTCAAATCACTCAGGAAGTTTAATAACTACGGGTGTACAATTCTCATTGACTTGTTATTTGCAATCATGTTTCAGACAAAATGCAATAAAAATCCATGAAATGATACAAAACTTGCCTGTCTTTTTTGGCCTTGTTTCTTAAATATTTATTTATTTATTAAACTTAGATGCTGCCATCTCACCAAAGGTGATTCTTACAATCATTCAATAAAATCTAATTTAATTATTAGACTTTTATGCTGCCCATCTCGCCTAGGGTACGATATAAAACATTACAACAAATAGGGACAATAAATTTATTTTATGATACACATTAATTTATGATGATCTTTGAAGTTTTCCTTCAGGCACGGATATCAAATAGGAAAGCAGACATTTTTTATTTTACTCTTTTGTTGCTGTTTTTACCTCTCTGTTGATTGTGTGAGCTTGAATATTGAAATGATCCCATCTCCATACCATTAAGCCAGACGTTAAACTTGTACAGGTAGCCTTCCAATGGTGGGATTCAAAAACTTTTTACTACCGGTTCTATGGACGTGGCTTGGTGGGCATGGCATGGCTTGGTGGGCGTGGCAGGGGAAGGATACTGTAAAATCTCCATTCCCTCCCCACTCCAGGGGAAGTTTACTGCAAAATTCCCATTTCTTCCCGATCATCTGGGACTCGGGAGGCAGAGAATAGTTGGGGGTGGGGTCAGTCAGAGGTGGTATTTACCGGTTCTCTGAACTACTCAAAATTTCCGCTACCGATTCTCCAGAACTGGTCAGAACCTGCTGAATACCACCTCTGTAGCCTTCGACTTTGTATGATGGCATGGGTAGTGGTGGCTATCTTATTTCAATCTCATTTGATTGTTTTGAGTTTATGATGACTGCCTGTTCTGTTCTGTAAGCAGGGTTTTACACTGATTATAGGTTTACAAAGTGCCACAACTCTGTTAGACACAGTAATCTAGAGATCAAGTAAATAAATCAATAAATAAAGGGGAGGCCGGAGGATTTGTAGATTGTATTATTATTATTTTTCCAATTGGTCACACAGTCAGCCAGTTGTTTAGATTGGAGGGGGCATTTTTGTCCACCTATTGCAGCCCAGGCAAGCCAAAAGTTGGATACCCATGCCCTAAGTAGTGAAGCATATCATATGAACCAACTCAGTGTGGTTTATGAGCTGAGAAAACTATAGTCATTACCTAAACGATGGATCAAATAACCGTAGCTAATGTTCTGCAAGTATAGGTAGCCCTCGACTTACCACAGTTCATTTAGTGACCATTTGACGTTACGACGGCACTGAAAAAAAGTGACTTGTGACTGTTTTTCGCTCTTATGACCGTTGCAGTATCCCCATGGTCATGTGATTAACATTTGGATACTTGGCAAGTGACTCATGTTTATGACGGTTGCAGTGTCTTGGGGTGATGTGTCCCCCTTTCGTAACCTGACAAACAATGGGGAAACCAGATTCAGTGAACAACTGCGTTACTAATTTAAGAACTGCAGGGGTTCACTTAACAAACGTTGCAAGAAAAGTTGTAAAATGGGACAAAACTCACTTAACAAATTTCTCACTTAGCAACATAAATTTTGGGCTCAGTTGAGGACTGCCTGTATTTTAGGCAGCCCCCAATGTCAAATGGAGTCTCCTTCAGCATAAGGCCTTTTCAGTTATACCCCAGAGATAAAAGGGAGGCGGTGGCAACAACTTGGTTGTACAGAAACACTAATATTTTTATTTATTTATTTATATCCCACCTTTATTATTTTCATAAACAACTGAAGGCAACAAACATCCAACACAACTTCTTCCTTCTGTTTTCCCCACAACGACAATCCTATGAGGATTGTTGGGCTGAGAGAGAACGACTGGCCCAAGTTCACCCAGCTGGCTTTCATGCCTATGGCTAGACTTGAACTCACAGTCTCTTCCTTTCTAGCCTGGGCCCTTAACCACTAGACTAAACTGGCTCTCAATCCTGCTTGGATTTCACTGGGGATATTTTTCAGTCTGCTCTAAGAGACGAGAGAAAATCCTTTCTGCTCTTGAGGTGTGGCTGAAAATGCTCTGTAGCAAAATCCAAGGAGAATTTTTATGGAATCCTTCCATGGAGGATTTTAGCTCCAGAGTGGAAGCTTCAAAAGCTTCCATCCTGGGGCTGAAAACCCAAGTGCTTCTGAGGCCCTCACATACCTTCCCACACATACCTTTACTCCCTTTCCCAATCATCAGGGCCTGAGGCTTGCACAACTTCCTGCTGGCTTCCCCATTGACTTGATTGAGGGGAAACTGAAGCAATTGCCTCACCTAAGGGCAGGACAAGAAGCAACGGGTGGAAACTAGTAATCAAGGAGAGAAGCCACTTAGAACTAAGGAGAAATTTCCTGACAGTGAGGACAATTAATCAGTGGAACAACTTGCCTCCAGAAGTTGTGAATGCTCCAACACTGGAAGTTCTTAAGGAGATGTTGGATAACCATTTGTCTGAAGTGGTGTAGGGTTTCCTGCCTAAACAGGGGGTTGGACTAGAAGACCTCCAAGATCCCTTCCAACTCTGCTATTCTATTCTATTCTATTCTATTCTATTCTATTCTATTCTATTCTATTCTATTCTATTCTATTCAGAGGTGGGTTTCAGCAGGTTCTGACCAGTTCTGGAGAACCATTAGTGGAAATTTTGAATAGTTTGGAGAACCGGTAGTAAAAATTCTGACTGGCCCTGCCCCCATCTATTCTCTGCCTCTTGAGTCCCAGCTGATCGGGAGGAAATGGGGATTTTGCAGTAAACTTCCCCTGGATTGGGGAGGGAATGGAGATTTTACAGTATCCTCCCCCTGCCACGCCCACCATGCCATGCCCACCAAGCCACACCGACAGAACCGATAGTAAAAATTTTTGAAACCCACCACTGATTCTAGACTATTCTATACTATTCTATTCTATAAAATCAATGTATGTACCAGACTCACCAGGCCTATGTGAACCATTTTGTGTTTATGGGAAGCCCCCTCCCCCCACAAAAAAAAACCTCCTAGAGAATGACATATTTTGGGAATACTAAAAGAGGCAGAATATTATATTTCCTCAGATGAGAAATGTAGAAAAATCTTAACAAAGGCAGAAAGCAGCCCCACAGCCTCCAGCAGATGCCTGAAGAGATTGATATTTTGTGCCCATTAAGAAATCTGGGCCAATCTATTCATAAAAAAAACACCTTTAGCTCCAGTTGATGGGATTAAGAAGCACAGGACATGACCTTTAGGGCGTAATATGATTAAGCCACCACCAATTAAATAATAAAAGCACACAAAGCAAACCACAAAATTACAAAATACTGTAAACTGTGTAAATGTCCTTCCACTCATCAAGCTAATTTGTCAGCTATCCCAGGACTACGTGCTTTGCTGTTCATCAATAAACAGAATGTTTTTTCCAATCAGTCTCCATTTTATTTCTAGGGCCTTTCTCTCGGCTTGGAACCAGACCGGATTTTTCTTCCTACATGTTGATTTTTATTTTACTCTTTTGTTGCTGTTTTTACCTCTCTGTTGATTGTGTGAGCTTGAATATTGAAATGATCCCATCTCCATACCATTAAGCCAGACGTTAAACTTGTACAGGTAGCTCTCCAGTGGTGGGATTCAAAAACTTTTTACTACCGGTTCTATGGACGTGGCTTGGTGGGCATGGCATGGCTTGGTGGGCGTGGCAGGGGAAGGATACTGTAAAATCTCCATTCCCTCCCCACTCCAGGGGAAGTTTACTGCAAAATCCCCATTTCCTCCTGATCATCTGGGACTCGGGAGGCAGAGAATAGTTGGGGATGGGGTCAGTCAGAGGTGGTATTTACCGGTTCTCCGAATTACTCCAAATTTCCGCTACCGATTCTCCAGAACTGGTCAGAACCTGCTGAATACCACCTCTGTAGCCTTCGACTTTGTATGGTGGCATGGGTAGTGGTGGCTATCTTATTTCAATCTCATCTGATTGTTTTGAGTTTATGATGACTGCCTGTTCTGTTCTGTAAGCAGGGTTTTACACTGATTATAGGTTTACAAAGTGCCACAACTCTGTTAGACACAGTAATCTAGGGATCAAGTAAATAAATCAATAAATAAGGGGGAGGGCAGAGGATTTGTAGATTGTATTATTATTATTTTTCCAATTGGTCACACAGTCAGCCAGTTGCTTAGATTGGAGGGGGCATTTTTGTCCACCTATTGCAGCCCAGGCAAGCCAAAAGTTGGATACCCATGCCCTAAGTAGTGAAGCATATCATATGAACCAACTCAGTGTGGTTTATGAGCTGAGAAAACTATAGTCATTACCTAAACGATGGATCAAATAACCGTAGCTAATGTTCTGCAAGTATAGGTAGCCCTCGACTTACCACAGTTCATTTAGTGACCATTTGACGTTACGACGGCGCTGAAAAAAAGTGACTTGTGACTGTTTTTCGCTCTTATGACCGTTGCAGTATCCCCATGGTCATGTGATTAACATTTGGGTACTTGGCAAGTGACTCATGTTTATGACGGTTGCAGTGTCTCGGGGTGATGTGTCCCCCTTTCGTAACCTGACAAACAATGGGGAAACCAGATTCAGTGAACAACTGCGTTACTAATTTAAGAACTGCAGGGGTTCACTTAACAAACATTGCAAGAAAAGTCGTAAAACGGGACAAAACTCACTTAACAAATTTCTCACTTAGCAACATAAATTTTGGGCTCAGTTGAGGACTGCCTGTATTTTAGGCAGCCCCCAATGTCAAATGGAGTCTCCTTCAACATAAGGCCTTTTCAGTTATACCCCAGAGATAAAAGGGAGGCGGTGGCAACAACTTGGTTGTACAGAAACACTAATATTTTTATTTATTTATTTATATCCCACCTTTATTATTTTCATAAACAACTGAAGGCAACAAACATCCAACACAACTTCTTCCTTCTGTTTTCCCCACAACGAAAATCCTATGAGGATTGTTGGGCTGAGAGAGAACGACTGGCCCAAGTTCACCCAGCTGGCTTTCATGCCTATGGCTAGACTTGAACTCACAGTCTCTTCCTTTCTAGCCTGGGCCCTTAACCACTAGACTAAACTGGCTCTCAATCCTGCTTGGATTTCACTGGGGATATTTTTCAGCCTGCTCTAAGAGACGAGAGAAAATCCTTTCTGCTCTTGAGGTGTGGCTGAAAATGCTCTGTAGCAAAATCCAAGGAGAATTTTTATGGAATCCTTCCATGGAGGATTTTAGCTCCAGAGTGGAAGCTTCAAAAGCTTCCATCCTGGGGCTGAAAACCCAAGTGCTTCTGAGGCCCTCACATACCTTCCCACACATACCTTTACTCCCTTTCCCAATCATCAGGGCCTGAGGCTTGCACAACTTCCTGCTGGCTTCCCCATTGACTTGATTGAGGGGAAACTGACAAGCAATTGCCTCACCTAAGGGCAGGACAAAAAGCAATGGGTGGAAACTAGTAATCAAGGAGAGAAGCCACTTAGAACTAAGGAGAAATTTCCTGACAGTGAGGACAATTAATCAGTGGAACAACTTGCCTCCAGAAGTTGTGAATGCTCCAACACTGGAAGTTTTTAAGGAGATGTTGGATAACCATTTGTCTGAAGTGGTGTAGGGTTTCCTGCCTAAACAGGGGGTTGGACTAGAAGACCTCCAAGATCCCTTCCAACTCTGCTATTCTATTCTATTCTATTCTATTCTATTCTATTCTATTCTATTCTATTCTATTCTATTCTATTCTATTCAGATGTGGGTTTCAGCAGGTTCTGACCAGTTCTGGAGAACCATTAGTGGAAATTTTGAATAGTTTGGAGAACCGGTAGTAAAAATTCTGACTGGCCCTGCCCCCATCTATTCTCTGCCTCTTGAGTCCCAGCTGATCGGGAGGAAATGGGGATTTTGCAGTAAACTTCCCCTGGATTGGGGAGGGAATGGAGATTTTACAGTATCCTCCCCCTGCCACGCCCACCAAGCCATGCCACGCCCACCATGCCATGCCCACCAAGCCACACCGACAGAACCGATAGTAAAAATTTTTGAAACCCACCACTGATTCTAGACTATTCTATACTATTCTATTCTATAAAATCAATGTATGTACCAGACTCACCAGGCCTATGTGAACCATTTTGTGTTTATGGGAAGCCCCCTCCCCCCACAAAAAAAAACCTCCTAGAGAATGACATATTTTGGGAATACTAAAAGAGGCAGAATATTATATTTCCTCAGATGAGAAATGTAGAAAAATCTTAACAAAGGCAGAAAGCAGCCCCCACAGCCTCCAGCAGATGCCTGAAGAGATTGATATTTTGTGCCCATTAAGAAATCTGGGCCAATCTATTCATAAAAAAAACACCTTTAGCTCCAGTTGATGGGATTAAGAAGCACAGGACATGACCTTTAGGGCGTAATATGATTAAGCCACCACCAATTAAATAATAAAAGCACACAAAGCAAACCACAAAATTACAAAATACTGTAAACTGTGTAAATGTCCTTCCACTCATCAAGCTAATTTGTCAGCTATCCCAGGACTACGTGCTTTGCTGTTCATCAATAAACAGAATGTTTTTTTTTCCAATCAGTCTCCATTTTATTTCTAGGGCCTTTCTCTCGGCTTGGAACCAGACCGGATTTTTCTTCCTACATGTTGATTTTTTATTTTTATTTTTTTAAATCTGATTGCAATGTGCAATCTTCAAGCATTCGACAAAAGTTCAAGAAAAATGAGCCTGTAAGGCAAAACATTTCGATGATCCTGATCAAACAGGTTTAGAAGTATTTTCTTTCTCTATTTCTTTTGGTAGAAATGTTGTTCGCAGAGCAGAAAACCATAAGCAACTAAATGTTTTCTGGCACTACAAAAGATCTGTAAATTTGCAAAAAAAAAAGTGGGTTTGGTCTGCAGAGAATGTAGGTAGTTCACAACTGGGACCAGAATTTTGGCCTCAGCAGTACAACCACTTTGCTTAGCACCACAATCCAGGCTGCTCTTGTTAACTGACAACCCCGGTGAATAGAATAGAATAGAATAGAATAGAATAGAATAGAATAGAATAGAAACAGAGTTGGAAGGGACCTTGGAGGTCTTCTAGTCCAACCCCCTGCTTAGGGGGTTGAACCTTACTTTTTTTACCATTGAATTTCATTTTGTTAGTTAGCACCCAATGTTCAAATCTGTCAAGATCCTTCTGTATCTTGAGCCTATCTTCTGGAGTGTTGGCTATTCCTGTCAGCTTGTTGTCATCTGCAAATTTGATGAGTTCCCCATCTATCCCCTCATCCAAGTCATTGATGAAGATGTGGAAGACATCTTACCCTCAAAGAAGTTCAAGCAATGTTAAAAATAAAAATAAAAGTAAAATTTCTTTGAAATTTCCTGGTGATTTCACCCACTTATCTCTGTGATATTGGCAACGGAGTGTAAGTGGTTCAAGAATCAAGGATTCAGCGAGAGAGTCTACACTAGTGAAATAGCATCTACATTCATACGATCAAATCCACCGCCTCTTTTTGACACGTATCTGGTTCTTCGTATATATACCCAGCTATACGCCTGAGCCAAAAGGTCATGTACCTGTAAGTATTTTTGCAGGATGCTTATGTAGTACCAAGTTGCTAAAGGAAAAGATGGGTGCCAAATGTTTTACTAGATAGAGTAGAGGTGAGCCAACTTCTGGGGGCTGAAGTCCACAAGTCATAAAAGAGCCACACCTGATATGTATGTACCAGTAAGTATGTAAATCCTTTGAAACATTTCAACATGTTTGTGGATGGACTATTTTGTAATAGTTATTCGTGTATCCTGCATACAGTTTACCTTTGATTTATGACCGTAATAGCATCTGGCCATTATGGTTATGATTTATACGACCAACCTGATTTTACAACCTGTTTTGTAATGGTTGTTAACCAATGCAGTTGTGTCGTGTGCTGCAATAGGCAAGAACAGACTAGCATAGATACAACAGGGTTTATTGACTCAAACTGGAACTGAAGAACAACAGGCAAAATCTCTGTAATTTTATACTCTGGGCCCACAGGGCCTCAACCGATCACAATACCTTAAAAGGCCTGCTCGAATATGAATGTTCTGTGTTTCCTTCCAAAATAGTTGAAGCTATACAGTTAGGGTCATCTAAAAGTTAGTTTCACTTTAGCAGGGCTTAACACAACTATATGTATTCAATATATAACAGGTACATTGCACACTTGAGCTCGGGCCAGTTCGCAGGATTGCTGTGAGGCAAATAAGAGGAAGGAATATTATGGATATTCTGCACCTGATTTTACTTATAAAGTAACCCAGGGATGGTAGTAACTTACCTTCACTCCTGGTTTGCAAATGTGAGAGTGCGCGTGCAACACCTCTGTGCATGTGCAGAGCATCAAAAACAGGACATGATGACATCTGGGCGGAGCCTCCCACAGCCACCGCTATTGGTTTGCGAACCGGATAGAACCGGCTGAATAACACCACTGAAGTAACCCCAACACAATCAAATTGCATTACAGTTTCATTATGAAGCTAATCACAAAAGTTAAACTGCATATGTACAAATCCCTATTAGGGGATCTATGTGTCTTCAAACAAATTCACGTAAGGCTGAAATTCAACCTCTGTAATTCTTGTACAGGTAGTCCTTGACTTAATGACCCCAAGGATCTTGGCAGACTTGAACATTGGGCGCTCTCTCACAAAATGAAATTCAATGGTGTAAAAAGTAATGTTCTACATTTAGGCAAGAAAAACTAACGGCACAGATACAGTATATGTGGTATCTTGCTCAATAGTAATAACTGCGAGAGGGATCTTGGAATCTGAATGGACAATCATTTAAATATGAGACAGCAGCCTCCAAAAAAGTCAATACAGTTCTAGGCTGCATAAACAGAGGGACAGAATCAAGATCACGTGAAGTGTTAATACCACTTTATAATGCCTTGGTAAGGCCATACTTACCAAGTGTGAGGAGAATTCACAAGGAGAATTCTGCAACCAGTTTTGGTTGTCATGATTTAAAAAGGATGTTGAGACTCAGGAAAGAGTGCAGAAAAGAGCAACAAAGGTGATTGGGGGACTGGAGGCTAAAACATATGAAGAACGGCTGCAGAAACTCGGTATGTCTAGTTTAATGAAAAGAAGGACTGGGGTTGATATGATAGCAGCGTTCCAATATCTGAGGAGCTACCACAAAGAAGAGGGAGTCAAGCTATTCTCCAAAGCACCTGAGGGCAGGACAAGAAGCAATAGATGGAAACTAACCAAGGAGAAAAGCAACCTAGAACTAAGGAGGAATTTCCTGACAGTGAGAAAATTAATCACTGGAACAGCTTGCCTCCAGAAGTTGTAACTGTTCCAACACTGGAAGTTTTATAGAAGAGATTGGACAACCATTTGTCCTAAAATGGTATAGGTATAGACTAGAAGACCTTCAAGGTCCCTTCCAACTCTGTTATTCTGTATTCTGTTGCTAAGTGAGACATTCGTTAAATGAGTTTTGCTCCATTTTATGACATTTCTTGTCACAGTTGTTAAGTGAATCACTGCAGTTTTTAAGTTAGAAATGCAGTTGTTAAGTGAATCTGGCTTCCCCATTGACTTTGCTTGTCGGAAGGTTGCAAAAGTTGATCACATGACTCCGGGAAACTACAATTATCATAAATATGCCAAGTGTTGACATTTTGATTATGTGATCCTGGGGATGCCGCAACAGTCATAAGTGAGAACAAAGGTCATAAGTCCCTTTTTTCAGTGCTTTTATAACTTCATCAAGCACTAAATGCACTGTTGTAAGCCAAGGACTACCTGTATTCTAAAGGAGAAATCTGTATTAATTTAATTTAACTCATCAAATTTGCAGATAACACCAAGCTGGCAGGAATAGCCAACACTCCAGAAGATAGGCTCAAGATACAGAAAGATCTTGACAGACTTGAACATTGGGCACTAACTAACAAAATGAAATTCAATGGTGAAAAAAGTAAGGTTCTACATTTAGGCAAGATGCTATAGAGCACTGCACACCAGAACAACTAGACACAAGAACAGTTTTTTCCCGAAGGCCATCACTCTGCTAAACAAATAATTCCGTCAACACTGTCAAACTATTTACTAAATCAATAAAGTTACGTAAATCTTTCATTGTTACTCAAATAAGTCAGACAAGGGTGAGCATGTGCACACATTAGCAGAACACGCTAAATACAGAAATTGCTTAAAAGGAAACAACCACAAAGTGAGACAGTTTCCAGTAAAAAAATGTGAAAGTCCATTGGGGGACACTGGATTCACTTAACAACTATGTCATTTGCTTAATGAGCACCAGAGGTGGATTTCAGCAGATTCTGACCAGTCTGGAGAACCGGTAGCGGAAATTTTGAGTAGTTTGGAGAACCAGTAATAAAAATTCTTTTTTTTAATTCAAAAAGTTTTACAAAAACAAATGAATTTCTCCCCCCTCCCCCCTCCCTCCCCCCTCTCCCCCGCGAATTCCCAGAGCAAACACAAGGTATAGTTCAATACACAAACATTCATACCTTAAATTTTTGGAATCTAACACCATTATAATTCTTCTCTTTCGCATAACCTGACTTCCTCCATTAAAATAAAAAACAACATCCTTCATTCAAAGGCAATCTGATATCTATTTTGAATATAGTCAATCCAGTTCTTCCCTTCGTTTAAATATTTTTCTTGAGTACTGTCTTTCAAGAAGGCTGAGATTTTAGCCATCTCAGCCAAATTGGAAACTTTCAATATCCATTCTTCTATTGTAGGTAATTCTTTTTTCTTCCAATATTGTCCAATCAGCAATCTCGCTGCTGTTATTAAGTTCAAAATCAATTTAGTCTCAATGACTGTACAGTCCGTTATTATTCCCAAAAGAAAAAATTGCGGTAGGAACTTTATCTTCTTCTTTAAAACATTCTGCATACTCCACCAAATTCTTATTCAGAAAGACTTAATTTTCTTACAAGTCCACCATACATGAAAATATGTAGCATCATCACAGTTACATCTCCAACATTTTGCTTGCATATCTGGATACATACATGATAATTTCTTAGGATCTAAATGCCGTCTATAAAACATCTTATAAAAATTTTCCCTTAAATTCTGCGCTTGCGTAAATTTAACATTTCTAACCCAAATTTTCTCCCATGTTTCCAACATTATTGGTTCCTGAATATTCTGTGCCCATTTTATCACACAATCCTTTATTAAATCTCTTTCAGAATCTATTTCTATCAACACATTATACAATCTCTTTATATGCCCCTGGGTTTGATTTCTAATTTGTTTAACCAAATTTTCTTCATTTTGAATAATACCAATTTTCTGATCTTCTTTCCATCTAGCCTTTAACTGTCCATATTGAAGCCAAGTATAGTTCCTCCCTTCTTCTTTTAATGTATACAAAGATTTTAGCTGTAAATTTCCCCTCTCATTATATAAAAGATCTTTGTAAGTTATCATTTCTTGTTCCTGTTCTATATTTATATTCTCTACTGCGTGCCGAGGACTCGCCCATATAGGAATTTTATAATTTAACTTATAATAATATTTTTTCCAGACACGCAAAAGAGAAATTCTCAACACATGATTCTTAAAAGCTTTATCTACTTTCTTATCATACAATAAATATGCATGCCAACCATATAATAAATCATAATCTTCTATATTCAAAATCCTTTCCTCCGTTAAATTAAACCAATCACTTATTACAGAGAGAACAACTGCTTCATAATACAATTTTAAATTAGGCATTTTTAATCCTCCTCTTTCCCGTGTCTCTTGCATTATTTTCATTTTAACTCTCGCTTTTTTCCCTTCCCATATAAATTTATTAATTCCAATCTGCCATTCTTCCAAATTTTTATCTTTCTTAATTATTGGTATCATCTGAAACAAGAACAAGAATTTAGGCAAAACAGAACCAGTAGCGGAAATTGACTACTCTCTGTCTACTATTGACCTCACTCCATTCCTAAGAGGTCTATAAGGGGCGTGCATAAGAGCACAAGAGTGTTTACTGTTCCTGTCCTATTGTTTTCTTTCTTTATATTCAATTAATTTAGTTATTACATACTCATATATATACTTATATATTGTATAGTTATTTCATGCTTACACTCATATATACAGTGTGACAAAATAAATAAATAAAAATAAAAAATAAAAATTTTGAGTAGTTCGGAGAACTGGTAATAAAAATTCTGACTGGCCCCACCGCCATCTATTCTCTGCCTCCCAAGTCCCAGCTGATTGGGAGAAAATGGGGATTTTGCAGTATCCTTCCCCTACAGTGGGGTGGGAATGGAGATTTTACAGCATCCTTCCCTTGCCACGCCCACCAAGCCACACCCACAGAACCGGTAGTAAAAAAATTTGAAACCCACCACTGATGACCATTGCACAAAATAGTGAAAAAATTGGGGCCAGTCACATGATATTTATTTATTTATTTATTTATTTATTTCGATTTTTATACTGCCCTTCTCCCGAAGGACTCAGGGCGGTGTACAGCCAAGTAAAATTCAATATATAAACATTAAGAGAAAATTAAAAAGCATATTATAATGTGGCCAAAATTTTAAAACAAATTTAAATCTTAAAATATAAATAACCCCAATAAAATTTCAGTCCAGTCCCGCTTGAATAAATAGGTGCGTTTTCAGCTCACGACGAAAGGTCCGAAGATCAGGCACTTGACGTAAGCCAGGGGGAAGTTCATTCCAAAGCGTAGGAGCTCCTACAGAGAAGGCCCTTCCCCTGGGGGCCGCCAACCGACATTGCTTGGCGGACAGCACCCGGAGAAGGCCCTCTCTGTGTGAGCGTATGGGTCGGTGGGAGGCATAAGGTGACAGCAGGCGGTCCCGTAAGTACCCGGGTCCTAAGCCATGGAGCGCTTTAAAGGTGGTAACCAAAATCTTGAAGCGCACCCGAAAGACCACAGGAAGCCAGTGCAAACTGCGCAGGATTGGTGTTACATGAGAGCAACAAGTTGCTCCCACTATTACCCGCGCAGCTGCATTCTGGACTAACTGCAGCCTCCGGGTGCACTTCAAGGGCAGCCCCATGTAGAGAGCATTGCAATAGTCCAAGCGGGAAGTAACAAGGGCATGAGTGACTGTGCATAAGGCATCCCGGTCAAGGAAGGGGCGCAACTGGCGCACCAACCGTACTTGGTGGAAGGCCCTCTTGGAGACGGCCGCCAAATGGTCGTCAAACGACAGCCGCCCATCCAAGAGGACACCCAAATTGTGCACCCTCTCCGTTGGGGCCAATAACTCGCCCCCTACAGCCAGCTGCAGCAACTTACAACCGTAATTCCAAGATCAGTTATGGTTATATATAGAGAGGCAATTTTGTCATAGGGAGAAAATGAATTCAACTGAATTGTAAGAAAATCATTGTTGGATGAATCCAGAAGAAAGAGAAAGCTGAACAAGTCATGGTTGGATAGAGTTGATGTGGTCTTAAAAAACATAACATAACATGAACATATTGAAAAACTAGGACAACTCCGCTAAAAGTGGTAAAAGGTTCCTATTTAAGTCTTACGCTTCCAGCATCCTTTATACGTTTTAGCCAATTTATCTGGGCATAAATACCATCTATATATACTGTAAATCACATGATAGAAAGTCAATACAATACAATCAGTAGTGGGTTTCAAACCTAGTCATTACTGGTTCGCATGTGGGTGTGCGTGCGTGATGCTTCTGTTCATGCGCAGGGACGTACGAGCGGGTGGATGGAGCCTCCTGCTGCTGCCACTACCGGTTCACCAGATCCGTGGCAAAACGGTAGCAACCCACCACTGAATACAATACAATTCTTTATTCGCCAAGTGTGATTGGACACACAAGGAATTTGTCTTGGTGCATATGCTCTCAGTGTACACAAAAGAAAAGATACCTTCATCAAGGTACAACATTTACAACACAAATGATAGTCATAGGGTACAATTTAACACTTAATGATACAACACTTAATGATAGTCATAGGGTACAGATAAGCAATCGAATCATACTAGGAAACA
The DNA here is from genome assembly GCF_028640845.1 of Ahaetulla prasina. Taxonomy (NCBI): domain Eukaryota; kingdom Metazoa; phylum Chordata; class Lepidosauria; order Squamata; family Colubridae; genus Ahaetulla; species Ahaetulla prasina. The sequence continues at coordinate 15,985,278 of NC_080543.1, forward strand.
ATAAATATACATCATAAGGATACAGCAACAAGTTACAGTCATACAGTCATAAGTGGGAGGAGATGGGTGATAGAAACAATGAGAAGACTAATAGTAATAGTAGTGCAGACTTAGTGAATAGTTTGACAGTGTTGAGGGAATTATTTGTTTAGCAGAGTGATGGCATTTGGGGAAAAACTGTTCTTGTGTCTAGTTGTTCTGGTGTGCAGTGCTATAGCATTGTTTTGAGGGTAGGAATTGAAACAATTTATGTCCAGGATGTGAGGGGTCTGTAAATATTTTCACAGCCCTCTTTTTGACTCATGCAGTATACAGATCCTCAATGGAAGGCAAGTTGGTAGTAATTGTTTTTTCTGCAGTTCTAATTACCCACTGGAATCTGTTTCTCTTTGAAGTTTTTCTCTTTGAAATTATAGCATAAGATATATTTCAGTCCCTTTATCCACATATTAGCCTTCTGAGCAGTTGGTATCTTATATAGAATTTTTTTTGTCCAGTGTATTGTAGGATTTTTAACTAGTTTGTCTTCTATTTCCAGTTTTAACAGACATACATATACCTTAGCGATATAGTGTTCTTTGTTTGTACATTGTTCCGTTTCAAAGATGGAACTTATCAGTTTTTTATCAGCTATAAATCTCTCTGTGAGTTGTAAATATGAAAATTAAAACTAACAATTGCAACCTTCTAATGTTAGCTGTTCTCTGGCTTTTAATTTAGTATCTGCCAATAAATCTGGCCAATAAATCTATTGGCCAATAAAGTCCAATAAATCTGCGTTTTTGTCCAATTCTCATGCTTCATGAGGGGAAAGCCATTAAAAGGTATTTGGGGGCATAATCTCATTTTATCTTTATTCTAAATTATCAAGATGGTTCGGCTAATGAAATGGTTTCTAAAATATATATTTATTGCATCATAAGTACACACGTCATCCAAACCTCAAGTCCTAGCCTCTTAGATCAAATAACTTCTTATATCCATAAATGTTACTCATTCTTTTAATCAAACAAGGCAAGAGGGTGTGAAATTCAATTTCAGATCCGGCACGCCTAAACCTCTCCTTTCTTCAAAATCATACAAGAACTTACGTTTAACTCTTGGGTGTTTTTCCCCCCTTGCCAGATGCAACTGGGTATCTCGTTCTGCCTTTGTTTGAGGGGTAAATCTGAAGTATTGTTTGAAACAACATTCTTGGCAATAGATTTATTTTTATTACAGATATTCTTCTCTCCATCAAAGATAATTGCAGCTGATACAATCTTGAAATGACTTGGTAAAGCATGCAAAATTCAATATAAATGTTTTTATCTTTTTCTCAATCTTAAAGCCTGTTTTACTATCAATTCTGATTGGTCATTTTTTATTATTATTATATTTTTATATTACAGTATATATACAATATATTATATATATTATTATTATTAAAATTGTTGTCTTTTGTTTGTTCATCTTAAATCCTGGTGCCAAATTCTTTTAGTTTTTTTCATTAGAAATTCTATTCCTTTCAATGGGTCCTTCAGTATCAACACCAGATCATTGGCAAATGCTCTTAATTTTATACCCTGCTTTTTAAAAACAATCCTTTTATCTGTTCCTCTTTCCTTATATACCCATTTAGAATTTTTAGAGTTAATATGAATAAAAGTGGATAGTGGGCGCCCTAGTCTCATTCCCTTGTGAATAACGTAATGGTGAGGTCACCATGAACAATAATCTGTGCATTTTGTAGTGTATATATTGATTTAACCGACTTTACAACCTCTCCCCAAAATGCATAACTTCCAATACTTTATAAACAAATATGACTAATTGAGAGAATCGAAAGCTTTTTCTGCATCTAAAAATAATGCAGCTTGCTTTTCTTTGTGTTGCGGAACTATTGCCCCTTTATGACTTGTGGACTTCAACTCTGAGAATACCTGAGCAGCATGGAATTCTGGGAGTCCTCCAAGTCATAAAAGGGACATCATTCCCCATCGCTGCTGTAGATGTGCCAAGACATTCAGACTGTCCTCACATTGTCCTATAATTATCTTTTGAGTAAAAACGCACTTTGATCTGGATGGACGAGTTCTTGAAGAATTGTCTTGAGTCTCTTAGCTAACATAGATGTACATGATCTTGGTTTTTAATTAAGGTTCGGTCTTGCCTCTCTTTAGATATTAGAGTGATATTGGCCTATTTCCATGATTCTGGTATCTCATTACCTTGTAAAATAGAAGTCATTATATTCTGGAGGTATGTGATGATTATTTTTCAAAACATTTATAATTAATCCCCAGAAGACCATCTGAACAAGGTGTTTTCCCTAATTTGATTTTTTTTTATAACTCATTAGATTTCTATCATGTGATTGATCCATTCATAAGTTCTTTCTGTTTATCTGTAAGATGTGGTAGGTTCTGCTTTTGGAGATAACCTTCTGAAAAAGAAATGTCAGATCCTTTATAGAAATTGGAAGAGTAATGATGAAAATTTCCTTGTATTGCAAAATTATGTTATAACTATATCACTTCCTGGAGTTTCAAAGTCTTATTATCTCTTTCCTTCTTTAATTCACAAGCCAAGCCCTTCCTAGTTTATTTGCATGCTCAAAGTTCATTTGTTTTACGGAAATTCAATTTATTCTCTAATTCTTTACCATACACATATATATCATTGCTATTGAAGAAGATTAATTTGGTTTAGAAAATTTATTTTTGTAAGTTATTTCCTTAATTCTTTTTTACTTTCAATTTCCTAAGATCGCATTGATTTTTTTCAGTTTCAATTGATTATTATGTTATAAATAAAAAAAATCTTAATTACAGCTTTGCTTGTGTCTTATACTGTTCTTACGTCTATTGTTTAGGCTGTTGTCAAAAAAATCTGTTAACTTCTTTTTGTAATCTTTTGCTATCCAATCTTTCTGTAATAAAGTTTCAAGTGTCCATCTAAACTTTGCGGATTGCTTCTTTAAAGTCATCTCAACTAGATTGTGATTGGAGAAAGTCTTTGCTGAAATCTGCGTCTTTGAGGCCAGAGTAAATAAATTTCTTGAAATTCATATCATGTCTATTCTCAAGAATGATTGGTGTCTTTGTGGAAAATAAATATATTTTTTAGAACAGGGGTCTCCAACCTTGGCAACTTTTAAGACTTGTGGACTTCAACGCCCAGAATTCCTCAGCCAGCGTGCGCTGGCTGAGGAATTCTGGGTGTTGAAGTCCACAAGTCTTAAAAGTTGCCAAGGTTGGAGACCCCTGCGGTCTAACGAATCCACCCCCTTCTCCTTTTCAGGCACCTAACGGAAAGTCAAAACATCCCGGGGTGGGAGGGTGGGGAGGCTTCCCGCGCATGCGCCTTTCAGGCGAAGAGGAAGGGAACGCTCTTCGGGACAAGCTTCCCATTCGGCGGCTGACTCCACGGGAAAAGGAGAAAGCGCAGGAGGAAGGCGTGGCCTTCTCGGGTGGGCGTGGCTCCCTCGAGGCACGTGCCTGCGCGAGTCCGCAGGCTGAGGTGGCGGTGTGTGTGTTTGGGGTGGGGGGGTGGCGGATGGGTGGCGGTAGCTGGAGGTCCCTGTGTCACGTTTGATCCCGGGGTGGGGTGGGGGTCCCTCTTTAGTGGCCTTCCCTTCAGGTTTCCTGCAGGCGACACCAAAGCAAAACCATAATTTTAAATTAAATTTAGTTAGTTCTTGACCTCACCTGGTTAGGTCGTTGCTCGTGAGGTTAACGGTAAGTGTGGGGGGGGGCGAGGGTCACATCTCTGAACCCCCATCGCAGAAGGGTGGGGAAATACCTTTTTTAGAGACTGATTCTACCCCCTTCCTTCCAAAACGTTATCACAGTAACCAGAGTTGGAAGGGACCTTGGAGGTCATCCAGCCCAACCCCCCTCCTGCTCAACGCAGGAGACCTGTACTAGGGATTTGAACCACTGAATTGCCGACCTTTCTGATCGAAAAGCTCAGCATCTTAGCCACTGAGCCACCTAGCATGTGACAGCAAGTATTCCAAGACTTGAGGCGCTGTCACAGAGAGGAAGGGGGTGTGGGGGGGGTCCATCTATTTTTTCCAAAGCACCCGAAGACCAGACAAGGAATAATTATGGATGGAAGCCGATCAAAGGAAAGATTCAACCTAGAAATAAAGGAGAAATTTTCTGACCTTGAGAACAACCAACCTTTGCCTGCAGAAGTTGTGGGAGCTACATCACTGGAGGCTGTCAAGAAGAGACTTGATGGTCATCTGTCAGAAATGGTGTAGGGTGGGTTGGAATGGATGACCTACAAGGTCCCTTCCAACCGTTATTCTGTTATCTGTTATAAAACCTACCCTCGTTTACCCCCTACCTGCCCTCTTTCTCTTCATGCTGTTTTCAGGGTATCACACATTTTGTCCCCATCATCCAAATTTACCAATGTAAATTTATCTACCTTGTCCCAGGATCTTCTGGGTGAAGGAATAGTATGATTTTTCTAATGGATCACACATACACACATACACATACACACACACACACACACACACACACAAATCCTCAGGATCCTGTGAAAAAGCTTGGGATGAAAATGGCTAGGGTGGGTTCAAATCTCAAGGCTCGCCAGAAGACCTGATCTGACATTTATACTGGCTGCTCTTGCATTTCTAGTCCAGATTAAATAATGGAGAACATTGTGTTTCAAGTAGGCTTAAGTCGTTTTTATATGAAGCAACTCTCAATGTCACAGTTTAAACGACAAGGATCTGTGGCCCTTGAGATGTTCCTGAAGTCCTTAGTAAATTGTTGCTACATTGGCAGGAACTGCTAGTTTAGAGAATACTTAATGCATCACACTATATTTTGTGAAATATTGAGGGGAGGAATTATTGGGATTAAAGGGCTATACAGGTAATCTTCGATACAGTTTATTTAGTGACTGTTCGAAGTTACAATGGCACTGAAAAAAGTGACAAGACCATTTTCCACACATGACCGCTGCATCATCCCTATGGTCATGTGATCAAAATTCAGACCCTTGGCAACTGACTCTTATTTATAATGATTGGACTGTCCTGGGGTCATGTGATCACCTTTCACAACCTTCTGACAAGCAAAGTCCATGATAAAAGCCAAGTTCATTTAACAAACAGGGCAAGAAAGGTCATGTGAAGTGTGACAAAATTCATTTAACTAATCCCTCACTTAGCAACAAAAATTTGGGGGCTCACTTGTGGTTGTAAGTTGAGGGCTACCTGTATTCATGCAACAATAACATACTGTATGGTAGTCGGCCAGGAATTGTACAGAAAATTTGCAGCAATTCAGACTGCACTGTTTTGTGTTAGCAATAAAACAAACAAACAATCTGGTGTTTGAAATGAAGAAGTAGTTCCTGCAGGAACTAGTATGAGGTAGCGGTTAAGGCAGTATTTCTCAAACCTGGGTTCACTTCTCAGCATGAAAGCTCTAGGTAACCTATGGGCAGCCATTTTCTCTTCATCCAGATTATCTCACAAGAGTAAAGGAAGATCCCTGTGTACATATCTTTAGCTGTCCAAAAATACATGGAGCGTAATTCCCAGCAATAATAATTAATAATTCAGTACATGCTACATGGTCCTTTGTGAGGAGAAATAGATGAATAGCGAGACACCTGTTTTACATGTCTATCCTCTATCTTGGCCAATTTTACAGTTTCACCCAATAATTTATTTGATTTCAATTCCACCTTTGTACAGGTGCTCAAGCACAGTGCTTCTTTCTCCTATTTTTCTCCATCACGGCAACCTCTGTGAGGTGGGTTGGGCTAACTGGACCAAAGTTGCTAATAGGTAGACCCTGCTTTTAGTCCAATTTCTTAAAGTCGCTGGTCCTCAGCATAAAGCTTCAACAAAGAAGGTTGAGAAACAGGATCAGTTTTTCAGCACAGTTGAAATATCATTTTTTTAAAAAATCGGGTTCCTACTTGTGGCTGAAGAGCAAGATAAAAAGGCAATAAATAAAAGCTTAAGAGCTATACAATTGCTCTAAAACATAGGTGGACACCCATAGCCAGCTTTTCAGCAGGTTGCAGCTGCTGTCTTTTTTTTAAAAAAGCCTGCTTTTTATAAGGTTTAGTATAATAAGGCCTACTTGATGTAGAAAATAGAATGAGAAAGCTACAACTCAAATTAAGTCTGTATTCTCTTCAGAATCATCCTACTTATGAATGGAGAATTTCATATGGAAAGGTCAAGTCTTGAAGTTTTTGCTTCCTCTGCTCTTTTGTGCCTCTCCTCCATCCACCAAATTTATCCTCCTGGAATTAGAGTTAATAGAATAATAGAGTCGAAAGGGACCTTGGAGGTCTTCTAGTCCAACCTCCTGCACAAGCAGGAGAACATATACTACAGTATTTAGACAAACATTGTCCAATCTCTTCTTAAGTCGCTGGTCTTCAGCATAAAGCTTCAACAAAGAAGGTTGAGAAACAGGATCAGTTTTTCAGCACAGTTGAAATATCATTTTTTTAAAAAATTGGGTTCCTACTTATGGCTGAAGAGCGAGATAAAAAGGCAATAAATAAAAGCTTAAGAGCTATACAATTGCTCTAAAACATAGGTGGACACCCATAGCCAGCTTTTCAGCAGGTTGCAGCTGCTGTCTTTTTTTAAAAAAAGCCTGCTTTTTATAAGGTTTAGTATAATAAGGCCTACTTGCTGTAGAAAGTGGAATGAGAAAGCTACAACTCAAATTAAGTCTGTATTCTCTTCAGAATCATCCTACTTATGAATGGAGAATTTCATATGGAAAGGTCAAGTCTTGAGGTTTTTGCTACCTCTGCTCTTTTGTGCCTCTTCTCAATCCACCAAATTTATCCTCCTGGAATTAGAGTTAATAGAATAATAGAGTCGAAAGGGACCTTGGAGGTCTTCTAGTCCAACCTCCTGCACAAGCAGGAGAACATATACTATGGTATTTAGATAAATGGTTGTCCAATCGCTTCTTAAAAGTCACCCATAACTTCTGAAGTCAAGCTGTTCCTCTGATTAATTGTTCTGTCAGGAAATGTCTCCTTATTTCAAGGTTGGTTCTCTTCTTGATTAGTTTCCATTCATTGCTGCTTCTGCCTTCAGATGCTAATTTTTTTTTTATTTCAGTGAGTCAAAACTAGAATAATGAGTGGACGGGCTCGTGTGAAAGCCAGAGGACAATGCTTTCCTGGAAGAGAAACATATGGACAAAGTGATTTTGCAAAACCAGTATGTTTTTATGCCTGTGCTTGTTTACAAAACATTGATCTTCTCTCATGGGGCAACTGTATCATTAGACCACTGTGTTTCCCAAACCTCTTCTATGTGCCACATCCTTCATTTAGATCTACGTTTAATGATTCATAGTAAACTATTATAAAAAATAGTTTGTTTAAGACATATTTGTGGTCTGTTTATAAACGGCTGTATTTTTAATTAGCGGCTTGCACTGCGGCCTGCGGTTTGTCCTAGGAAAACAATGTACTAAAAAAGCATCACATTTGAACAGTTGCTAATGAATCAAATTCATACAGTCTCCAAAGAAATTTATTTAATCCCACAGGCAGAATTAAAGTCAGGAAAGAATTGTTACAAAAGAGGGATTAATTGATGCTATACTCTTAGTGAACCCAGAAAGAAAATTAAAATGAAGGGTGTCAAGTCACTGTGATTTTTTTCAATAACAAGTGATAGAAAACTATATGAAAAAAACTATTGAAAACATTATATAGAGATCTCAGACTCGGGGAATGCTACTTAATCTAATTTATTTGGAATTATTTATACATCGATAAAATATTTGTCCTGGGAATATAGTTTATATTTGTGATAGTGTTAGTTTATGTTTGGGATATCTGAAAGGGATGGATCTAGTTGTGCAGTTAGCCCCAGTGATGCTGATCTGTTTCTTAGTCTTTCCATAATGGTTTACCTTATTGTATCTGATTTTTATGGTTTAGTAAAAATGGAGAAGTTTGATAGCAACAAAACAGTAAGTAGCTAGAACACTGGTGGTGTTTTATAGCTTCCCATTCTCAGAACAGTGGAGTGTTACTTAATAGCAATAAAAAAAAATCCAGAAATCAGTTCAGTGGAGAAAAACATAATCTGTTCATAGTTTAATTTGCCATTTCTACCTTAAAGGGTGGTTCGGGAGACACTGCTTCTTACAGTGTGCCAGAAGCCAGTAGCAGCCATGCAAGAACTGGGGAAGAGCCATTGAAATGTAAGCAAGTTAATTATGCAATAGCTGTTCTTAAAAGAGCCTAATCTCTAAATTATATAGAAATATTTAAAGTACAGGTAGTCCTTGACTGTGTGTACCTTACAATTGGTACTGTTGGAAGAAATATACATCTGGTTCAGTTCCAAGTGGGGAGAAAGACACTGGAAACATGGAGGATTATTGATGAACAGGACCACATGGATTTGAGGTCCTGGGCAGCTGACCTCAAGGAGTTGAGAGAGAGAGGTATTTATACCTTCTCTTGGACTTTGAACTTGAGCTTCCTGTTCCTGTGCAAGAATATGTATTCTATTGGCTCCTGTCAGACTCCCATGGGGCCATGGGGGGTCATGTTTGGTTGAAACCTGGAGGGTGTGGTGCAACTGAGAGGATGCAGTGAAGGAGCTTGTTGTGCCATGTGGTGAGCTCTGCTACTAGATGATAGCGGGCTAATCCTATTATGTCCTGAGGGATCATGTATTAATCCCATCACTCCGGATCTCAAGATCTTTTGTCTTGTAGATAGACTGGCCCAGTCCTGTTGGGCTATTAAGAAAAGTGGGGACTGCTTTCCAAGAGCATGTTTCTCCTTTAGGGAAATATTATATTCTGCCTTTTTTAATATTTCCCAAAATATTCTTCTAGGATAGGGGTGGGTGCTAACTTTCTACAGTACTCAGTTTCCACTGCTAGATAAGGCATTTGTTAAGTGAGTCATGCCCAAATATACAGCCTTTTCTGCTATGTTTGTTAAGTGAATCATTGCAGTCATTAAGTGAATCCAACTTCCCATATTGACTTTGCTTCTTAGAAGCCAGCTGGGAAGGTTGCAAATAGTGATCTCATAATCCCTGGACACTACAACTGTCATAAGTCTATGCCAGTTACCAAGCATCCAAATTTTGATCACGAGTTCATGGGTATGCTGCAGTGATCCTAAGTATGAAAAATGGTTATTTTTCAGTGCCATTGTAACTTTAAATGGTCACTAAGCAAATGGTTGTAAGTCAAGGACTACCTGTATACAGTTCAACATCCAAATGAAATTAATTGTAATAGACTTTCGCGATGAATTAACCAGTGCACCAATTTTGAAAGTATTGATTTACAACTTTAGTTTTGTAATTTCTTTTCATTTTTTTTTTTTGAGACTGCCAACGCTTTATTTTTGTTTTCATTTCAAGATGGCTTTTCTGTTGGTCCTTCTGGCTATACGGTGATGGAGAGAGGGGGGAGGATCCAGTGTAAATTTCGGGACCTGGAAGTGAATACCAGAGAAGCAATGTTACATGTAAAAGATTCTAAAACAGGTATAATTTATTGTTCTGTTCTGTTTTCTTCAGGGAACCGTTCTTTTTCCCTCCCTGGTCCTAGCGCTATGCTATGTTAGGGTACTTTGAGCAGTTTCAATAATACAGTTAGCCTTCGACTTACAACAGTTTGTTTAGTGACCATTCATAGTTACAACTATGACTGTTTTTCTCACTTATGACCGTTGCAGCATCCCCACGGTCAATTACTTGACAGCTGGCTCATATTTATGATGATTGCAGTGTCCCAGAGTCATGGGATCCCCTCTTGCAACCTTCTGACAAGCAAAGTCAATGGGGAAGCCAGATTCACTTAACAGTCGCATTACTAACCTAACAACTGTAGCAAGAAAAGTCGTAGAATGGGTCAAAACTCACTTAACATGTCTCATTTAGCACCATCAATTTTGGGCTCAATAGTGGTTGTAAGTCAAGGACTAACCTATATTTCCCATTGACTCTACATTACAGTTGCAGTAATATTTCCCATAGTTCCACCATTTGGGAAAAACTGAGTCTTAATTTCACGGTTGAGTGAGAGGTTTCAAAACTCACTGTACATTCACAACCTTTCAGGCAATCTCGGAAGGTCTCAACAAACACAATGAGTTTTAAACACACTATAGTTTTCAAGCGATAAGGCACTGGTAATCTATCTAGCATGGAATCTGCATTTGCATAACAATTTTGGGTCTCTCTCTCTCTCCCACTATATTAATCTAGCCGAGTGTTTCTCAACCTTGGTAACTTTAAGAGGTGGGCTTCAAAATTTTTAGCAAGGGGTTCTCTGCCCGGTTGCTGGGTGAGTGTGGCCATGGTGGGCATGGCCTAGTTGGCCTCCTGCACCATGGCTGGGGGGGATGTTTTTTTCCTCCCCGGGCTCTGGAGGCTTTTGTTGAGCCTCCCGGAGGGCAAAAACAGCCTCTCCAGGCTCCAGAGGCCCTCTGGAGGCCGGAAACAGCCCTGTTTCTGGTCTTTCCGAACTTCTGGTAGGCCCATTTTTCGCCCTCCCTGAGCCTCCATGCATGCCCTGCACTTACCTGCATCCAAAATGGTCCCCGTGGGGACTCCGGGGAGGGAAGGGGAGGCAAGGGGTGGGCAGGGCAGAGCCAGCCAGGAGTGGGATTTGGGGTTCTCCAAACTGCAAAGAATCTTAGCTAGAGGTTCTCCCGAACCCCAGAGAACCCCCAGCAGCGCCCCCCTGGTGTGGACTTCAAATCCCAGAATTCCCATTGGCTAGGGAATTCTGGAAGTTCAAGTCTATACATCTTAAAGTTGCCACTTTAAGATGTATGGATTAGCCATTCTATGAATGAGGAAAATCAGGGTGGAGTCATAAGATTTATTAGTTGGAAAAGGTGCTACTAGGGCTCCTGGGATATTTTGTCACCATAAACTAACAAGGCTATCTTCCTACAGTACATATGTTGAAAGGAGCTACATCTCACCAAAACTTCTGCCTTTTACTAGGGTTTGTTAGTTAGAAAAGGTGCTACCAGACCCCCTTCTGTTTTTTCCCCCCACCATGGACTAACACAGGGTAGTCAACCTTTTTATACCTACTGCCTACTTTTGTATCTCTGTTAGTAAAATTTTCTAACCGCCCACCGGTTCCACACTAATGGTTATTTATAAAGTATATCGTCGTCTGCGCATGCCTCTCGCGCATCGTGGATTGGGTTGGGGGGGGCGTCGGCTACCAGCTCTGCTTGTCTGTTACAGCTGGGTGGTGTGGGGGCAGATGTGCGAGCTATTCTGGGACGAGGCTCTTTTGTTTGCTGTCGCAGTATAGCGCCATTTAGTTTCACTTACATAACATGAACAAAACTTATGCGCGGGCGATACAAATAGTATATTTTCAGAAATTTAAATTAATAATAATAAATAATAAATTGTCACGGGGAATTTTATGAAAACCTAATGAAAATGTTTTTAAATAATGCTATGAGAATTTTTTAAAAAGTCAATTAAATTTAAAAAAAGGAAAGTGCTTCAGTATTGGACAAAACCCCTGCTGCCCACCATGAAAGCTGGAACGCCCACTAGTGGGCGGTAGGGACCAGGTTGACTACCACTGGACTAATATGTTTAACGTGGTATAACATTACAGTACCATTGTTCTGTAATGGAAAAGACACATTTGACTGTGAATAGTCATAAAGTTAATTAGTTACCTGGGGGAATTTGCATGTTCAGTATTAGAGCATATGAACACACTTTCTCCAAACAAGCAGGCACACAAAATTAGCACTATCTTTTCTTTTCTTTTGTATCTTTTCTTTTATGTACTCCAAGAGTGTATGCACCAAGACAAATTCCTTATGTGTCCAGTCACACTTGGCCAATAAAAAATTCTATTCTATTCTATTCTATTCTATTCTATTCTATTCTATTCTATTCTATTCTATTCTATTCTATTCTATAAACTTTGGAAGGCAAAAGACCAGGTTTTGATGCATCCAAAATCATAGTTTGTTTTAACAAGCAGACCACTTTTGCTTGTGATTGCATAAGTAGACCAAGAAAATAGGAAATTTAGTACAGATAGTCCTTGACTTACAGCAGTTCACTTAGTGACCGTTAGAGGTTACAACGGCACTGAAAAAAGTGACTTACGACTGTTTTTCACACTTACGACCGTTGCAGCATCCCCATGGTCACATGATCAAAATTCAGATGCTTGGCAAATGACTTATATTTCTGATGGTTGCATGATCCCCTTTTGCGACCTTCTGACAAGCAAAGTCAGTGGGGAGTCAGATTTACTTAACAACCAGGTTACTAACTTAACAACTGCAGTGATTCACTTAACAAACTGTGGATGGAAGGTTGTAAAATGCGGATTCACTTAAAAAATGTCTCACTTAGCAACAACAATGTTGGGCTCAGTTAAGATCGTAAGTCGAGGACTACCTGTATTACTTATTCAGTAGTTTGCCATTTTGTCTGAATTGGGGAACTAGGGTTTGGGGACTTGGGGAAATATGCAAAATAGAAAATGTCTACCTATTAAAGCAGGGGTCTCCAACCTTGGCAACTTTAAGCCTGGAGGACTTCAACTCCCAGAATTTCCCAGCCAGCAGAGTTGAAGTCCTCCAGGCTTAAAGTTGCCAAGGTTCGAGACCCCTGTACTAAAGGAACTCTGCAGTTCGTATTTTTTATTTTGCTATCCAACTAATAATCTTGTCCATTTCAGGATCTAGTGGCATTCCTGTGAAAGTGCTTACCAACCTGTTTAGTTTAGGCTTGCCCAGGGAATGGCAATTATACCAGTACCATGTAACATTTAACCCAGAGCTGGAATCGAGGCGTTTACGGATTGCCCTGCTGTATAACCATGCTGAATTTCTTGGAAAAGCCAAAGTGTTTGATGGAACAATCCTGTTTCTTGCACACAAGCTTGAGAACCAGGTAAGACTGTGTGTGTGTGTGTGTGTGTGTGTGTGTGTGTGTGTGTGTGTGTGTGTGCATGCGCACATGCAGTCTATATATGTATGAATGAGAGGGGGAGATGATAGCAATGGCACGTAGACTTACATATCACTTCACAGTGCTTTACAGCCCTCTCTAAGCAGTTTACAGAGACAGCATACTTTTTTATTTATTTTTATTTATTTATTTATTTTGTCACAACATTATATATAAGCATCACATAAAAAGATTACATAGTATATAAACATATATATGAGATAATATAAGGAAGTATAAGCATATATATATAAGAAGAAAAAAAGAAAAGAAGAAACAAGCAAACAATAGGACAGGAACGGTAGGCACATTTGTGCTCTTATGCACGCCCCTTATAATCCTTTTAGAAATGGGGTGAGGTCAATAGTAGAAAGTTTTTGGTTAAAGCTTTTGGGATTATGGGAAGAGACCACAGAGTCAGGTAATGTGTTCCAAGCACTGATAACTCTGTTACAGAAGTCATATTTTCTGCAATCTAGATTAAAGCGGTTAACATTAAGTCTGAATCTATTGGTTGCTCTTGTATTATTGCAATTGAAGCTGAAGTAGTCTTTAACAGGAAGGACATTACAATATATGATTCTATGAGTTAAACTTAGGTCTTGTTGAAAGCGACGGAGTTCTAAGTTTTCTAAGCCTAGGATTTCAAGTCTGGTGGGATAAGGTATTTTGTTGTTTTCAGAGGAGTGGAGAACTCTTCTTGTAAAATATTTCTGGATACGTTCAATTGTATTGATGTCAGAAATGTGGTGTGGGTTCCAGACAGATGAGCTGTATTCAAGAATTGGCCTAGCAAATGTTTTATATGCTCTGGTTAGTAGTGTAGTGTTTTTGGAAAAGAAGCTACGCAAAATTAGGTTTACAACTCTTAGAGCCTTTTTTGCTATGTAGTTGCAGTGGGCTTTAGCATTTAGGTCATTTGATATGAAAACTCCAAGGTCTTTGACAGGGTGGGGGTCATCTGTAAGGTAATGTCCATCAAGCATGTACTTAGTGTTTGGGTTCTTTTTTCCAATATGTAAGACTGAGCATTTGCTGGTTGAGATTTGGAGTTGCCAAGTTTTAGACCAAGCGGTTAGATGATCAAGGTCTTTTTGAATGGTAGATGTATTGTTGGTGATGTTAAATAGTTTGACATCGTCAGCAAAGAGAACACAATTACTTGAGATAAGGTCACAGAGATCATTTATGTATAGTATGAAGAGTGTTGGTCCAAGATTGCTACCTTGACGAACGCCACTCTTGACAGGAACAGGATTTGATAAAGCATTGCCAATTTTAACCACTTGTTGTCTGTTAGACAGAAAAGCAGATATCCAATTGTGAAGGGGACCTGAAATGCCATAGGATTTTAGTTTTAGGAGAAGTTTATCATGTACTACTGAGTCAAAAGCCTTGCAGAAGTCTATGTAGATTGCATCTATTGCTTTGCCTTGATCAAGATTTGTAGTCCATATGTTTTTACAGTGGAGAAGTTGTAAGTTACATGATAATTTTTTTCTGAAACCAAATTGTTTATTAGAGAATAGGTTGTTTATTTCTAAGTGGAAGGTAATGGATTGGTTGATGATTGATTCCATTACTTTGCAGGTGACGCAGCATAGAGAGATTGGTCTGTAATTTTCAGCTAAGTTGGCGTCTCCTTTTTTGAAGATTGGAATGAATGTGACTAGTGACCAAAGTTTGGGAAGGGAACTGTTCATGAAAGCTTTATCAAAGTTTATGCTTAGGGGTTCTGCTATATTAGTGGAAAGTTTTTTTAAGAAATATGCACACAGTCCATCAGGTCCAATGGATAGAGATGGTTTAAAGTTATAGAATAGAATAGAATTTTATTGGCCAAGTGTGATTGGACACACAAGGAATTTGTCTTGGTGCATATGCTCTCAGTGTACATAAAAGAAAAGATACGTTCATCAAGGTACAACATTTACAACACAATTGATGATCAATATATCAATATAAATCATAAGGATTGCCAGCAACAAGTTATAGTCATACAGTCATAAGTGGAAAGAGATTGGTGATGGGAACTATGAAACGATTAATAGTAGTGCAGATTCAGTAAATAGTCTGACAGTGTTGAGGGAATTATTTGTTTAGCAGAGTGATGGCCTTCGGGAAAAAACTGTTCTTGTGTCTAGTTGTTCTGGTGTGCAGTGCTCTATAGCGTCGTTTTGAGGGTAGGAGTTGAAACAGTTTATGTCCAGGATGCGAGGGATCTGCAAATATTTTCACGGCCCTCTTCTTGATTCGTGCAGTATACAGGTCCTCAATGGAAGGCAAGTTGGTAGCAATTATTTTTCTGCAGTTCTAATTATCCTCTGAAGTCTGTGTTTTTCTTGTTGGGTTGCAGAACCGAACCAGACAGTTATAGAGGTGCAAATGACAGACTCAATAATTCCTCTGTAGAATTGGATCAGCAGCTCCTTGGGCAGTTTGAGCTTACTGAGTTGGCGCAGAAAGAACATTCTTTGTTGTCCTTTTTTAATGATGTTTTTGATGTTAGCTGTCCATTTGAGATCTTGCGATATGATAGAACCCAGAAATTTGAAGGTTTCTACTGTTGATACTGTGTTGTCAAGTATTGTGAGAGGTGGAAGTATGGAAGGGTTTTTCCTAAAATCTACCACCATTTCTACGGTTTTGAGTGTGTTCAGTTCCAGATTGTTTTGGTTGCACCACAAGGCTAGTCGTTCGACCTCTCGTCTATATGCGGATTCGTCATTGTCTCGAATGAGACCAATCACTGTTGTGTCACTGTTGTGTCATATGAAGAGCTTTTCTGCCCCCAACTGCCCCCAACATTCTGAGTCCTCCTTTTACTGACCTCGGAAGGATGGAAGGCTGAGTCAACTTTGATCCGGTCAGGATCGAACTCGTGGCAATAAATGGAGTCAGTCTGCCAATATTGCATTCTAGCCACTGCGCCACCACAGCTCTTGATACCACTGAAAGAACTTTTGTAACTACCACAGTAGGAGAATGTTTGTAGAACAAGGAACACCCACTAATATACATGGAGTCCTTGACTTACGACTGGTCTCTTAACAAGCATTCAAAGTTATGACGAACCCCCTCTCCCCCAAAAGGTATTCATGACCTGGTTCCAACATTCCGATGGCCACTCTGTCTTCCCCACTCTATGGTCCTGTGGCTGTATTTTGGGTACTTTGCCTTCATTTACAGTTGTTTGCAGCATCTCACCATCACCTGATTGCGATCTACAGCGTTTTTGCTGAAAACCAGTATTTACTTCCAGGTTTTGGCAAAAAAAACCCAAAACCCACCCCATAGTGAACAGAAGGTTTGATTAGCGATTGCACCATTTATTTAATGACTGTTGTAAAGCAACCATAAAACTGAGTCAGGCACGTGGGTGATTTGCTTTACGACCATCACGATTTAGGACCATAATCCATTATAATCATAAATCGAGAACTACTTTGTACTTTCATTCCCATTGGTCCTGCTAGGGAATTAGTTCATGTGGGTGATCTGCTTTACGACCATCACGATTTAGGACCATAATCCATTATAATCATAAATCGAGAACTACTTTGTACTTTCATTCCCATTGGTCCTGCTAGGGAATTAGTTAAATACATGAATAATTAGATTATAATGGAATATGCTACCTCCAGGATGATAACTTTCCTGCCTCTCAGTACCATTTAATGAGCAATATAAGTAGGGGGCTGATACTGTCCTCACTTTCTGCTTCAAAGCATCAGGTGGGCAATTGTTAATATTGAAAATTCTTGAAAATAGCAAGACATGATAGCAGTGTTTCAATATTTGAGGGGCAGTCACAGAGAGGAGGGGGTCAGGCTATTTTCCAAGGCACCCAAAGGCCAGACAAAAAATAATGGATGGAAGCTGATCAGGGAGAGATTCAACCTAGAAATAAGGAGAAATTTTCTGACCGAGAACAATCAAGCAATGGAACAGCTTTGCCTTCGAAAGTTGTGGGAGCTTCATCACTGGAAGCTTTTAAGAAGAGATTGGACTGCCATTTATCAGAGATGGTGTAGGATTTCCTGCTTGGGCGGGGTGTTAGACTAGATGACCTCTAGTATAAAGTCCCTTCCAACTCTATTAATCTGTTAATCTTGAAAGTTACATACCCATCAGGTGGGCCTTTAGTGTTGTCCTGGACTCGCTAATCCGTAACACTATGGCTGAATAAAGGAGACAGTATTTCACATCTAAACTTTATCCAACCTTGCAAGACCCAGTAAAATTGTAAAAAAAAAAAAAGCAAAAATAATATATGATTACAACACGAATAACAATTAGTAGCCATGCTCCATAAAAGATCCCGATATAATCAGCTGAGGCCATTGCTGTCTGTGGGGGACGAGTCATTGGCCCCCATAGAGAAGGTCCGCAATCTGGGCATCCTTCTGGATGCACGACTGTCGTTAGAAGAGCATTTGATGGCCGTCGCCAGGGGAGCTTTTTATCAGGTCCGCCTGATACGCCAGTTGCGTCCCTTCTTACACTGGGATTCCTTGTGCACAGTCACTCACGCCCTCGTCACTTCCCGTCTGGACTACTGCAATGCTCTCTACATGGGGCTTCCCTTGAAAAGCACCCGAAGACTTCAATTAGTTCAGAATGCGACCGCGCGGGTGATAGAGGGAGCGATTCGTTGCTCCCATATAACACCTCTCCTGCGCAGACTGCACTGGCTTCTGGTGGTCTTTCGGGTACAATTCAAGGTGTTAGTTACCACCTTTAAAGCACTCCATGGCATAGGACCGGGTTACTTATGGGACCGCCTGCTGCTACCGGCGATCTCCCATCGACCAGTAATAATAATAATAATAATAATAATAATAATAATAATAATAATAATAATAATAATAATAATAATAATAATAATATTTTAATTTGTATACCGCCCTTCTCCCGAAGGACTCAGGGCGGTGAACAGGCAGATAAAATATAAATACACACAATAATTTAAAAACAACCCTTAAAAAACTAATTTAAATGCCCAAAACGTTAAAAAACATACTCCCCTGTAAAATAACATACTTTTAAAAACCCCATCCAATAAAAATAAAAATCAGGCTAGTCCAGCCATATGAAATAAATAAGTTTTAAGTTCGCGGCGAAAGGTCCTAAGGTCAGGTAATTGTCGAAGTCCGAGGGGAAGTTCGTTCCACAGGTGAGCTCCCACAGAGAGGCCCCCCCCCCGGGGGCCCGCCAGTCGACACTGTTTGGCTGACGGCACCCTGAGGAGTCCCTCTCTGTGGGAGCGTACCGGACGATGGGAGATAGAAGCCGGCAGTAGGCGGTCCCGTAGATAGCCCGGTCCTAAGCCATGGAGCGCTTTAAAGGTGGTAACCAATACCTTGAAGCGCACCCGGAAAACAACAGGTAGCCAGTGCAGTCTGCGCAGGATAGGTGTTATGTGGGAGCTCCGAGACGCTCCCTCAATAACCCGCGCAGCCGCGTTCTGAACTAGCTGAAGTCTCCGGGTGCTCTTCAAGGGGAGCCCCATGTAGAGAGCATTGCAGTAGTCCAGGCGAGAGGTAACAAGGGCATGAGTGACTGTGCATAAGGCATCCCGGTCCAGGAAGGGCCGCAACTGGCGGATCAGGCGAACCTGATAAAATGCTCTCCTGGAGACGGTCGCCAAATGGTCTTCAAAGGACAGTCTCCGTACTGTATCCGGGCCGGAAGCCGGACTGGAACGGGTCTAGATAGACAGCTTCATCCAGGTACTGGGGTAGCTGACATGCCACCACACTCTCTACAACCTTCGCCGTGGCGAAGATTGAGACTGGCCGGTAGTTCCCTAAAACAGCTGGGTCCAGGAAGGCTTCTTGAGGAGGGTCTCACCACAGCCTCTTTCAAGGCCGCGGAAAGACCCCTCCCGCAGAGAAGCATTTGTAATCCCTGAGCCAGCCTCGTGTCACCTCCTGAGTAGCCAGTACTAACCAGGAGGGGCACGGATCCAGTAAACATGTGGTGGCGTTCAGCCTGCCCAGCAACCTGTCCATGTCCTCGGGAGTCACAGGATCAAAGTCATCCCAAACCACCTCAACAAGACGGGCCTCGGAACCCTCGCCTGGATCTACCCAATTTTGATCCAATCCGTCCCGAAGCTGAACGATTTTGTCGTATAGATAACCGTTAAACTCCTCGGCACGCCCTTGTAGGGGGTCCTCCCGCCCCTCCTGTTGGAGGAGCGGGCGGGGCACCCGAAACAGGGCGGCCGGGCGGGTATCTGCCGGCGCAATGAGGGAGGAACGAGGAACGTCAACCCTCATTGCCACTAGGTAGGTCCTACTATAGGACCTAACTAGTGTCCGGTCAGCCTCAGAGCGGCTGGATCTCCAGGCACTCTCTAGGCGTCTTCTCCGGCGCTTCATCTCCCTCAGCTCCTCGGAGAACCAAGGAGCTGGTTGAGACCGACGCCGGGTCAGAGGCCGCAAAGGCACGACACGGTCCAAAGCCCAGCCGCGCCCGCTCCCAGGCCGCAACTAGCTCTTCAGTCGAGTCGTGGGACAGGTGTTCGAAACGCCCAAGCTCCGTCAGGAACCTCTCCGGGTCCATCAGGCGCCTGGGACGGAACCAACGCATTGGTTCCGTCTCCCTGCGATGGTGGGTAGCGGTCAGAAAGTCTAGGCGAAGGAGAAAATGATCTGACCATGACAAAGGTTCCACAACTAAATCATTTAAAACCAGATCATTAAACCACTGGCCAGAGATAAAAATCAGGTCTAGGGTACCTCCCCGGCGTGGGTAGGGCCGTCAATTAACTGAATCAGGTCCATGGCCGTCATGGAAGCCATGAACTCCTGAGCTGTCGAGGATGCTACGCCGCTGATGGCAAATTGAAATCCCCATGACCAGCAGTCTGGGGTCTCAACTGCCAACCCGCCAGCAACTCCAACAGCTCAGGCAGGGCTGTAGTCACGCAGCAAGGAGCCAGGTACGTGATCAGCAAGCCCACCTGAGTTCTACGACCCCACTTCACGAAGAGGATTCACACCCAGCTATCTGAGGCACAGTGGTCTCCTCGGCTCCAGACTCTCCTTGATGATAACCGCCACCCCTCCACCCCTACCCTGGGCCCTCGGCTGATGGAATGCTCGGAAGCCTGGTGGGCACATCTCCACTAGGGGAACCCCCCCTTCGGTGCCCAACCAGGTCTCCGTAACGCCCATAACGTCCGCGGTCCCTTCCTGAATAAGATCTGAAATCAGGGGGGCTTTATTAACCGCGGACCTGGCATTACATAACATCAGCCGGAGGCCCAGGTCCCGATTATCCTGGCCACTCGGGTCACGGGAAATTTCTGGGGGGCCGGAGCACGCAATCGTCAGAAACAGCGAGGGCGAGCCCCCGAAACCTGATGTGGCCCCCCCCTTCCGTCATATCTGCCTCTCCCACTTACCGTAGTAATAGCTCGACCCTGACAAACTGGAACGACACCCCTCGCCATAACCCCAGGACCTATTAAGTTACCGCCGCGAACACATGGTGGACCTAGCCCCTTCCCTGACGGGCCCATCCACCCCCCAGAACCAAACCCGTCAGTTTCCCTCCCCCCCTTAAAATTCCCCTTAAAACTCCCTGGTAAAAAACGATTAAAACAGTTCATTAAAAATCCCCTAAGCCTCCTAGATTTCGCATGCCAACTCTCGGGGTTCCAAAACCCGTCAGTTTCCCTCCCCTTAAAATTCCCTTAAAACTCCCTGGTAAAAAGTTAAAACAGTTCATTAAAATCCCTAAGCCTCCTAGATTTCGCATGCCAACTCTCGGGGTTCCAAAACCCGTCCTCGAGATGTGCCCTCGATAGTGTGGAGGGCCAGACCTGCGAGAGAGGGGAATCTCGCAGGGCAAGAAGGTCCGCAGTTGAAAATCTTCGCATCAATAAAAATACAGTACAGTCAGCAGTCCATCCAAGCCGGTCAAGATGGCAAAATGTTATTGCAGCAAGACTAGACTCCCTAACTGGCGAGATGGACCATGGACTTCCAGGATTCCGTGGGGCCGTTATTCTACCCCCAAACCCAAACGGCCCCACTTTCCCAGGTCCAGATGACAAGCCATTCTCCTCCAAGTCAGTCCGTACGGCCTTGGTGTTACAGTCAATCTGGGCCTTGATGTCAGAAAAAGGGGGGTCTAAAAGAGGGTCAGCCTCGCCTCCAACTCCTCCCTCAGCGGGCCGAACCCTCCAGATGACACATCTGACCCCCTGCGCTACCACTCAGCGACCGATGTTCTGTCTCCTCGTCTCTGGCAAATGATGGAGAAAAGTTCTCAAAAGTTCTCAAACGTTGATAGAAAGTCCTCGGCCCCTGGGAGTAGGGGAGGCCGTCCGCCGCCGCTGCCACCGCAGTGCGCTCCCATAGGGAGGTTTTCCTTGGGGTGCCGTCGACCAGTCAATGTCGGCTGGTGACACCCAGGGGGAGGGCCTTCTCTGTGGGGGCACCAACCCTCTGAACCAGGTATCCATCAACTCCCTGATTTTCGGACCTTTCGACGCAAGCTGAAAACATTTCTGTTTCACCATGCAGGACTGGCCTAGTGGGGTTTTAATAAGGGGTTTTATTGGTTTTAAGTTCTTCAATCAACTCTAAATTTTCCTTTGTATTAATTGATTTTACTTTGACTGTAAACCGCCCTGAGTCCTTTGGGAGAAGGGCGGTATAGAAATCGAAACAATAATAATAATAATAATAATCCTAGTTGTAATGTGGCCTACTTACTGTCTAGCCCAGTGATGGCTAGCCTTTTCTGGACTGAGTGGCCAAAGCGCGCGTGCCTGAGCCCCCCAAATGCACACACAGCCCCTGCATGCTCCCTAGCGCCCCGCACGTGTGCAAACAGCTGCCCCACCCCCTGCCACCCTGCATGCGCATGCAGCTCCTCCACACGCACCTTGCGCCCCCACACATACGTGTGCACCCCTGTGCACATGCGGTAGAGACCCTGTTGTGGTTCCAGCCCCCGAACCTGGCCCCATGCCTGAAAGTGACTCCGAGAGTGAGGGGGAAGGGCCGGTAAGGCTTACCTCAGAAGCACCGATTCCTTTGGCCCAGCTCCAGGAGCCAGAACCAGGCCAGTCGGAAGACGTAATGAGGCTGACATCCCCTGATTCCTCCCTTCCTCAGGCTACGCCTTCAGACGCAGCTGATAATCATACTAATCAAGCCTGGATCGACCCGCGCTTCAGAAGATTAGAGAGGCGGCGTCATCAAAGGGAAGGATATATAAGGAGCTTTGGGACTGCTCTCAGTTCCACGGGAAGCAAATTAGCTGAACCGTGTCGAAGTGAGCTGAAGTCTTAATCTGTTTGAACTTTTTGGCAGGCAGCTGCATTTTCTCGGCCAGGACTGATAGGAGCCATGAACCCACTGGCTGTAGGCCAGCTCGTTACTCCAAAGTGAGGATGGAGACAGAACAGACCCGAAGATTAGCTGGCTGGCGGGAGGCACATGTGTATGTGTGGCAGTGCTGAACTGGGGCGATGGCTCGCATGCTACCAGAGAGGGTGCTGTATGCCACCTCTGCCATGCGTGCCATAGGTTCACCACCAAGGGTCTAAAATTATAACAGTAGCTGCCTGCACATATATATACAAACACACCAGGGCCTAAACTGCCTAAAGGTGTACAGGTAATCCGCAATTTACAACAGTTTTATTTAGTGACCGTTCAAACTGAAAAAAGTGACGTTACTGTTGTTTACATTTATGACCGTTGCAGCATCATCCTCATGGTCACATGATCAAAAATCAGATGCTTGGCAACTGGATGTACTTATGACGGTTGCAGAGTCCTGGAGTCATGCAATCCACTTTTGCGACCTTTTGACCAGCAAAGTTGATGGGGAATCCAGATTCACTTAACAACCATATTACTACCTTACCAAATGTAACAATTCACTAAACAACAAGTGGCAAGAAAGGTCATAAAATGGGGCAAACTCACTTAAGAAATGTTTCACTTAGCCACATAAATTTTTGGCTCAATTGTGGCTGTCCCTCCAGGACTACCTGCATAAGGATATGCTACTCACCTGCGATACCCCCAGATGGTTCGAGATTGCAGCTGAAAAACCAGATGGCTTTTTTTAAAATCAATTTTTATGGATTTTTTTTTCCTTCCATCCCCCCATATTTTATGAACAGTATTGGCCATATCATATCTTATACAACTTAACATATCCAAATACATTTTACTTAGTTACAATTCCTGCCAAAAGTGTTCTTTTTCCATATTTTTAATCATATCTTAATATTTCTATGCTTGTTTATATAAACCACATCTTTTGCCCTCAAATTCTAATTTCTCCATTTTTACTGATATATATTCTCTTTTATTATTTTTTAAATACTTCAGTTTTTATCCTGATATATTCAAACATGTTCGGGGTTGCCTTTCTTCCATTTCATTTTTTTTGTTTTTGTTTTACAGAAATCTGTCTTCACTTTCTCTTTCCTCTCCCTCCCTTCTTTTATCCTTCCTACTTCCTTCCCTCCTCTTCCCTGGAGGGCCAGGGATAGGGGTTACTCCTCTGCCCTGGTCCTATTAGACCTCTCAGCGGCTTTTGA
Organism: Ahaetulla prasina; assembly: GCF_028640845.1. Taxonomy (NCBI): domain Eukaryota; kingdom Metazoa; phylum Chordata; class Lepidosauria; order Squamata; family Colubridae; genus Ahaetulla; species Ahaetulla prasina. The sequence goes on from NC_080543.1 coordinate 16,008,839, forward strand.
TACCATCGACCATGGTATCCTGCTGCGCCGGTTGGAGGGGTTGGGAGTGGGAGGCACCGTTTATCGGTGGTTCTCCTCCTACCTCTCTGACCGGACGCAGACGGTGTTGACAGGGGGGCAGAGATCGACTCCAAGGTGCCTCATGTGTGGGGTGCCGCACGGGTCGATTCTCTCACCCCTCCTGTTCAACATCTATATGAAGCCGCTGGGTGAGATCATCAGTGGCTTTGGGGTGAGATACCAACTGTACGCTGATGATATTCAGCTGTACTTTTCCACCCCGGGCCACCCCAGTGAAGCTGTTGAAGTGCTGTCCCGGTGTTTGGAAGCCGTACGGGTCTGGATGGGGAGGAACAGGCTCAAACTTAATCCCTCCAAGACGGAGTGGCTGTGGATGCCGGCACCTCGGTACAGTCAGCTGCAGATGCGGCTGTCTGTCGGGGGTGAGTCATTGGCCCCGATGGAGAAGGTACGCAACTTGGGCGTGCTCCTGGATGGTCGGTTGTCCTTTGAAGATCATTTGGCGACTGTCTCCAGGAGAGCTTTTTATCAGGTTCGCCTGATCCGCCAGTTGCGCCCCTTCCTGCACCGGGATGCACAGTCACTCATGCTCTCGTTACCTCTCGCCTGGACTACTGCAATGCTCTCTACATGGGGCTCCCCTTGAAGAGCACCCGGAGACTTCAGCTAGTTCAGAATGTGGCTGCGCGGGTTATTGAGGGAGCGGTTCGGAGCTCCCACATAACACCTATCCTGCGCAGACTGCACTGGCTACCTGTTGTTTTCCGGGTGCGCTTCAAGGTATTGGTTACCACCTTTAAAGCGCTCCATGGCTTAGGACCGGGCTATCTATGGGACCGTCTACTGCCGGCCTCTATCTCCCATTGTCCGGTGCGCTCCCACAGAGAGGGACTCCTCAGGGTGCCGTCAGCCAAACAGTGTCGACTGGCGGCCCCCAGGGGGAGGGCCTTCTCTGTGAGGGCTCCGACCCTGTGGAACGAACTTCCCCTCGGACTTCGACAATTACCTGACCTTAGGACCTTTCGTCGCGAACTTAAAACTTATTTATTTTGCATGGCTGGACTAGCTTGATTTTTATCTTTGAATTTTAATTGAATTTGATGGGGTTTTAAAGTTTTGTAATTTTATGGGGGAGTGTGTTATTTTAACATTTGGGCAAATTTTAATTAGTTTTTTAAGGGATGTTTTTAACTATTGTGTGTATCTGTATTTTATCTGCCTGTTCACAGCCCTGAGTCCTTCGGGAGAAGGGCGGTATACAAATTAAAATATTCATTCATATTCATATTCATATTCATTCTCCTACTCCTTCTCTACTTCCCCTTCCTTTCTCCCCCTCCTCCTTTCTTCCTCTCTATCTAACCTTCCCCTCCCTTTCTTCCTCCCCTCTTCCCTTTCTTCTTTTTCTCTCTCTCCTTCTCCCTTTCTTCCACCTCTCTACTCCTTCTTATCTCTCTCTATTGCTGTGTTCATTTTCAATTCAGTATTTTTCACTATGGTGTCCAGACAACCCCAATTTTTTCATTTATTGGGTATATTTCTCAGAATTCCCCTCATATATTTTTAATTATTAACAATGTATTTCAACTTAGTTGAACCTTCCACCTTCCAACTGTCAGGTTTGCAGAACCAAACCTGACTGTTATAGAGGTGCAGATGACAGATTCAATAATTCCTCTGTAGAACTGTATCAGCAGCTCCTTGGGCAGTTTGAGCTTTCTGAGTTGGTGCAGAAAGAACATTCTTTGTTATCCTTTTTTGATGACGTTTTTGATGTTCATTTTAGATCTTGCGATATGGTAGAACCTAGAAATTTGAAGGTTTCTACTGTTGATACTGTGTTGTCTAGTATTGTGAGAGGTGGAAGTATGGAACAGTTTATCCTAAAGTCTACCGCCATTTCTACGGTTTTGAGTGTATTTTAGTTGTAGAAGTAGTTTGTCGTATACTACTGAATCAAAGGCTTTACAGAAGTCTATATAAATTGCTTCTATTGCTTTACCCCGGTCGAGTTGTGAAGTCCATATGTTTTTGCAGTGTAAGAGTTGCAGATTGCAGGACAATTTTTTTCTGAAGCCAAACTGTTTGTTAGAGAGTAGGTTATTTGTCTCTAAGTAGAGAATAATGGATTGGTTTATGATTGATTCCATGACTTTGCAGGTGATGCAACATAATGAGATTGGTCTGTAATTTTCAACTAGGCTGGGGTCACTTTTTAGTGACCATAAATTAGGGAAGGAGCTGGTTCTGAAAGATATTTCATAGATTATGTTAAGAAATTCTGCTATGGTGGTTGAGAGCTTTTTTAAGAAGTAGGCACATAATCCATCAGGGTCAATAGATGGAGATGGTTTTAGGTTGCATAATGCCTTTTCAACTGTATCTTCTGTAAAATCGACATGTAGTAGATTGATTAGTTGTGGTATGATTGGGAAATGTGGCCTCACTTCCCTTTTCTTTCCCATTGGTGGTTGTAACAGGAGAAGGGCGGGATAAAAATGCAAATAAAAAAAAATAACGAGATGAGAAAGGGGAGGTAAGTAATAATTCCTGGACATTTCCTTATGAAGGGAACATTCTACACCTACTTTGGCCAGCAAGGACAGGGTTGCCAAACTTAACCTATAAGCTAGATAAATTAACCTTGCCCTGCCACAGCAGCAAATACTCAGGGGACAAAACAAATGTAGTTCAGGACTCTTCATCTTTTGGCCTGTCCAATTTCCTTCGCTTCATACTCCTGCACTTTGTTTTTCTGTTCGTGGGATGACTTTATTAAACAAGTTCAGTCAGTCAGTCGGTTTGTTTAATTTTGACTTGGCCCTAACCAATACATAAGGCAGAGCCTACATTGTTTTGTCATTGTAGTTAATTATAAATCAACAGAACAATTGGATATCTTTGCATTATTCGTTGTACGCCCTTTTAGAGGCCAGAAAAGCAGGTATGATTATTCTGGTTGGGTCATGGTAACCCATGATTTCTTTCGGCTCTTGAATCAGCTCGCCTTCAAACCCTCACCCTGTTTATCTTTCATTACTCATTGTTACAAGTGATATTGGCAGACAGGTATAAATTAAATAAGCAGATTGTTCCTCATTGTATTCATAAAAGGGTTGTGGTTTTTTTTAAAGGTCTACAAGTTCTAGTCAGAAAGCAACTGTAGGAAGGAATTGTATTTTAAAATGTTTTGTATTTGATTTATAATTTATAATTATAATTATAATTTACTTGGACTTCAGTAAAGCATTTGATAAAGTAGACCATAACCTACTACTAGATAAGGTAGAAAAATGTGGGTTAGACAGCACCACCACCAGATGGATTCGTAACTGGCTGACCAACCGCACTCAACGTGTAGTCCTCAACGGAACTACATCCACATGGAGGGAAGTATGCAGTGGAGTACCCCAAGGCTCTGTTTTAGGCCCAGTACTCTTCAACATCTTCATCAATGACTTGGACAAGGGGATAGATGGGGAACTCATCAAATTTGCAGATGACACCAAGCTGGCAGGAATAGCCAACACTCCAGAAGATAGGCTCAAGTTACAGAAAGATCTTGACAGACTTGAACATTGGGCGCTATCTAACAAAATGAAATTCAACAGTGAAAAAAGTAAGGTTCTACATTTAGGCCAAAAAAACAAAATGCACCGGTACCGTATATGTGGTACCTTGCTCAATAGTAGTACCTGTGAGAGGGATCTTGGAGTCCTAGTGGATAACCATTTAGATATGAGCCAGCAGTGTGCAGCAGCTGCTAAAAAAGCCAACACAGTTCTGGGCTGCATAAACAGAGGGATAGAATCAAGATCACGTGAAGTGTTAGTGCCACTTTATAATGCCTTGGTAAGGCCACACTTGGAATATTGCATCCAGTTTTGGTTCCCCCGATGTAAAAAAGATGTTGAGACTCTAGAAAGAGTGCAGAGAAGAGCAACAAAGATGATTAGGGGACTGGAGGCTAAAACATATCAAGAACAGTTGCAGGAACTGGGTATGTCTAGTTTAATAAAAAGGACTAGGAGAGACATGATAGCTGTGTTGCAATATCTCAGGGGTTGCCACAAAGAAGAGGGAGTCAAACTATTCTCCAAAGCACCTGAGGGTAGAACAAGAAGCAATGGGTGGAAACTGATCAAGGAAAGAAGCAACTTAGGAGAAATTTCCTGACAGTTAGAACAATTAATAAGTGGAACGACTTGCCTGCAGAAGTTGTGAATGCTCCAACACTGGAAATTTTTAAGAAAATGTTGGATAACCATCTGACTGAGATGGTGTAGGGTCTCCTGCCTGGGCAGGGGGTTGGACTAGAAGGCCTCCAAGGTCCCTTCCAACTCTGTTGTTATGTTATGTTATGATTTCTTGCAATTGAATTTGAATTGCATATTCTCTTCCTCTTAGGTCACAGAACTGTCTTGTGAAACCCGAAGAGGCGATAGGGTAAAGATGACAGTCCAATTAAGTCACCAGCTTTTTTCCAGCAATCCTGTGTGCATTCAGTTCTTAAACCTGCTCTTTAAAAAGTGAGTCTTACTTTTTTGGGGGGGTGGGAAGTAGAGAGAAGGAAAAAGTCCCAGTTTTAGGCTAAATTCTTACTCAAGTGCTCCATCCTTTGAGGTTTTCAAGAAAAGATTGGACAACCATTTGTCCGGGATGGTATAAGGACTCCTGCTTTGGACAGAGGGTTGGACTCGAAGATTTCCAAAGTCCCTTCCAGCTGTCTGGTTCTGTGATTCTATACCTAGAACTAGACACACTACAAATGGAAATTGGTTTCTACTTGTGATCAGGAGATTATTTTTTATCTGAAAATTGGAATCATAAATCCCCTTTTTGAGAGGTCTCTGGTATGGAAAGGCCACTCTGTCTTGGATAGAGTGGAGACAAGAAGAGCAACTAAGATGATCAAAGGCCTGGAAACTAAACATATGACGAACAACTACAGGATTTGGGTTTGGCTAGTATAAAGAAAAGAAGACATGATAGCAGTATGGCAGTATTTGAGGGACTGCCACAAAGAAGAGGGAGTCAAATTATTCTACAAAGCACCAGAGGGCAGGAGAAGAAACAATGATAGGAAACTAACCAAAGAGAGAAGCAACCTGGAATGAAGGAGAAACTTCCTAACGATGAGGACAATTAACCAGTGGAACAGCTTGCCTACAGATATCGTGGACGCTCCATTACTGGATGTTTTTAAGAAGACTCTAGACAGTCATTTATCTGAAATGTTGTAGGTTCTCCTGCTTGAGCAGAGGGCTGGAGTAGAAGACCTGCAAGGTCTCTTCCAGCCATGGGTGAAATGCTACCGGTTTGCACTAGTTCGGCTAAACCAGCAATAATAAAAGCTACCAGTTCGAGCAAATCATAGTAAAAAAAAGCTACCAGTTTGTCTGAACCAGTATTTCCGATGATCAGCTATGCCACGTGGTTTATATTCGCTAGAAAGCAGGAAATCCTGAATAGCTGTTCCCCCCCCTCGCTGTTCTACTTACCTTCAAATGGCTCCTTTTTCCATGTGCAGCGTGCGTTTGGTGCTCATTGTGCATGCGCATATGCAGCATGTGTTTGGTGCCTACTGCGCATGTGTGCACAGCTTGCATTAGGCACGCTCTGTGCAGGTGCGCACGCACAGCGTGCATTTGGCACATATTGCAGGTGCATATGCACAGTGTGCATTTGGTACGCACAGTCCATGCGTGTGCACACTGCACGTTTGGCGCAAACCACACATGCTTGGGCAGCAAACCAGTGGCAACCCATGGAGGATGTCACCACTACTTCCAGCTCATTCTATTCTATATAGATAGTAAAGAAGATAACCTTGACCGCAATGTACAAGTTCCATTACACGAGTGTCCAAGGTAAAACATACCCCAAGTCAGAAAATAGACAGAAAAGAGCTACACAGATACCTCCCTAATTCATAGGAGTATAAGAAGTGGGAGGAGATACTGCATGATCAAACTTGCAGGATTTAAATCAGCATTACCAGACAGATCAGACAAAGAAATCAACTCCACAAGAAAGCTAAAACAGTTTTTATGGAGAGTTGGCTATCAGAACAGAATCTTGCTTTCATTCACCACTTCATCCAAATCATTGGTAACATTTGTGTCATAAATGTTGTACCTTGATGAAGGTATCTTTTCTTTTATGTACACTGAGAGCAAATGCACCAAGACAAATTCCTTGTGTGTCCAATCACACTTGGCCAATAAAAAATTCTATTCTATTCTATCAAAATATTGAAAAGCAACGGGCCAAACCTCGTAGCAGGCAAGTTTGATGAGGAATCGTCGATGAACATTTTATTTCAAATAATTGATTAGATTGCAAAATGTGTAGGCTTTAATTTATCAGTGTTGAAATGATACCATGTTTGCTGCCGTGTACTAATACGGTATCTATACTTACTTTCTATACCAGGGTTTTACAAAAGCTGTCAATGTATCAGATTGGACGCAACTTCTACAGTCCCGCTGATCCAGTGGAAGTCCCTCAACACAAGTGAGTTGGATAGCTCACCTTGAAATCTTTGCCGCCTAAATATTTCTGTGGCAAATTAAGTTATTTCATCCATGAAGAACTCATCATCTGTTGATAATTTTTTTTCAAAGTTATCCATTAATCTGATTGATATCATTTTATCCATATATTATTGTGAGATGAGCTGTGAGATAAGTTGTGTTGATGGATGAGAAGTAATCCAAAATGAATTAGAAGCTATGCAGGTAGTCCTCAAATTAGGACCCCAATTGAGCCCAAACTTTATGTTGCTAAGTGAGAAATTTATTAAGTGAGCTTCGTCCCATTTTATGACTTTTCTTGCCACCTTTGCTAAGGGAAACCCTGCAGTTCTTAAATTAGTAATGCGGTTGTTAAGTGAATCTGGTTTCTCCATTGACTTTGCTCGTTACGAGGTTGCAAAAGGGGGAATCACACAACTCCGGGACACTGCAACTGTCATAAATGTGATCAGTTGTCAAGCATCTAAATGCCAATCACGTGACTGTAGGGATGCTGTATGGTAGTAAGTGTGAAAAACGGCCATAAGTAACTTTTTTCCCCAGTGCCGTTGTAACATCAAATGGTCACTAAATGAACTGTTGTAAGTCGAGGACTACCTGTACTTGCAGAACATTAGCTTTGGTTACTTGATCCATCATTTTAAGTAACGAATATAGTTTTCTCGGCCCATAAACGACATTGAGTTGGTTCATATGATATGCTTCACTACTTAGGGCATGGGTGTCCAGACTTTTGACTTGCCCGGGCTGCAATAGGTGGACAAAAATGCCCCCTCCAATCTAAACAACCGGCTGACTGTGTGACCAACCAGAATAATAATAATGTAGTCTAAAATCTTCCGCCCTTCTCCTTATTTATTGATCCCTGGATCACTGTGTCTGATGGAGTCATAGCACTTCATAAACCTATAATCGTAGTAAAACCTTGCTTACAGAACAAAATAGACAGTCATCATAAACTCAAAACAATCAAATGAGATCAAAATAAGACAGTTACCCATGGCATCATAAAAGGGAAAGGGAAAGGTTCCCCTCGCACATATGTGCTAGTCGTTTCCAGCTCTAGGGGGTGATGCTTATCTCCGTTTCAAAGCCAAAGAGCCAGCGCTGTCCGAAGATGTCTCCGTGGTCATGTGGCCGGCATGACTAAATGCCAAAGGCGCACAGAACGCTGTTACCTTCCTACCAAAGGTGGTACCTATTTTTTCTACTTGCATTTTTTACGTGCTTTTGAACTGCTAGGTTGGCAGAAGCTGGGACAAATAACGGGAGCTCATCCCATTACGCGGCACTAGGGATTCGAACTGCTGAACTGCCAACCTTTCGATCGACAAGCTCAGTGTCTTAGCCACTGAGCCACTGCGTCATCATGCTTACCTTCAAACCCCCTGCAAAAGAGAGCCATGGCTTCTTCCCCAACCCTGCAGCCAGAGTTACATTACAGCTCCACTCCATTAAGGAAGTAACAACCCCTTTTCCCATCTGGGTTTGATTCTTGCCGTGCTCAAAGGAGAGAGTGATGTTGATGTTTGGTTTCATGACATTTATTTTAAGGCAAATGTTGCTTCAAAATGTTTCGAGAGGCCCCTTTTCTATTTCAGAATGTTCCATCCTTAACTTTTTTTTTTTTTTTGCTTTGCACATGTATGGTATGCATGTTTTCTTCTGTTCTTTGCCAGGCTGCTTGGAGTCTGTGTAAATCGACTAACTCAAAATGTCTTTTTTCCTCCCCTTTTAGGTTGACTCTCTGGCCAGGATTTGCGGTTTCTGTTGGGCACTTTGAGAACAAAGTAATGCTCTGTGCAGATGTGAGCCATAAAGTCCTTCGGAGTGAAAACGTTTTGGAGTTCATGACTGATCTGTATAATAATTCAGAGAGGGCACGTTTTCCAGAAAACTGTGAGAAGGAATTGGTGGGGCTTATTGTTCTTACCAGGTACAATTTAACCCTATGGAAACCATGACATCTTTTGAAGCATTAGTAATTTCATATTCACTTAGGTTGCTAACTTCAACCATTGTAGTTTTGTATTACAGATTTTAGAATTTTAAGATTTTAGAATTCATTTACATAGGAATCTGGGGACATACTAAGATGGCTTCTGGGTAATTAATACCTCCTCTTTGCCTAATTTCTTTGTATTCTGGTTTTTTGTACTTTTAATAATTTTAAGGTTTTTTTTAATATTAATAATATTAATTTGTATGTTTTGTTTTTAACTTTATTGTCTACCGCCCAAAGTCATTTGATTGGATAGCGAGATAGATTGATTAATTTCTTCCTTAGGCTTATGTATTGGTTCAGTCATAAAATTATCTCTTAAGTGACAACGGTCTTTCCAATCCAACAACAATTGAAATGTAATAATTCCACACATCTGCCAAATAAACAATATAATATGCAACAGTTACATCAACTTTTAGTCATATATCAATCTGGTCAAATCTCATTCATTTTATTTGTTTTATTAGAATCTTAAATTCTTTCCGCTAGACCAAGGTACTTCAGTGCACACTCTAAGACCAAAAATCAAGTTTTTCTCATTGTCTTTTCTTCATGAACCCACTTATTGGTATTATATCTCCTGCTTACATCAATCCTAATGTGGGTTTGGAAAGTATTTCAACCTGCTTGCAAATGATCCAGAAATTTTATTAACCACTCTAAGCTAAGAAGCAATGTTGGGAAGAAGCAAATTTGTTTTTCTACAATTTCACTTGCAGGTGTTATTTCTTCCTTCTTGCTATATTTAGGACTGTTTTTCTCCAGCAGTGGGGAATAAAAATAAATCTCAGCTTGTTTTTTTGTTTGTTTAAGTGATGCTGGTTGAATCCCTCTTAATGTAAATAATACTTTTTGATGTTGTTTTGGTATCTGCAAGGATAGTTCATAGTTGGAAACTATATAAATTTTATTTACCAAACTTATTCATAAGTATATGACAAGACTAATAAATAAAAATATGTTTTAACACAAATCTGGACCAGTAAATTAACAACACATAAAATAGTTATGATGCCGAATTATACTTCGTCTCTCCTGAAAAGTGGCAGCATGTACCGTATTTTTCGGAGTATAAGATACACTTTCCCCCCCTAAAAGAGGCTGAAAATTTGGGTGTGCCTTATACTCCAAATGTAGCCCAACCCACCCTTTGGCCTCCGCGTGTCCTCTTCCTTGCTGCAGAGATTGCCACCGACAATGGCTTGTGTTTTTGGGCTCCATGCGTCGCATTTTCAGCCTCCAAATGCTCCATTTGAGAGCCCTCCAAGGCTGCAGGGATCGCCAAAGCACATTGCCGCCGATCACCACCCGAAAACATGATGTGCCCAAAATGGCTATCCAGAACAGCTGCTGCTCTTCTCTTTTCAGCCCCAATCAGGCACGTGCGAGCAAAACCAGCGAACTAACGTGCTGAAGCTGACCAGGCTAAGGATGCTAGCCAGATGAATACCTGGTAGTCAGAATTTTTTTTTCCTATTTTCCTCCCCTAAAACTAAGGTGCCTCTTATACGCCGGTGCGTCTTATACTCCGAAAAATACAGTATTTTTTCCCACAAAAGAACAGGAATTTTGCCTACACTCCTATATTTTATTATATTTAATGAGCTACCATTCATTTGATTTTTGTGGGTTTATAGAAGAAAGAATTATGTCAGGACACATTAGAGAATACATAGAATATCTAGATTATTTAGATTTTTTTTTTTTACTTGGCATTTCAGGTACAACAACAAAACATATCGTATTGATGATATTGAATGGTCTATAAAACCAACAGATACATTCCAGAAACGTGATGGCAGTCAGATCTCTTATGAGGATTATTACAAACAGGTAATCAAGAATCTGGATACTGCATGAAGACTCTGCTCCAGTGTTTGTAAATATAGTACCCTTCATTGTATTGACTTCTAATTTCTAGGATTCCCAAACTGGTCATGTTCTAAGTTATAATCGAACAGATCTGAAGGATGGCAGATTGACAAAAACTCTTTGGGTGCCTTGTCTAAATAGAATAATAACAATAAACCTTTAATACCATCAAACATCTGCCTGTTTCAGGATCTTGGGAAGGACTTGATAGGTGGATAAAAATGCCAGATCCAGAAAATACTGGGTTATGCATTGCTTTGAACATAAGTGGAAACGGCTTACAGATAGCGCTCGACTTAGGAGCTCAATTGAGCCCCAAAATTCTGTTGTTAATGGAGTTTTGCCCATTTTACGACTTTTCTTGCCACAGTTGTTAAGTGAGTCACTGCCATTTAGTAACATAAGTTAGTTAAGTGAATCTGGCTTCCCAATCTACGTTGCTTGTGAGAAGATCACAAAAGGTGATCACATGCCCTCAGGACACTGCGACCATCACAAATATGAACCAGTTGCCAAGCTTGCCTGAATTTTGATCACCTGATTATGGGGATGCTGCAAAGGTCATAACTGTGAAAAGCGGTCATAAGTCACATTTTTCAGGGCCGTTGTAACTTTGCACGGTCACTAAATGAATTATTGTAAGTCAAGGACTACCTGTGTTCAGAATTCCTAGCATCTTTTTCAAATCTTTAACAATTCATTGTTTCGTTAGAATTATTTAGTTGCTATGGTCCAATCAGATTATCACAGGATAATTTAAAAATAATTTAAAGACAGTTTCTTTAAAGGTAGTAGGCAGGTAATTTGTGAGTTCTCTTGCACATTTTAAAGCAACCTTATGTGTTTAGATCTTGAGTACTGAACAACCCTAAAAAAATCTAGAAAAATAGCTGTAAAAATATAGGCGAAAACAAGTTAAGTCAATATATTAAGCACTTAGGAAACATACTAAGTATTTAGGACAACTTGTTCTGTTAACAGTGGAATATGTCTGGATTTCAATTTCCAGAATTCCTCAGTCAGCATGCTAGTATTTGACCTCTGATCAGCATGCTGGCTGGGGAATTCTGGGAACTGAAATCCAGACATCTTAAAAGTTGCTAAGGTTGATGAACACTGAACTATAGCCACCAGGGGTTTTGAATGGAGCTGACTTGCTTTCTTCTGACCTCATATTTCCGTGAACAGCAATACGATGTACTCTTGAGTGATCTGAATCAACCAATGCTTGTTAGCCACCTGAAGAGTAGAGGCAGCCGTTCTGCTGAGCCCCGTGTGGTGCATCTCATCCCAGAACTTTGCTACATGACAGGTAAACCAATGTAATTGGGCTCATCGAAACAGTTGTTAGCATTCTGACCTTGTCTTTATTAACAATGTCTATGATCATGATTTAATCACTTATTGTTTGAATGTACACTGAGAGCTTATGCACCAGAGACAAATTCCTTGTGTGTCCAATCACACTTGGCCAATAAAGAATTCTATTCTATTCTATTTAGCCACTTCTGCAGTATTCGAAAATTAAGAGATGAAGTTTCTGGTCAAATGAAAATTTGAATATAGACAAGACCCAATCTGTGTTGGTGACTGACCCAGATTGGATCTTGCAACATTATCCTGGGACAGGTATATTTGCCTTCATTCATGAGAAAATAGACCATAAAAGAGCACAAGATCACATTTTGGTTGCTTGGCAACCGGCTCATCTTTCTGGGTGTTTGCAATGTCTCACAGTCATCTGATCATAGAACAGAATAGAACAGAACAGAACAGAATAATAGTCCGATCCCCTGCTTAGGCAGGAAACCCTATACCACTTCATACAAATGGTTATCCAACATCTTCTTAAGAATTTTCAGTGTTAGAGCATTCACAACTTCTGGAGGTAAGTTGTTCCACTGATTAATTGTTCTAACTGTCAGGAAACTTCTCCTTAGTTCTAAGTTGCTTCTGTTCCTGATTAGTTTTCATCCATTGCTTCTTGTCCTGCCCTCAAGTCCTTTGGAGAATAGCTTGATTCCCTCTTCTTTGTGGCAAACCCTGAGATATTGCAACACTGCTATCATATTACCTCTAGTCCTTCTTTTCATTAAACTAGGCATATCCAATTCCAGCAATTGTTTTTATATGTTTTAGCCTCCAGTCCCCTAATCATCTTCATTGCTGTTCTCTGCACTCTTTCTAAAGTCTCCACATCTTTTTTACATCATGGCGACCAAAATTGGATGCAGTATTCAAAGTGTGGCCTTACCAAGGCATTATAAAGTGGTATTAACACTTCACATGATCTTGATTCTGTCCCTCTGTTTATACAGCCTAGAACTGTGCTGGCGTTTTTTACAGCTATTGCACACTGCTGGCTAATATTTAAATGGTTGTCCACAAGGACTCAAAATCCCTCTCACAGTTACTACTATTAAGCAAGGTACCACATATATTGTACGTGTGCATTTTGTCTTTCTTGCCTAAATGTAGAACCTTACTTTTGATCATGATTTATGATGTTTTTTGCCAGTTTCAGGCATTTAAATTCCGGTTTCTGGCCAAAAGCCCCCATTAAGTAAAATCAATTCGTTTAAAAAAATAGATTGTAAAATCAGAACTGGTCATGTGGTGACTTGCTTAATGACTGCAATGACTTATGACCATAATTCCAGGCTCAATTACAGTCATATGTCAAGGTCTAGCTATACCAGTATTGTTATTCCCCTCTTCAGAAAAGACTTAAATCCTGTAGCTGAAGACCTATTAATACGATGGATGTAGTGGCAAAATTATATAACAAATGTCTTCTGTTTAGACACAGCACTGGACTACGACAAATCAGAATACCGGAGGAACAAGCAGGTTTTAAATACAGTTACTCCACAATAACCTGAATATTTCTCTTAAACAGTTTAATAGAAGTTTATATCAAACAGCATCACTACAAGCCTGGTTGTTTTCTTGCAGAAATTTTATTATCCAAACTAGGTAACATTATCAGCATCAACCCCCGAACGACAAATATTCTCCTGATCCCCAGCAGGATCAGGACCCTGGAGAGTTCCCTGCAGGTGACTTATAAGCGGCATTAGACCTCTGATCAGGAGAGCTGTTGTTCTAGCATCTGCCTATGACCATGCGAGACCTCAAATGGGCTTTGCAGAGTCAGGGAGGTGCTAGGGGGACAAGTGCTTGCTGTGACTTTAGAATTAAGAGCCTGACTCATGTTTGACTGGGAAGATGCTATGGAAGAGTCATCTGGGTCTGAGCTCTCAGAGGAAGGGAGAAGATCCCAGGTATGTTACAACATGCACCTGATTTTAAAAAACCAGACCTGGTTAACACTTGTATAGGAGATACCAACCCCCGCCATTAAATTCCAGACCAGACTGAAGGAAGGCTGTAGCAAAGCGTTTTTGGATTGGCATCAGGAGTTGGGCTTCACTTTTATCTTCTTACATCCTCTGGCTAGGGAAAAAAAGCAAGGTGCTTTTTTTCAAGAGGCAACTGGACTTTCTGGTTTCCTTTGAAGGCGTTTCGCTTCTCCTCCAAGAAGCTTTTTTCAACTCTGACTGGATGGTGGGGAATGGAATCGGAGCTGAAGAAGCTTCTTGGAGGAGAAGCAAAACGTCTTCAAAGAAAAACCAGAAAGTCCAGTTGCCTCTTGAAAAAAAACAAGCACCTTTGGGACAACCATGACCTGGACGACTGAGATTCTCCATAGACACTCTGGCTGGGAAGTTACAAAAGTAGATATTGGAAGCTAAGTTTGAACTGGGAAGACCTCTGGTTTGGGCTGTAATGACATGATATCTCTGATTCTTGGTTTTCACCATTTAACCATCCTGTGTGCCGCATACGGGTTTAGTAAAATACCCCTGCCCTCCCCCCTCTTTTTTTTTTTTTACGTTAGGACTTAGCAGAAATGCAACTTCAGACTTTCGCTTGATGAGAGATCTCGCTCAACACACTCACTTGCCCCCACAACAGAGACATCAACGACTATCTAGGCTTGCTGACAACATTCAGAGGTATTTTTCTATCAAGATCGTTGATGTCACAACTTCTGACCATAATGAGAGAGCTCCATGAATTCCTAAGTTTATATATTCCATATTTTGTCTTTTGTTCATTATGTTAAGATCGGGGTGTCAAACTCAAAGGCCGAGAAATCCAGCCTGCAGGGGTTGCTTAGATCTGGCCCACGAAGCCACCCTGGAGACAGCGAACAACTGGCCCACGGTGCCTCTGCTAGCGAAAATGCGGTAGTCCCGAGCTCCCTTTTCACTGGCAGAGTGCTTGTGTTGCCACAGGGGCCCCTGACAGGAGTGATGTCGAGCTGCCCCCCCCCCGATGAAACACAACCCTGATGCAGCCCTCAGTGAAATCGAGTTTGACACCCCTGTTATTAAGGTAATTGGATATTTAAGAGGAGGCATCAAGATATAAAACAACAACAAAGGTTGGGGTCTGCTTCAGCCTCCTGATGTGGGGCTTTGGGCAAAGGCTGGAGGGAAGTACTGCTGGTGGCAAAGAGCCAGAGGGCCTTGTTCCAGTGGGACAGCATCATGGCCTGGAACTGGCTGACCATCTCAGCCCACTGAGCCTCCAGACGCCTGTACCTGGCCTTGCACTCCCACAGGTCTTTCCTCTGCTTGGAAAGCCTATGCTCCTAGTCCTCAGTGAGGTGCTTCTGCTGAGCCTCCTTCTCAGTCAGATCCAATTTGAACTGATCCAGCTCTATTGCCAACTCTTTCTCATGGTGGCTGCTTACCTCCAACAACTGCTTCCTGTTGGGGCCCTAAGGAGCCCAGGCAGGCAGGGGAGGAGTGGGTAGGAGGGGAGGGACGAGTAGAGGCTGGCGAGGCGCCCCTCGATGTGAGTGACATCAAGTTGGTCATGCCCACCTGGTCACATGACCACCTAGCCACACCCACTCAGCCTGTCATTAAGCGGATCGTATTAGTGGTCCATGAGATTTAAAATTATGACTTTAGTGGTCCCTGAGGTCCAAAAGGTTGGGGACCCCTGGTTTAGAAGTATTGTAAATAAGTATAAGAAGAAGGTAACACATCTTGTTTCAGGAAAAAATCATGGTTATGTCCTGCTTGAATGGACATAACATGACTATTGATTTGATGTTTTTAAAAAAACCAGCACTCGATAATCGCACTTGCGATGGAGCAACATCATTCATGTCTCTTGCAAAATCAAATCTCACTGAATTCAAGATTCAGTTCACTCAATATGTACAGATTTGCTTTTTCATTTTTAACCACTAGATGGAGTTAAAGTATCATCAGTTTTCAGAAACAAGGGCTATATAGCCTGAAATACAAATGAATAGTTTCAGAGGAATTCCTTCAGTGCTGAAAAATATTCTCCAGAAATGTCTTATGCTTATTGTTTCTTTATTTAATGTTATTGATTAGATATATACCCACTTTTAATTTAGAAGCTTGAAATGGCATACATTATGTAGGGGTCCTTTTTTTTTTTTACCTAAACAGCTCCCCTGCATGGCTGGTTGAGTTGAAAGAAAAACTACCCCAGTCACTCTGAGATCTTCCATGGTTGACAATGAAACCAGACCTCTGCTGGTTATTATGATGAACAGTTCCTAAATTTCTGTAAATACTGGGATTTCTTTCTGCTGCCATTTTCTCCAAGATAAACTAGAACTGGGCCACAGTTACTTATCACTTAAAGAAACCTGCCCTGATTTAGATGTCCTCTGGGCTTATGGATTAAGTGGTTAAAATACTGGGCTTGTCGGCTGGAAAGCTGGTAGCCCAGGTTTGAGACCAAGCTCCATGCAAAGGGGTGAGCTCCCGTCCTCATCCCAGCTCCTGCCAACCTAGCAGTCTGAAATCATACAAATGCAAGTAGATAAATAGGTACCACGTTGGTGGGAGGTTTGGTGTCCATGAGTTAAAATCAGAGGTGAGCTGCTGCCAGTTCACACCAGTTCGGGCAAACCAGTAGTTAAGATTCTGTGCAGTTTGGTGAACTGGCAAATCTCACCACTGACTGGCCCCGCCCTCCCCCCCTTGTTTTTCGGCCTGTTTTCTGGGCTGTTTTGGGCCATTTTTCAGACCAAAAGCAGCCTGAAAATGACCAAAAACCGGCAAAAAAAATAGGCGGGGAAGGGGCCAGTCAGTGGTGGGATTAGCACCAACTGGCTGAATCCTACCTCTGCCTTTGAAGTGAATGGCTGGGAGGCGGGGCTGGGTGTGATGAGTGACATTATCCAACCAGTCACATGACCAACCAGCCATGCCTATCCAGCCAGAGAACCGGTTGTTAAATTCCATTGGTTAAATTCCCAATAGAGTGCTTGAATGTCTTAAAAATAAAACCTTGCTGTGTCTTTCTGATTAAGTCCCACTAAAGATGAAAATGGTCAGGTTTTGAGGGATGCCATTTTCTTTCAGAAATAAAGACGCTCGCTTGGAATTAGAAAATTGGGGGTTGCAGATGGGATGCCAGGCTTCCTTGACTGGACGCGTGATCCCCTCAGAGAAACTCCTCATGCAGAATGAGACAGTAAGTAACACGGGCTTGTTATCCATGCCATCCACCCTTGGGCTGACCTCCAAGGAAGAATCTTGAGGAGTCATCCAAGGGAGACAACCCCATCATGCAACGTTATTTGCAGAACGTACCTCCTTCAAAGCCTTTGAAATGGCATTTTCCCCTCCCCCCTCTTTTTGGGAGAGCTGCTTTTCAGTTACTGATGTCTTTGTGCTTTTTTTTGTTCCCCCCCTTGTTTTTCGGCCTGTTTTCTGGGCTGTTTTGGGCCATTTTTCAGACCAAAAGCAGCCTGAAAATGACCAAAAACCGGCAAAAAAACAGGCGGGGAAGGGGCCAGTCAGTGGTGGGATTAGCACCAACTGGCTGAATCCTACCTCTGCCTTTGAAGTGAATGGCCGGGAGGCGGGGCTGGGTGTGATGAGTGACATCACCCAACCAGTCACATGACCAACCAGCCACGCCTATCCAGCCAGAGAACCGGTTGTTAAATTCCATTGGTTAAATTCCCAATAGAGCGCTTGAATGTCTTAAAAATAAAACCTTGCTGTGTCTTTCTGATTAAGTCCCACTAAAGATGAAAATGGTCAGGTTTTGAGGGATGCCATTTTCTTTCAGAAATAAAGACGCTCGTTTGGAATTAGAAAATTGGGGGTTGCAGATGGGATGCCAGGCTTCCTTGACTGGACGCGTGATCCCCTCAGAGAAACTCCTCATGCAGAATGAGACAGTAAGTAACACGGGCTTGTTATCCATGCCATCCACCCTTGGGCTGACCTCCAAGGAAGAATCTTGAGGAGTCATCCAAGGGAGACAACCCCATCATGCAACGTTATTTGCAGAACGTACCTCCTTCAAAACCTTTGAAATGGCATTTTCCCCTCCCCCCTCTTTTTGGGAGAGCTGCTTTTCAGTTACTGATGTCTTTGTGCTTTTTTTTGTTCCCCCCCCCTCCCCATGCAGTGTTCTCCAGTGAACGCTGGGGACTGGTTCAGGGATTTGCGCAATATGAAGATGATCAGCGAGACTCGTCTGGAGAGATGGCTTGTCCTGTGTAATTACAACCACACAGATCTGACCCATAATTTTTTGAACTGCTTGAGAAGAGTAGGAGGTCCCATGAATTTCCATGTTCAATATCCCAGAATGTGAGCTATGTTGAATCCTTCATTTCTCAAGGCATTTTAATTGGCCTTTTTAAATGTGTACTTATCAAGCATTTTAAACCTAGGTTTCTAAATAAGATTGGTCTTTTGGTAAATTTTAGGAGGAGCAGGACTGGCTGTTTGCTTGCTTTTGGCTCTACATTGGATAAAGGAGCCTGGCTTTATTGTTCCACAATGGCGGGATGATCCATCCACCACATTTAATCAGCCACATTACTTAAGAGCCCTCATGCTGCATTGGCACAACATGAGTGAAGGGTCTGCAGAAAGAAGAACCCTCATAAAAATCAAGATTTGAAATCCTTACTGTTTGGTGCATCCCAGCAGCTATCTTGCATAACTAGCATAGCTTGGACCAGCTTCACCAACTGAGGGAGTTCACTCATGGTTAGGTTCCTTCTGATACTTCCTCTTTGTTGGGGCAGGAAAGTTAGCATGGAGCTCAGTTGTCCTGGATCCAGCTAGAATTTGCATCTATCAGTGAAATTCATGAGTGATCACCAAAGGCTTTAGACCAGGGGTCTCCAACCTTGACAACTTTAAGACTTGGGGACTTCAACTCCCAGAGTTCCTCAGCCAGCAAAGCTGATTGGGGAATTCTGGGAGTTGAAGTCCCCAAGTCTTAAAGTTGCCAAGGTTAGAGACCCCTGCTTTAGACCAGGGGTCGGATATGGTCCATGGGGTACTTAGATCTGGCTTGCGGGGCTGCCCTGGAAACTGCGAAGGATTGGCCTGTAATGCCTCTGCCAGCGAAAATGGCGATCGGGGAGGCCAAGCTCCATTTTTGATGGCAGAGGGTTGCATGAGGCTGTCACAGCCGAAAACAGAGCCTCGAGAGAGTGATGTTGAGGTGGTCATGCCCACACTGGCCACACCCATCCCTGGCCACCCAAGATCAAACACAATGAAATCGAGATTGACACCCCTGCTTTAGACTGACATTTGTATACTTAACAGGGTCTTAAGCATCTTATTTCAAGAGTAAATTAAACTTTAAAAAAAATGAGTAAATCACTTGTAATCTCTCTCTTTCCTTTTAACCCCTCCCCTTTTGCCTCACAGCTGAAGCTTTCTATTTGGTCCACAAAAGAACACATCAAGAATACATTCTGAATAAAAACATATAGATGAAATCAAATAAAATACAAAATGGTTCCTTGGCTGCTGTGTGTTTTAATTTTTATAAGTTCTAGAATTGTTATTATTTTACATTAATCCTGTTTGCTGCTCAGAGTTACTTGTTCAGATGGGCGGCCATATAAATTAGATCAATAAATAAAAATATGACAAACTAGGCAGCAGCACAGCAGCCTTTCAGAAGCAAATACAATTACAAGCCTATTAAAAAGCCTGGGAAAATAAAAAGAAGACACAAAATAGTTGTTTATGTGAAATTATCCTTATCTGAAGATCACATGGCTTTAAAAACCAGGCTTAATGGAAAATCCTAAAACAGTTTGGACAAACAAAGTATTTTAATTTATGACAGTTTACTTGGCCCCATGCACATTATCTGTTTCTATAAATTACATCACTATAGACCAGTGTTTCTCAACCTTGGCAATTCTAAGATGTGGACTTCAACTTCCAGAATTCCCCAGCCAGCATGCTGGCTGAGGAACTCTGAGAATTAAAAAAAATGAGTAAATCACTTGTAATCTCTCTCTTTCCTTTTAACCCCTCCCCTTTTGCCTCACAGCTGAAGCTTTCTGTTTGGTCCACAAAAGAACACATCAAGAATACATTCTGAATAAAAACATATAGATGAAATCAAATAAAATACAAAATGGTTCCTTGGCTGCTGTGTGTTTTAATTTTTATAAGTTCTAGAATTGTTATTATTTTACATTAATCCTGTTTGCTGCTCAGAGTTACTTGTTCAGATGGGCGGCCATATAAATTAGATCAATAAATAAAAACATGACAAACTAGGCAGCAGCACAGCAGCCTTTCAGAAGCAAATACAATTACAAGCCTATTAAAAACCTGGGAAAATAAAAAGAAGACACAAAATAGTTGTTTATGTGAAATTATCCTTATCTGAAGATCACATTGCTTTAAAAACCAGGCTTAATGGAAAATCCTAAATCAGCTTGGACAAACAAAGCATTTTAATTTATGACAGTTTAGTTGGCCCCATGCACATTATCTGTTTCTATAAATTACATCACTATAGACCAGTGTTTCTCAACCTTGGCAATTCTAAGATGTGGACTTCAACTTCCAGAATTCCCCAGCCAGTATGCTGGCTGAGGAACTCTGAGAATTTTAAAAAAATCATGTCTTAGAGTTGTCAAGGTTGAGAAACACTGCTATAGATTATGTTTCCCTCATAAGAAAGTAAATATAGGTTAATAATAACCTGCAAAGATGTTGACTATATGGATAGGATGGTGATGAGCTTTAATTTACATTTAGCATCATATCTTTGAGAAGCAGATAGTGTACTGAAAAATATGCTTCACCCTGTATCATAAAGTGTCAGAAGGCTAATGTTTTCTAATATGTTCTCATTTTGGTCTGCAGTGTGCCAATAAAAGAAGGCCCTATGTCATTTGTGAAAGTCCTACAACAGCACGTGAATCCTGAGCTACAACTGGTATGCATGCAGAATGAATAAAAATTGCTTTCGGAGTGTATATTCAGTGGAGAAAAAAAGATAACTGCTGATTATCCAGGTCACCAGAAGGAAATTCCTGAAGGATGGTCTTTCCAGAAGAAGCAATAACATTGGCCAAAGTAGAAACATAGATTTTGCATGGTTACGATTAAATTGTGTATGTCAACAGTTGTCCCTGTATCCTGATATGGAAGCTTCTTTTCTTTCCAGAATATGCTGAAGTCCAAAGGAATAGAATCAGAGTTGGAAGAGTTTATTATTAACTCTATTTGGAATGGTAGAGTGATTTGAAAGTTTTGAAAGCAAGCTGTCTCAGATCTCTTAGAAATGACAGGCCATCTTGACAAGTGGAGCCAGCCACAAAACACGCATATCAAAAGGCAGACTAGTGAGGTTGCTTCCGGCCACCATATTTTCCTCCTGTGCCCAAATGTTCTCTACTGCCTCTATCCAGTTCGCATTTCAGTATTTTTCTATGCAGGTAGAAATCACTTCCATTTAAAATTTGAGTTGCAGTGATCCACTGTTCTATTATTTAAAGGATGTCTAAGAGTTTGGAGACATGATGTTGGAACATAAGCTAATGAGGTTGGGAGCTAATGTTTTCCTTTACAACGTAGTTCCAATTTTTAAAATTTGACATAATCTAAACAATTTAAAAGTTAGATACAACTTATAGTTAACTTATGACAATTGAGCCTGAATTTTCTGTTGCTAAGCAAGACAGTTGCTAAATGAGTTTTGCCCCATTTATGACCTTTCTTGCCACAGTTGTTAAATGAATCTGGCTTCCCTATTGACTTTGCTTGTCAGAACATTGCAAAAGTTGATACATGACCCTGGGACCCTGCATCCATTATAAACATATGCCAGTTTCCAAGTGTCCGAATTTGGATCGCATGAGTGGGAAAGCTGCAATAGTTTAAGTGTGAAAAATGATGAAAAGTCACTTTTTCCAGTACCATTGTACATTCAAATAGTCACTAAACAAATGGTTGTAAGTACAAGAGCCCAGGAGATATCAATTGAGACATCAATAGAAAGTTGCATTTCTGGGTCTCACACACCAGAAACTATGTATACGATTTCTTGGTTTGTAACTTCAGATGTTTCTTCTTCATATTTCTTTATAGTTTGTGATTAGGCGATTAAAAAATGTGAAATGATTTGCTGGTTCTGAGGATTGCTGGTTTAGAAGAAACATCTCCAGATCTTTTGGAAAATAATCTTACGGACTACATAAAACTACACATTATATACAACCTACTAAAAAGGCTTGATAACAGCATGGCTATTCTGTTTCAAAGTTGCAACTATACACAGTTAGATACAACTATATACATGGACAGTTGCTAAGGAGTTTGAAGTATTTACTACAATTCAGACAGATATAAGTAGACAGGATTGTGATTCAGATATCTAGCAGAGACAGCTTTTCTGAAAAGTGCCAATTGCAGTTCAAGAAACAAGAGAGTAGCCATATTAATTTGAGAAGTCACAAAACGTCAAATCAGGGTTGATCAAAGAGTCGTAAGAAGCAGGAACAATAGCCACAAACTGGAACACTGAACTGCTGTTTCCAACAAAGGCTGAACCCAAAGCATCTACATACTGTAGGTCTCTCGCAGACAGCTGGCTGCAATTAATCCGGTCTCACCAGTTGCACAGTGAGGAGTCTTACTGAATGATGATGTTATGCTTGCCATGGCATATGTCGAGACCTGGGGCTTGGAGTGTGTGTGTGTGTGTGTGTGTGTGTCATTATCTAACTGCTCCACAGGATCAGGAGATGCTTGTGGTTGATGGGCCTCCTCAGATGAATCATGTCTTGAAAGATTCCTGAGGTTGGCATTCCACAGGCTCAGCTGTGACCACAGAGTCTGAATCTGAATCCTAGTTTATGAAGCCATGGTGGATGAAAAGACAGCATTGTAGGGAGCGGGTATCTACACAAAGGGCTAGGGATAAGTCTTCCCTTCTGGAATGGTTCTGTTTATCTTGTTTCTGCTGTCTCGCTGTGAAAATCTCGCTGTGAAAATATTTACAGACCCCTCACATCCTGGGCATAAACTGTTTCAACTCCTACCCTCAAAACGATGCTATAGAGCACTGCACACTAGAACAACTAGACACAAGAACAGTTTTTCCCCAAATGCCATCACTCTGCTAAACAAATAATTCCCTCAACACTGTCAAACTATTTACTAAGTCTGCACTACTATTAATCTTCTCATAGTTCCCATCACCCATCTCCTTCCACTTATGACTGTATGACTGTAACTTTGTTGCTTGTATCCATACGATTTTGTATTGGTATTGTTTCCTGATTGCTTATTTTACCCCGTGACTATCATTAAGTGTTGTACCTTATGATTCTTGATGAACGTATCTTTTCTTTTATGTATATTGAGAGCATATGCACCAAAGATAAATTCCTTGTGTGTCCAATCACACTTGGCCAATTAAAAATTCTATTCTTCTATTCCACTCTATTCTGTTTCTAGGTATTATGTGTATTGTCTTCCAACAAGAAGGACTGCTACGACTCTGTAAAGAAGTTCCTGAGTCTTCACCAGCCTATCCCTAGCCAGTGTGTGCTTGTCCGTACATTGTCTAAACAAGGAATGATGATGAGTGTGGCTACAAAAATTGCTATGCAGATCATCTGTAAGCTTGGAGGGGAGCTCTGGGCAGTTGAAATACCAGTAAGCAATTCTTTCTATATAACTTAGATGTTGACTATATGTATCGTTGACAGAAGTTAAGATTAAGATTTTTGGCTAAGCCTGAAATGATTTACCCGTAATCAACAATGAGTTGTGATTTTGGTTTATCTAACAGCAGGAACTAAATCCTTCCCGCTCAAACACATGCTGCTGAAAATAAAGGAGAGGGATATTGTGGAAAAGTCAAAAATGTAACAGAGCTCAGGCATTCAACAAGCTTTAAAAGCACCTTTGCACCAGGCTCAGGATTTTAGTGAAAAGAAAAGAAAGACATCTGAAATCTGTCCTTTCCTGCTATAGTCACCTTGTGTGTGTGTGTTTGTGTATCTGTCCATCTAGCTCAGTGGTAGTCAACCTGGTCCCTACCGCCCACTAGTGGGCGTTCCAGCTTTCATGGTGGGCGGTAGGGATTTTGTCCGATAGTGAAGCATTTCCCTTTTCTTTAATTAACTTTTTTAAAAAAAATCATAGCATTATTTTAAAAAAATTCATTAGGTTTTCATAAAATTCCCTGTGACAATTTAAATTTCTGAAATTATACTATTTGTATCGCCTGCACATAAGTTTAGTTCATGTTACGTAAGTGAAACTAAATGGCGCTATAGTGCGACCGCAAACAAAAGAGCCTCATCTCAGAATAACTTGCGCATCTTCCCCCACACCACCCAGCTGTAACAGACAAGCAGAGCTGGTAGCCGGCGCTCCCCTCAAACCCAATCCACGATGCGCGAGAGGCATGCGCAGATGACAATACATGGCGCATTACTGTGGAACCAGTGGGCGGTTAGAAAATTTTACTACTAACAGAGATACAAAAGTGGGCGGTAGGTATAAAAAGGTTGACTACCCCTGATCTAGCTCTTGACATGTAAAACTGTTTCGTAATCATCCAATCTGTCCTCAGAATTCTACCCAGCGTGTCAGGCGTTTGTTCTCTTGAAAATGTCTGACTATTCCTTTCAAGCAGGGAAGTCAAGAAGTGGAGGTGTGATATTGATTGTACATCTAGGAAATGGAATGACAACAACAGTTCATTTAGTGGCTGTTCAAAGTTACAACGGCACTGAAAAAATGTGACTCATGACTCTTTTTCACATTTACAACCCCTGCAGCATCCCCATGGTCACATGATCGAAGTTCGGACATGGTCAGAATTTGGACACTTGGCAAATGACATATGTTTATGATGTGTGCAGTGTCCCGGTCATGTGATCATTTTTTGCAAACATCTGACGAACAAAGTCAATGGGGAAGCTGAATTCACTTAACAAGCATGTTACTAACTTAACAGCTGCAGTGATTCACTTAACAACTGTGGCAAAAAAGATGTAAAATGAGGTGAAATTCACTTTGTCTCGCTTAGCAACAGAAATGTTGGGCGCAGTTGTGGTCTTAAGTTGAGGAGTACCTATATCTGCAGCTTATATTTCGCTATCTAAGTTATTAGGAGGGTCTTCTAATTCTATCATGAAAGTTTTTAAAGACATTACTGACTCTTTTTAAAGCCTCAATGTAAAAATCTTTATTTTGATGACTTCATCCCAATCTAAAATCTATAGTTTTTATACACTGGATGGCTTTTCCAATGCTTTAGTCTCTAACGTAAATACTTTTAGTAACACTTAATACTTTTAGTTTTTTATATACTTTTCTCCAATGTTCTTTTTTGTATAACAGTAAGTGTTTGTGATGGGACTTTTATTTATTTTTTATTTTTATTTTTATTATTTGCATTTATATCCCGCCCTTCTCCGAAGACTCAGGGCGGCTTACACTATGTTAGCAATAGTCTTCATCCTATTTGTATATTTATATACAAAGTCAACTTATTGCCTCCCCAACAATCTGGGTCCTCATTTTACCTACCTTATAAAGGATGGAAGGCTGAGTCAACCTTTGGCCTGGTGGGACTAGAACCTGCAGTAATTGCAGGCAGCTGTGTTAATAACAGACTATCTTACCAGTCTGAGCCACAGAGGCCATGTGTAATTTAATTAGTTTAACAGACTTTAAGGTGTAATTTTCTCAGGTGCTCTTTTTAAAGCAAAACTATAATAATAATAATAATTATAATAATAATAATAATAATAATAATAATAATAATAATAATAATAATAATAATAATTTATTTTTATTATTTGCATTTATATCCGCCCTTCTCCGAAGACTCAGGGCGGCTTACACTATGTTAGCAATAGTCTTCATCCTATTTGTATATTTATATACAAAGTCAATGGGAAGCTGAATTCACTTAACAAGCATGTTACTAACTTAACAGCTGCAGTGATTCACTTAACAAGCATGTTACTAACTTAACAGCTGCAGTGATTCACTTAACAAGCATGTTACTAACTTAACAGCTGCAGTGATTCACTTAACAAGCATGTTACTAACTTAACAGCTGCAGTGATTCACTTAACAAGCATGTTACTAACTTAACAGCTGCAGTGATTCACTTAACAAGCATGTTACTAACTTAACAGCTGCAGTGATTCACTTAACAAGCATGTTACTAACTTAACAGCTGCAGTGATTCACTTAACAAGCATGTTACTAACTTAACAGCTGCAGTGATTCACTTAACAAGCATGTTACTAACTTAACAGCTGCAGTGATTCACTTAACAAGCATGTTACTAACTTAACAGCTGCAGTGATTCACTTAACAAGCATGTTACTAACTTAACAGCTGCAGTGATTCACTTAACAAGCATGTTACTAACTTAACAGCTGCAGTGATTCACTTAACAAGCATGTTACTAACTTAACAGCTGCAGTGATTCACTTAACAAGCATGTTACTAACTTAACAGCTGCAGTGATTCACTTAACAAGCATGTTACTAACTTAACAGCTGCAGTGATTCACTTAACAAGCATGTTACTAACTTAACAGCTGCAGTGATTCACTTAACAACTGTGGCAAAAAGATGTAAAATGAGGTGAAATTCACTTTGTCTCGCTTAGCAACAGAAATGTTGGGCGCAGTTGTGGTCTTAAGTTGAGGAGTACCTATATCTGCAGCTTATATTTCGCTATCTAAGTTATTAGGAGGGTCTTCTAATTCTATCATGAAAGTTTTAAAGACATTACTGACTCTTTTAAAGCAAAACTATACCCTAAATCTATATATATAAAAGTGAAAACCACTCATGCATTAATCACAAAATCTCCAGAACCATAAAGCCTACAAACTTGAAATTTGCCACATATGTTCCTCTTGGCTTCTAGGTGCTCACTAAGAAATGATTTTTCGAAATGACCATCAGAGCATTAGTATTTCCTATATTATTATAACATGCTCTGATGCTAATTAGTTAGACCTTCTACTCACCCTCCCAACTTGAAAATAACTCTGGAGAGAATGGGTTAGCATAGGACAGGCTTCTGTGGGGGAAACCTCATGGAGAGAAGGGGCTAGAAAGCCTGAGGGAGAAAAGGGGATAGGATAGGAGACATTTCTGTGGGGCAAGGCTGAGGGAGAGAAGGGGCTAGAAAGCCTGAGGGAGAAAGGGATAGGATAGAGACGATTCTGTGGGGCAAGGCTGAAGGAGAGAAGGGGCTAGAAAGCCTGAGGGAGAAAGGGATAGGATAGAGACGATTCTGTGGGGCAAGGCTGAAGGAGAGAAGGGGCTAGAAAGCCTGAGGGAGAAAAGGGGATAGGATAGGAGACGATTCTGTGGGGCAAGGCTGAAGGAGAGAAGGGGAGAGGATAGGGGAGGATTCAAGCTGTAAATATTGATTAATCAAGCCCGATCGCATAGTTTCGTAGGGAAGCACAGGGATCCAGCTAGTATACTCTACACTTTGAATATGCCTTTTTGCAAAATTTTGACCAAAAATTAGTCCAGCATACTCCATCCTATAATTCACTTCATTTTGTAAATTCTCATCAATATGGATAGTTTCTGTTGCTTCCCTGATCAGACCACTGAAGGAGGAAAATTAAGGCAAGGGGCTACTGTTGCTGGCAGCTTCCCTTCAAGTTCTTTCATGCCGCATAAAGATTCCACATTGAATTCCCTATCCAAACTGTACAGCTAATCCTCAACTTAATGACCACGGTTTACAACCAAAATATCTGTTGCTAAGCAAGAAGGCCGTCAAGTGAGTTGTGCCTCATTTTGTGACTTTTATTGTCCTGGCTGTTAAATGAATCACTGTAGTTGTTAAGTGGATTGTGCGGTCGATAAGCAAATCTGCCCCCCAATTGACTTTGGACAGTGCATCTGTAATAAAAACATGCCAGTTGCCAATCACCTGAATTTTGATTATGTGACCATGGGGTTGCTGCAACAGCCATAAGTGTGAAAACTAATTGTAAGGCACTTTTTCCGGCACCATTGTAACTTTGAATGGTCACTAAAAGAATGGTTGTAAGTCCTTTTTTTCAGATCGGCCATAACTCTTGAGTAGTCGCTAAATTAACTCATCGGAAATGGAAGGCTACCTGTATTCCAAGAGGCCTTGCCTCATGGCTGGGCCTGGGACATCGATTGTGTTAAATCTCCATAGAAACATCAGGTATTGTTTTATCCTCTAATTCAGTCGTTTATTTATTTGACAGTTGCACTCCCTCATGGTCGTCGGCATTGATGTCAACAAAGACACCCTGACCAAAGGAAATTCAGTTGTAGGATTTGTGGCCAGCCTGAATACCTCAATAACTAAGTAAGATTCTTTATTTCCAGCAAGTTTCAGGTGTTGCCATGGCAGCTCCATGCTGAGGTAATGCAAACTAGTCATTTTCACATCATCGTCCATTACTCTGTGAATGAGAATTTCCTGCCTATTTACCATGTCTCATTACCTGCACCCCCAGCCATTTGTAAATGTTTTCTAACAGTAGGATATACAGCTAATCCTCAACATACATACAACCGTAATGGAACCTGCCCATTTAAGCAAACCAATGGTTCCCTACGGGTGTGGTTTTGCCAAAAACTGAAAGTAAATGCCTGTTTTCAGGAAAACCATCATAAAATGCGGTCATGTGACCATCGGACCAGGGGTAAAATGCTACTGGTTCGGACCGATTCAGCCGAACTGGTAGGGAAAGTAAGTAGATTTCACCCGTGACAAATGGCGGTAAATGTGGCCTTGCTGCTGAGCGCCCAAAATTCCGTCATATGACCACAGAAGGGGCCTAGGCATCAGAATTGTGAATCCAGGTTGTAAGTCCCTTTTTTCAGATCGGTCATAACTCTTGAGTAGTCGCTAAATTAACTCATCGGAAATGGAAGGCTACCTGTATTCCAAGAGGCCTTGCCTCATGGCTGGGCCTGGGACATCGATTGTGTTAAATCTCCATAGAAACATCAGGTATTGTTTTATCCTCTAATTCAGTCGTTTATTTATTTGACAGTTGCACTCCCTCATGGTCGTCGGCATTGATGTCAACAAAGACACCCTGACCAAAGGAAATTCAGTTGTAGGATTTGTGGCCAGCCTGAATACCTCAATAACTAAGTAAGATTCTTTATTTCCAGCAAGTTTCAGGTGTTGCCATGGCAGCTCCATGCTGAGGTAATGCAAACTAGTCATTTTCACATCATTGTCCATTACTCTGTGTTGTGTCCTCCTCGCCTCTGTCCGAACGATGGCTTAATTAGCCGGCTTTTATCAGCTCTGGCAGCAAAAGAATCAGCATCTGCCAAGAGCCCTCGATAGCTGCCAAGATGCTGGTGAGTCACAACCTTCAGCTCTAGTCAATCCGTGGATTTGCCTGACACAAAGAGACACACCAGCTCTTGCTGCCTTTTATATCCTGTGGGGTGTAGCTCCATGACTCAGCACTTCCTAGGCCTGCCCCTCCCCTGTTTCTGTTGTTCTCTTCTCTCCTGCCTATGAAACCTGGGATTGAGCCAAGCCTGATTGCTGTCAGCTGGGTCTGGAGGCGTGGCCTGGGGGGGGAAGAGTCAGGAGAAGGAGGCCTCGTTATCTCTTTCACTTGGCCTGCTTCTGGCTCCTGGAGCTGATCCAGGGAGGCCGGTGCTTCCGAGATAAGTCCTGACGGCCCTTCCCCCTCACTGTCCAAGTCACTTTCTGGCAGCAGGCCCGGCTCTGAGTCACTTTCTGGCAGCAGGCCCGGCTCTAAGACACTTTCGGGCATGGAGCCAGGTTTGGGGGCGGGAGCCACAACACTCTGTGAATGAGAATTTCCTGCCTATTTGCCATGTCTCATTACCTGCACCCCCAGCCATTTGTAAATGTTTTCTAACAGTAGGATATACAGGTAATCCTCAACTTAATGACCACGGTTTACAACCAAAATATCTGTTGCTAAGCAAGAAGGCCGTCAAGTGAGTTGTGCCTCATTTTGTGACTTTTATTGTCCTGGCTGTTAAATGAATCACTGCAGTTGTTAAGTGGATTGTGCGGTCCATAAGCAAATCTGCCCCCCAATTGACTTTGGACAGTGCATCTGTAATAAAAACATGCCAGTTGCCAATCACCTGAATTTTGATTATGTGACCATGGGGTTGCTGCAACAGCCATAAGTGTGAAAACTAATTGTAAGGCACTTTTTCCAGCACCATTGTAACTTTGAATGGTCACTAAAAGAATGGTTGTAAGTCGAGGACTATCTGTAGTGGTTAAAGTGGTGGCCTGGAAACCACCAGGCCGGAGTGTGAGTTCTAGTCCCACCTTAGGGATAAGAGCCAACTGGGGTGTCTTTGGGCTAGACACATTTTCTTTCAGCCTAACCCACCTCACAGGGCTCTTGTTGTAGGAAAAACTGGAGAAAGTAATATAATCACTGGTGAAATGCTACCGGTTCGCACCAGTTCGGGTGACTCGGTAGTAAAAAACAAGCTACCGGTTCTGCCGCACCGGTATTTTTGACGATCAGCTGTGTTGTGCAATTTAAAATTGCTAGAAAGAAGGAAATCCTGCTTTTTAGTGAATCTAAATCACGCAACACAGCTGTTCCCCCCCACTGTTCTAATTACCTTCCCTTTTTCTGTGCAAAGTGTGCATTTGGCGCATACTGTGCATGCATGTGTTTGATATGCACTGTGCATGTGTGCACAGCATGTATTTGCACCCAGCGAACCAGTGGCAAACAGTTCAAATTTCACCACTGAGTATAATGTATGTTTGCCTCCTGGAGTTACTTACAAAATAATAAAAATGGAATAAAAATCAAATGAATAAAGGTAGATGAGGAGGTGGTACCAGTACAAATGTTGCTGAAGAACAGCTCTCAGCATTCCCTTGTCATTCTCCATAATGTTAAGGAAGGTGCAGGAAGTTATAGTTCAGTACTACAACATTCATGTCAGGAGCACTGAAGTGCTTCCAGGTTGAAAGATGACATCACCATTGCCCAATGGATGCCTAGCTGGGGGCTCCTGTTAAGTTGCCTACAGAAGTGGTACTCATCTATCTACTAGCAATCACCCACTTTCAAACTGCTGGGTCAATGGGAGCTGAACCATGTGACGGAGTTCAACCCGTGCTGCGGCAGCAATCGGGTCTCGAACACAAGCCTGCCGATTGTCAATAGCAATAGCACTTAGACACCGCTTTACAGTGCTTTACAGCCCTCTCTAAGTGTTTTACAGAGTCAGCCTATTGCCCCCAACAATCTGGGTTCTCATATTACCCACCTTGGAAGGATGGAAGGCTGAGTCAACCTTGAGCCAGTGAGACCCGAACTGCTAAATTGCAGGCAGCTGGCAGTCAGCAGAAGTAGCCTGCAGTACTGCACTAACCACTGTACTACTGTGGCTCACTCCTGCATCCTAACCTCGTGAGCCACTGCACTCCTCAATAGTGCAGTAACATCTGGAAGAGAAATTCCTGGGGAACTTCTGGGCCTGTGTTATTCTTTTAACTATACTGAGAGCTCTGTAACTAACTGACATTCTCTTGTGTGCAGGTGGTATTCGCGTTGCATTATGCAGTGTGCAGGAACCAGCATGGCAGATTGTTTAAGGATCTGCATGGAAGGTAAAAGAGTAGTTTATAAAGGGTGTGAAATATGCCTTGCACTTAGAGTTAATCTCCAATTTACAACTCTTTGTTCAGTGATTTGTTCAAAATTACTTCAGCCTGGGAAAAAAAGTGATGTACAACTTACCCCCATTGCAACACGTCACACAATCAAAATTCGGACGCTTAGCAACTGGCATATATATATACAAAAATTGATGCGTTCCAGGCTCATCTGATTGTCCTTTGCGACTTTCCCAGCCGGCTTCCAACAAACAAGGTCAATGGAGAGGGAACTAGATTATGCTTAATATGTGAGTCGCTTAACACCTGCACATCGTTCATTTAACAAAGATGGCGAAAAGGCCGTAAAATTGGGCATGACTCACTTAACAGGCAGTCCTCGGCTTAGAACCACGAATTGAGACCAGACTTTCGGGCATTAAGCAAAGTGCCCGAAAGTCTGGTCTCAATTCGTGGTTCTAAGCTGAGGACTGCCTGTTTATCAACGGGCTAGTTCGGCGGTGGGGGGGGCAACACTGGATCATTTTTCAGTAAAGATGATACAAGAGAAATAATCTAATATTGCCCCCAGCTATATTCAGCATAGTAATATAACTTCTTCAAGCAAGTGACAAGTTTTTAAAAAAAACATGAACAAAATCTTTTGCGCTGTGTTCATTTATCTAGAAGCTGCTCCTGAAAGTTAACTCCCCTGTAATAATAAGGTATACCTTGCAGCTGGTTCCCTTCCCTCCATCAGTTACCCGTATCCAGTCTAATTTTTGTTTCTCCTTCTTGCAATTCTACAGGTGCTATAAACAATTGGCAGAAACGTAATGGACAGCCACCAGCACGCATAATTATATATCGGGATGGTGTAGGAGATGGGCAGTTGAAGATGGTGATGGATTATGAAGTCCCACAGTTACTAAGTGTCCTTGATGAATGCGGTGGGGGGTGCAGGTAAATATTTCTTATCTTGCACCAGGTTGGTGATAGAATATGTCAGATAGTCAATTTTTCACATGCTGGTCCATCCTTGTGCAAACGGCCCACTCTCCAAACTCCAAAGATAAAAGAATTGGAGGAATTGATTCAGGAACAGGAGCATCTGCAAATTCTCCTTCTCTGTTCTGAATGAATTCTCCCTTCTCTCTTTTTTTTTAGATTACACCTGGTCAGTGCTATATTTGCACTGTCTTGGTTTTACAAGTCCTTCTTTGCAAACAGAGGGATTCATACAGACAAAGGAGGAAAATTTGGGTGCCGGCATTTCTGTTAAGTACTTATAGGCAGGAGATTGGGCATTATGTTTGCATTTGTTTCTTCTCTGGGAATATGAAAACTTTAGCCAACATCCCTGAATAAAATACTATGAAATAATAACAATTGTTGGGAGCTAGATTTTATCTGCAGCATCTTTCATTTCACAGAATGGTGCAGTGGCCTAGAGATAGAGCTCTCGCCTAACAATCAGGAGGCTGTGAGTTTGATCCTTAGTAGTGGCAGATATTTCTCTCCAGGGGTGAAATTCAGCAGGTTCTGACAGGTTCTGGAGAACTAGTACCGGAAATTTTGAATAGTTCAGAGAACTGGCAAATACCACCTCTGGCTGGCTCCAGATTTTGCAATATCCTTTCCCCAGGAGTGGGGAGGGAATGGGGATTTTGCAGCATCCTTTCCTGCCACGCCCACCAGCCACACCACGCCCACCAGCCACACCACGCCCACCAGCCACACCACGCCCACCAGCCACACCACGCCCACCAGCCACACCACGCCCACCAGCCACACCACGCCCACCAGCCACACCACGCCCACCAGCCACACCACGCCCACCAGCCACACCACGCCCACCAGCCACACCACGCCCACCAAGCCACGCCCATAGAACCAGTAGTAAAAAAATTTGAATTCCACCACTGTTTCTGTCTCTGGGCACAATGACTAAATATCAGCTGTGAACTCTGCATTGGTGACAGGAAGGGCATCCGGCCAATAAACACTCAGCTCCATTCAGTTGCATAGACTCCACCCCACAACGGATTATGGGTTGTTAAAAAAAATTCTTCCATTTCACAGTGGAAATAATGAGTGATTAATCAAGAAATGCACTACTTTGTCAATGTATTTCTTCTCTTCTAATACCAGAAGACCCAAGATGTCATTGATCATTGTGAAAAAGAAATGCCTCTCTCGCTTCTTTGTTGAGTCTAATGGGGGCCTCAGGAATCCTCTTGTTGGAACTGTTGTTGATACAGAAGCCACCCAGTCAACCTGGCAAGTATATATTGTCATAATATATACCTTCTTAGATCTATATATCACAATGATAGAGAAACCTTATACAGTTGGAGGAGGCATATTTATTCATCTTTTTTACATTGGAGTGTCATTGGTGATATTACTCTATAGTTGGTTGGGCTGAAATGTTGATTATTTTGAGATGTTGGAAGGTTTTAAAGAACAAACATACCAGTAGGTGTGTAAAGCACTGCTTTGTATACAGTAGTGGCCAAAATTGTGGAAACCTTTTGGGAAAAGTGATGTACAACTTACCCCCATTGCAACACGTCACACAATCAAAATTCGGACGCTTAGCAACTGGCATATATATATACAACAATTGATGCGTTCCAGGCTCATCTGATTGTCCTTTGCGACTTTCCCAGCCGGCTTCCAACAAACAAGGTCAATGGAGAGGGAACTAGATTATGCTTAATATGTGAGTCGCTTAACACCTGCACATCGTTCATTTAACAAAGATGGCGAAAAGGCCGTAAAATTGGGCATGACTCACTTAACAGGCAGTCCTCGGCTTAGAACCACGAATTGAGACCAGACTTTCGGGCACTAAGCAAAGTGCCCGAAAGTCTGGTCTCAATTACACGCCACCACTCCGTTTGACCCTGCCCAGGAGACATGGGGAATATATATGACCCGTTTCGAGAGTTTCCTGGAGGCAAACGAGCTACAGGGAGTCTCCGACAACCGCAAACGGGCTTACTTCATAAGCCACTGTGGGTCCGCAGTCATCGCCGTCGCAGAAGCCTAGCGGAGCCAACACCGCTACACTCCGATCGTGGCAGACCCTTCAGACCCTCCTGAAGAATCACTACGCACCAGCCCGTCCAAATACGTTCGACGGTACGAGTTTGGGGCGCGAGGCAACAAGAAGGCGAGTCTATCAGCGACTACATGGCAGCCCTGAGACAAGCCTCCAAGCATTGCGAGTACCGCGATCTGGACGAAGAGCTGCTGGAACAACTTATACGGGGGGTCAGAGACATCCGTTTGAGGAGACGGTTGCTAGCCAAGAGCAACCTGACATTGGCAAACGCCCTGGACGAAGCCAGAGCCCATGAGATGTCCAACCATGCAGCAGACACCTTACAAAAGCGACTCACGCCGATGGCGGGCGCAAAGCCGAGCACAGTCCACCACGAAGAAACCTATCGTGAGTCAACCAGCGAAGAGGAGGAAGAAGTCCACTACACCGGAAAATCGACAAGGGAAGACCCGGAGGAATGCGGAAGTTGCGGGGGGCGACATCAGCGCCAAAGATGTAAGTTCAGGGACGCCATTTGCCAGCGGTGTGAAAGGAAGGGGCACCTGGCTCAAGTCTGCCGAGCACCCCAACCTTCCCGCCGAAAATTCAAATCGTCCAATCAGAGCGGCTCTGAGTCAGAGATGCAAACCCCACATTCCCGCCGAAATTTCAAACCAGCCAATCAGAGCGCGAGATCGGCGAGGCGACCCGCGATTGGCCAGGAAAGAAAGAGCGCGAAGTCAAACCGAATGACTGTTACCATAGACCACGCAGCTACCCGCATCGAAGAAAAGATCTTCACAAACCCGACAATTGAAGGCGTACCGTGCCGACTGGAAGTAGACACAGGATCAGCTATCACAATCATGTCCTGGGACACTTTTGTGAAAGCCTTGCCGCACATCGCAAAGCGCAAGCTACAGAAACAACGGCCCGGGTGCAGGATTACCAGGGCAACCGCATCCCTGTTCGAGGGACAACGACCGTCGAGGTCAAGTACGGACATACGAAAAGACCCTGCCCATCACGTTAGTCGAGGAACCTTGCCAAGCTTGCTGGGGCTAGACTGGTTCCGGGCGTTGGGAATGGGGTGACTGGCGTCCACGGACGGATGCAACCTGCAAACGCCCTAATGGAGGAATTCGCAGACGTATTCGAGGACCGTTTAGGCAAGTACAAGGGGACCCCTATCTCCTTCAATTTAGACCCCCAAATAGCTCCCATTAGGTTAAAGGCAAGGAGGGTTCCTTTTGCACTCAAACCTAAAATCGACAAAGAGTTAGATAAATTAGTCAGCCAGGGGATACTAGTGCCAGTTGACCATGCCAAATGGGAGACGCCAATCGTCACCCCTATAAAACCAGACGGGTCCATAAGAATTTGCGCTGATTACAAGGCTACCTTGAACAAAGCATTGCAAAAGAGCGCCTACCCAGTTCTGAATGAATTCTCCCTTCTCTCTTTTTTTTTAGATTACACCTGGTCAGTGCTATATTTGCACTGTCTTGGTTTTACAAGTCCTTCTTTGCAAACAGAGGGATTCATACAGACAAAGGAGGAAAATTTGGGTGCCGGCATTTCTGTTAAGTACTTATAGGCAGGAGATTGGGCATTATGTTTGCATTTGTTTCTTCTCTGGGAATATGAAAACTTTAGCCAACATCCCTGAATAAAATACTATGAAATAATAACAATTGTTGGGAGCTAGATTTTATCTGCAGCATCTTTCATTTCACAGAATGGTGCAGTGGCCTAGAGATAGAGCTCTCGCCTAACAATCAGGAGGCTGTGAGTTTGATCCTTAGTAGTAGCAGATATTTCTCTCCAGGGGTGAAATTCAGCAGGTTCTGACAGGTTCTGGAGAACCAGTACTGGAAATTTTGAATAGTTCAGAGAACTGGCAAATACCACCTCTGGCTGGCTCCAGATTTTGCAATATCCTTTCCCCAGGAGTGGGGAGGGAATGGGGATTTTGCAGCATCCTTTCCGCAGGAGTGGGGAAGGAATGCAGATTTTGCAGTATCCTTTCCCTGCCACGCCCACCAGCCACACCACGCCCACCAAGCCACGCCCATAGAACCAGTAGTAAAAAAATTTGAATTCCACCACTGTTTCTGTCTCTGGGCACAATGACTAAATATCAGCTGTGAACTCTGCATTGGTGACAGGAAGGGCATCCGGCCAATAAACACTCAGCTCCATTCAGTTGCATAGACTCCACCCCACAACAGATTATGGGTTGTTAAAAGACAAAAAAAAATCTTCCATTTCACAGTGGAAATAATGAGTGATTAATCAAGAAATGCACTACTTTGTCAATGTATTTCTTCTCTTTTTACTTCTAATACCAGAAGACCCAAGATGTCATTGATCATTGTGAAAAAGAAATGCCTCTCTCGCTTCTTTGTTGAGTCTAATGGGGGCCTCAGGAATCCTCTTGTTGGAACTGTTATTGATACAGAAGCCACCCAGTCAACCTGGCAAGTATATATTGTCATAATATATACCTTCTTAGGTCTATATATCACAATGATAGAGAAACCGTATACAGTTGGAGGAGGCATATTTATTCATCTTTTTTACATTGGAGTGTGGTTGGTGATATTACGCTATAGTTGGTTGGGCTGAAATTTTGATTATTTTGAGATGTTGGAAGGTTTTAAAGAACAAACATACCGGTAGGTGTGTAAAGCACTGCTTTGTATACAGTAGTGGCCAAAATTGTGGAAACCTTTTGGGAAAAGTGTATTTTTGAGGTTTGATGGCTAATCACACCACCCTTTTTTTGGGGGGGGGGTTTCAAGGTAATTATATTTCACTGCTGGAATGGCCTGGGAATAGCCCAGACCTTAACACCGTTGAAAATCTATGGAGCTGACCAGTGGTGGGATTCAAATAATTTAACAACCAGTTCTCTGTCCTAATGATTTCTGTCAACAACCAGTTCACCAAACTGCTCAGAAGGTTAACAACCAGTTCTCCCAAAGTGTTGCAAACTGGCTGAATCCCACCACTGGAGCTGACTAAAGAAACTTGTTAGTCAGAAGCGACCCAGCAATAAAACCCAGTTAATAGAAGCAATCATTCAATCTTGGTTTCACATTATAACAGCTGCAGAATTAAAAGACTTGGTTCACTCCGTAGGAAGACGTTGTAAGGCCATAATCCATGCTAAAGGTTACCCAACTAAGTATTAACTACATGCTGATAATTTTTGTATAACTCGTTTTTTCTATGTTGATAATTTTTGTATATCTTGTTTTTTCTACGTGTTTCACTTTTCTTCTTTATCCTGTAACTGCTATTCTGATAGCAAATCCTTCATAAAAGTTATTGCATTGCATTCTTGATTAAATTATCTTTCCATTGATATATAATTTTATGGTACTACTTCAAAAAAAAAGAAGTGGTGTTATTAGCTAGTTTTAGAAAATACTCTTTTCCCCAAAGGGTTTCCACAATTTTGGCCACTATGGTACATCAAGAGCATGCAATCAATCATCCTAAATTAATATTTGCTTATCCTGGTATAATGGGATGCAGTGGCTCAGCAGTTAAAGATGCTTGAGCTTGAAAACTTGAAAGCTGACAGCCAGGGTTTGAGACCCGAGTGTCCTGCAATGGTGTGACTGCTTGTTCCAGCTCCTGCCCACCTAGCAGTTCGAAAGCAGGCAAATGCAAGTAGATTAATAGTCCCAAAGGTGTTTTTTCAAGAAGCAACTGGACCTTCTGGTTTTTCTTTGAAGACGTTTTGCTTCATATCCAAGAAGCTTCTTGGATGAGAAGCGAAACATCTTCAAGGAAAAAAAGAAAAACGAAAAACAAGAAAGTCCAGTTGCCTCTTGAAAAAACACATTTCAGATAACCATGATCAGGATAGCTGAAGAAGCTTCTTGGATGAGAAGCGAAACATCTTCAAAGAAAAACCAGAAAGTCCAGCTGCCTCTTGAAAAAACACTTTTGGGACAACCATGGCCTGGATGACTAAGAATCTCCATGGACATTTAGCATGTAGATTAATAAGTGCCATTTTGGTGGGAAGGTACCAACATTCAGTGAACCTTTAGTGTACAGCCATGCTGGTCACACGACCATGGAAATTTTCTTTGGGCAACGCCGACTCCCTTGGCCAAGTAATGGAGATGAGCAACGCACCCTAGAGTCAGACATGACTGGAGAGGAACACCTTTGCCTTTACCCTGTATCCTAATATAGATACATAATATAAATAGAGCCAAGCTCCTTTACATTGAGTTATACATACTAATGACTTAAAAAATTAATTTTTAAGTTTAAAAAAATCCTGTGTTTTTACTTTAGTTGCAGTTAATCTCCAATTAACATTAGAGTTAATTTAACGATTAGGAAGGCAGGATAGAAATCATAAGAAACAATTGCTACCAACTTGCCTTCCATTGAGGACCTGTATACTGCACAAATCAAAAAGAGGGCTGTGAAAATATTTACAGACCCCACGCATCCTGGACATAAACTGTTTCAACTCCTATCTTCATAACGACGCTATAGAGCACTGCACACCAGAACAACTAGACACAAAAACAGTTTCTTCCCTATGACTATCATAAAGTGTTGTAAGTGTTGTACCTTGATGAAGGTATCTCTTCTTTTATGTACCCCAAGAGCGTTTACACCAGTGGTT
Organism: Ahaetulla prasina; assembly: GCF_028640845.1. NCBI lineage: Eukaryota > Metazoa > Chordata > Lepidosauria > Squamata > Colubridae > Ahaetulla > Ahaetulla prasina. The sequence continues at coordinate 16,047,951 of NC_080543.1, forward strand.
CCCAACCTTTTCTTGTTTGAGGCACAACCTTTTCTTGTTTGAGGCACCCTTGGAAAGCCTTTCAAAAGTTCCCGGCACCCTTATAAGGAAATAGATATTTAAAATCTCCGTAGCTCAAAAGTTCCCGGCACCCTCAAAAGATCTCACAGCACCCCTTAGTGCCGCGGCACACTGGTTGGGAACCACTGGTTTACACCAAGACAAATTCCTTGTGTGTCCAATCACACTTGGCCAATAAAAAATTCTATTCTATTCTATAAGAAATCCTTCTCTCAATGAATTGTTGCCTTGATTGTCGCTGTTAATCAGTTCATTTTTCCCAGGACTAATTCTACCTTTGTCCAACAGGTATGACTTTTTCTTGATTAGCCAACTTGCCCGCCAAGGAACTGTCAATCCCACGTATTATAACGTGATTTATGATGACAACCGGTTACAACCGGACCATATGCAGCGCCTCACTTTCAAGATGTGTCACCTCTACTACAATTGGCCTGTAAGTAGCATTTCCATCAACCTAGAGACAGTCCTTCCCGTCTCCTGATGAAGTTAGGAAGGAAATAATCTCTTCTAGATGGCATCTTCCAGATGTGGTAGATTTCAACTCCCAGTCACCCAGCCAGGAAAGCTTGCTCACTGAGAATGATGGAAGTTGTAGCCCAAAGTCTCTGGAGTGAGAGAGATGACCCCTCTGCCCCTCCTGATTCCACTATTTCCCTTGGCATCCATTCAGATGTGGTAGCACCACCATTCACCCATCCGCCAGCTAAGCAGCTGGTCACATAAGGCATCGTTTTGAGGAACATAGAACAGAGAATAAAAGAGTTGGAAGGGACCTTGGAGGTCTTCTAGTTCAACCCCCTGCTCGAGCAAGAGACCCTATACCAGTGATGGCGAACGCAGAAAGGTCGCACACGTGTGTGCGCTTATCAGGACCATGCTCTGGAAAAGCCGAACTTCCGGGTTCTAGCATGCATGTGCCCCCAATGATCAGCTGGCTGGCACACATGCACAGACCGGTTTTTGGCACTGCCATGCATGCAAAGGGATCACGCTCCAGAAAAGCTGAACTTCCGGATTCTGGCACACATGCACACCCAACAATTAGCTGGCTGGTGCGCATGCACACACCAGTTTTTGGCACTGCCGTGCGGGCAAAGGACAGCTGATAGTCACATGCACATATGCACCAGAAACCCAGACAACAAACAGGCAAGGCTGTGCATGCTGGGCGACATGGCTTTGCATGCCACAGGTTTGCCATCATGGCCCAATACCATTTCAGACAAGTGGCTGTTCAGTTCTCTTCTTAAAAGCCTCCAGCAATGGGGCAGCCACAACGTCTGAAGGCAAGGCATTCTACTGGTCCTTGAATTTTGTCCTTAGTCCAAGGTCCTTGCTCCTTGGATTTGCCTATTTGTACTGGTTTACCCAGCTGCCTGTTCTGAAGACCCTCTGAGAATGAGGTATTTCAGGAAAGCAGCCAGGCTAGGAGGTTGTTTAAGGAAATTGCATGCTCGAAGCCACGGGTCTCCAACCTTGGCAACTTTTAAGAGTTGTGTACTTCAACTCCCAGAACTCCTCAGCCAGCTTTGCTGGTTGAATTCTGGGAGTTGAAGTCCACAAGTCTTAAAGTGGCTAAGGTTGGAGACCCCTCCTCTAAGCTTCCATTGACCAGTGGATTGGAGGGCAGCTGGTAGAGGTCTACCCCAGCCTGTCCTATTCCACCAGTTGAAATGCTTGCTAGAAATAACCCTTTCTAGAGCACACAGCTAGACAAGTGCAAAATATTTTAAAACTTTAAAAATACAGTCACGCCTTCCTTTGGGTTTCCAACTGGAAAATGGCCAGTCCGAGATGAGACCCATCTTCTGCTTGCAATCTCTGTCTGGAACTAGTAGACTAAACTAGATTAACTAGAATATTTTTTTTTTTATTTGCATTTATATCCCGCCCTTCTCCGAAGACTCAGGGCGGCTTACACTATGTCAAACAATAGTCTTCATCCATTTGTATATTATATACAAAGTCAACTTATTGCCCCCAATAATCTGGGCCCTCATTTTACCTACCTTACAAAGGATGGAAGGCTGAATCAACCTTGGGCCTGGTGGGACTTGAACCTGCAGTAATTGCAAGCAGCTGCTGTTAATAACAGACTGTCTTAACAGTCTGAGCCACCAGAGGCCCTTAATATCATTGACTGGAGGGTGTTTTTAGGGACTCTTCTTTTTAGTGCCTCAGTGCAAACTGCTGCAATTTGGCAGTTCAAATCCCATCAGGCTGAAGGTTGACTCAGCCTTCCATCCTTCCGAGGTGGGTAAAATCAGGACCCAAATTGTTGGGGGCAATAGGCTGATTCAGTAAATCGCTTAGAGAGGACTGTGAAGCACTGTAAAGTGGTATATAAGTCTATTGCTATTGCTATTTTTTACAATATTCCAGAAACATCTTACCGCTTTTGGCCATGGGTGGCAGTACAAGCTAGCGGCATTCCCTTCCTTTTTTTTTCCTCTCCCCCTTGCTTCCTAGGGGCTAATCAGAGTGCCAGCGCCTTGCCAATATGCCAACAAGCTGACGTTTTTGGTCAGCCAGAGCATCCACAGAGAGCCAAGCCTGGAATTGGCAAACAAGCTTTTCTATTTGTGAAGATGCTAAGAGAAGGAGCGACTGGGAGGAAGAGTTTGGCTTTTGAAGGAATGCACCGTCTTCCCTTTTCTGTGGCTGCTTCAGTTCCAGGAAGAGGAGGGGCGGCATTTCCTAGCCTCCACACCAGTAACCTTGGAGTAAAAAAAACCATGTTGGTTTGTTGTATGTTTTAAATGACAATTCTTTGTGTGAAAACCTCCCCTTCTTTCAAGGTGTTGTTTATTCTTGTAACTGAATATTTAAGATTGTGCAGCTCTCTTTTAGGCAAACATATTTTAGAAATATTTTGTAATTTCTTTATTTGCGTTCCTAAAAAGTTTGTAATAAAGCATGCCTTAAATCTTAGATTATTGTTACTGGCTGAAAGGTGCTTGGGCATATATTTATTATTAATGTTAATATTTGATTTGATTTCTCACATTGCATATAGAACAATCTTCCTGAGGTAGGTGCTTTCCAGATGCGTTGGGTTTTGGGTTGTACATTGGTTTTTTTAATATATATATATAATATATATATCTTAGTATCAAATAAAACAACAAGTATACATAACCATGACAGCAATGTGACTGTAACCTTAACACTTAATTATTTTTATAATAAGAAAACAATTTATTTTATAAAATACAGGTAGTTCTCGACTTACAACTGTTTGTTTAGTGACCGTTTGAAGTTACAATGGTACTGAAAAAAGTGAGATGACTTTTTTTTCATACTTACGGCTGTTGCAGCATTCCCGTGGTCACGTGATCAAGATTGATCAAATAACAACCTCTGATGATCGTGCGGCTCAGCTGGGCATGGGGGGGACCAGGGATCTTTGCTACTGGTTCTCCAAACCACCCGCTGCCATCGCTACTGGATTGGGTGATCCGGTATGAACCGGGAACATTTCACCCCTGACTGGTATATATATTAGTGTCAAGCCCAACATGAGGCATATGTATGGTTCAACAGATTTTCTTTTTTGACATTAGAATTGAAAAGCAGAACAGTTTTTCTTTCCCTAGATAATGTACTGGAATATTGTTGGTACAGAAAACAAAGGAAGGCTTTAATTAAAAAAAAAAACTCTTAAATAGGGAATTCAGAACATCAATCTTGAGCCAAGTCAATATATTTATCAGTTTATGTGTTCGCTTTATCGCTTGCGTCTCCAAGTTTTTAAAAAATTCTTCCCAATTTCATCATGTTTCATTTCATAGGCAATATTGGCTTTCTGATCCTATTCTTACTGGACCACTGCAGAGCTCTTAGCCCACATCCAAACAAGATTTTTCAGTAATCCTTCGAACAATTTGTGTAAGTTCGATCGATGAGTTAATAAAAGGAATATCCCATCCCAACGGAAATAAAAGGATGAAAACCGTGAAGTGGAACCGATTTATATCTAGCATCTTTATTTTCTTATGCACCGGATTTAAAGAATGATGTTCACCCAACGGGCTAAGCATAATGTGGTAGGTTTGGTGTGATGTGAATCAAAAATAAGCAGTATTAGAAATCAAGCTTTTTTGTAGAGAAAGAATGGACAGCATCTAGAGATAGGTACCGTCCATTGTTCAACATCAATGAGTTCTTTTTACAATGTCAGTCCACATTAGAGGATCTATCCTGTGTAGATATTCTTTCAGTTTTCCAGTTTTTAGCCATTTATTTATTTATTTATTTTGTCACAACAATATATGTAACTATCATACAGAAAGGTTATATAGTATATAAAGGTATAGAAGAAAAGAAAAACAATAGGACAGGAACGGTAGGCACATTTGTGCGCTTATGCACGCCCCTTATGGTCCTCTTAGGAATGGGGTGAGGTCAATAGTAGAAAGTTTTTGGTTAAAGCTTTTAGGATTATGAGAAGAGACCACAGAGTCAGGTAAAGTATTCCAAGCACTGATGATTCTGTTACAGAAGTCATATTTTCTGCAATCTAGATTAAAGCGGTTGACATTAAGTTTAAATCTATTGGTTGCTCTTGTATTATTGCAATTAAAGCTGAAGTAGTCTTTGACAGGAAGGACATTACAATAGATGATTCTATGAGTTAAACTTAGGTCTTGTCGAAGGCGACGGAGTTCCAAGTTTTCCAAGCCCAGGATTTCAAGTCTAGTGGGATAAGGTATTTTGTTGTTTACAGAGGAATGGAGAACTCTTCTTGTAAAATATTTCTGGACACGTTCAATTGTATTGATGTCAGAGATATGGTGAGGGTTCCAAACAGGTGAGCTGTATTCTAGAATTGGTCTAGCAAATGTTTTATATGCTCTGGTTAGTAGTGTAGTGTTTTTGGAAAAGAAGCTACGCAAGATTAGGTTTACAACTCTTAGAGCCTTTTTTGCTATGTATTTGCAGTGGGCTTTGGCACTTAGATCATTTGACATGAAAACTCCAAGGTCTTTAACGGGATGGGGGTCATCTGTAAGGTAATGTCCATCAAGCAAGTACTTAGTGTTTGGGTTCTTTTTTCCTATATGTAATATACTATATGTAATATACTCCACCGTGCTGTGATCAAATTTCAAAATTAACAAAAGAGTGGAAAGTCATTTAAATCAGGGGTCCCCAACCTTGGCAGCTTTAAGACTTGTGGACTTCAACTCCTAGAGTTCTCTGGGAATTGAAATCCACAAGTCTTAAAGTTGCCAAGGTTGGAGACCCCTGTTCTAAATCATCCATGAGTGGTTCACAGGGGATGCTAGTGGTTTGATCAATTGCTTAGAAAGTAAGATTTTATGTGGCTCCTGGCTTTGGGCTCAAACTGAAATAAAAAAAATAAAATAAAAAAAAAAATACTTCCTTGTGTCCAAGCCAAATTTAAAAAAAACACCTTAGAGCTTTAATGGTACGAAAGAACCATTAAAAGGAAACTTGGAAAATAAATTACACAGCCGTGAAATAGAAGTGTGAGAAAGTAACTCAAAATAACCTTGGTTTCATTTTCTTTAGTATAAGATGGGATGGAAAGAACCTTGGAAAGGCTTTTGCTCTCTCGCTGTTATTAAAATAATAGAAAATATGTCAATCTCTGCTTTGAAAGCACCTAGATATTTACCAGGAAAGTCCAATTGTCCAAAAATCTTAGAAAGCGTTCGACTTTCAATCTTAGAAAGTCAACGTAAGGCCATGTCTATGGAGATTCTCAGTCATCCAGGTCATGGTTGTCCCAAAGGTGCCTTTTCAAGAGGCAACTGGTCTTTCTGGTTTTTACTTTGAAGGCGTTTCGCTTCTCGTCCAAGAAGCTTCTTCAGCTCTGAAGATGAAGAAGCTCTTGGATGAGAAGCGAAATGCCTTTAAAAAAAAACAGGAAAGCCCAGTTCCCTCTTGAAAAAGCACCTTTGGGACACTGCTAGGTCATGTTTCTGCAGGAAATGAGCTAAACAGTGCCAGTTCCAACTGATTTGCAAAACTAGAAAGAAAGGGATGGCCTAGATTGGCTATGTTATAGATCTAGACGGCCAATTAGAAATAACTACAGGTAGTCCTCACTTAACCACCAAAATAGGGACTGGCAATTTTGTTACTTAGTGATGCGATGATGAAGGGAAGTATCACATGGCCACGATTTGTGATTTTACTGATGGCTTCTCCATTGACTTTGCTTGTTGGAAGCCACCAGTGAAGTTCTTAAATGGTAATCAAGTGAATTCAGGACTCTGCAACTGTCATAAGTGCGAGCACCATTTGGAAAGTTACCTTTTCAGCACTATTATACCTTCAACCGTAACCGAACAGGGCAGTGATTAAATGAGAACTACCTGTAATTGGGGAAGTAAAGAGGAGAAAACAGTGATGTGACTATCTAAGTCAGTGATGGCTAATCTTTTTGCCATCACGTGCCAGGAGCGGGGTGGTGGGGTTGCGCGCAGGCGTGCCCACACCCATAATTCTATGCGCCCTGCCCCTGTGCATGCATGCACAACACACACACTCCACGCTCCTGGCACATGATGGCATGGTAGGCCTGTTTTTTGCTTTCCCCAGGCTCCAGAACCTCTCTAGGAGCCTGGGGAGAGGGAAAACAGCCTTCCCCACCCCCAAGAGGCCCTCTGGGGGCCAAAAACGACCTGTTTGCCAGCTTCTGGTGAGACTGGAAGTCCTGGTTTCATCCTCCCCAGACTCCTAGAAAGGCTCTGGAGGCTGGGGAGAGCAAAAAATGGGCCTTCCCCATCACCACCCGAGGCCCTCCGGAGGCAGGAAACAGCCTGTTTCCCTACTTCTGGTGGGCCCAGAAGGCCCGAAAATCAGCTGGCCGGCACATGCATGCACGCCGGAGCTGAATTCACGTGCCCACCAATATGGCTACGCATGCCACCTGTGGCACGTGTGCCATAGGTTCACCGACACTGATCTAGGTAGTAACTATTCATGATGGCTTTCCAAGTGATCGTTGATAATTACCTTGGTTTTTTTTCCCTCTGATGTTTGGTCAATCTTACTAAATTGATCCTTAATTAAAGCTAATTACCTCTGGCAAAAGTAAAGGTTTTTTTTTCCCCCTTTCCCTGAGACCCAGTTGGATCTCACCTTCCATCTTCCCCCGTTTATACTTTCTGTGGCTGCGAAACTTATACAAGTAGTCCTCGGGCTTACAACTACAGCTGAACCCCAAATTTCTGTGGCTAATCGAGATAGTTGTTAAGTGAGTTTTGCCCCATTTTACAACCTTCTCACCACAGTTGTTAAGCGAATCACTGCAGCTACGAAGTCAGTAACACATTTGTTAAGGGAAGCTGGTTTCCCCATTGACCTTTCTCATCAGAAAGGCGCAAAAGGGGATCACATGACCCCGGGACATTGCCATCGTCGTCAATGAGTCAGTCGCCAATTTTGATCACATGACCACGGGGAAGCTGCTACTGTTGTAAGTGTGAACAATGGACATGTCCCTTTTTTCAGTGCCCCTGTAACTTCAAACAGTCATTAAATGAACTGTTTTAAGCCCTCTACGGCAGTAGTACCTATTAAAGGCTCAGTTTAGGACAAGGCAGCTTTTGCAGTGGATGATGGGAACTTAGGTAGATAATGGGTTAGGAATTCGTCATCTGCCATACCTAGAATTGATGACCCAGCTGTAGTAATAAAACGAAAGGAAATGGATACCAAGCTTTGGATGTGCTTGAACTCTCAGCGTTCATTCATCTCCTAAGGATTTAAACAACTGGAGTTTTTGCCTTCCACAGTGGTTAAGTTCTCTAAAGTTAATTATATGGCTCTGGATAGGGAATGTATGCAACAAGATTGTCCCAGTATTCCACAGTGCCAGCTGGAAATCTTGTCCAAAGCCTTCCGACTTTCTTTAAAAGTGCAGGAACATCAAATTCCTGCTTTTTCTCTTTGCAAAGCTTAAACAAGTCAGGGCAACAGCCACATATTTTCGCGAGAGTCATCACCGGATGAGAAACAAAAGAATTTGCAAAGGGACGAACCTGGAGCTACTTGAACAATCCAGGAGCTGAGGCTCTGAAGTGTGCAGGTAAGACATTTTTCCCCCTTTTCTATTGTGGCTTTTTATCACAAAAGGTTTTGCTTGGATTTAGAATAACTCACGGTTACTCTTGAAGAAAAGGAGGGGGGAAAAAACTGAGAAAAGGTCAGCTTTGCTTTCCAAACGGCTTCTCTTGGAAGAAAAGAAAGAAAGAAAAAAACTCAGGGAAAATATTCTTTTCTAACGTTCCTACTAGAGGGGAAAAAAAAAACACGGCTTGATGACTTTGAATACTTGTGTTCCTGCTAGGACTGGAAACTTTACTTGGCATCTAAGTATGGACACCCGTATGAGAACAATTGATCAGTGGAACGGTTTGCCTTCAAAAGTTGCGGGTGCTTCAACGCTTGGAGGTTTTCAAGAAGAGGTTTGGACAATCATGTGTCCAAAATGGTGTTAAGATCTGCTGCTTAGGCAGAAGGGGTTGGACTAGAAGATCTCCACGGCCCCTTCCAACTCTGTTATTCTGTATTCTGATGTTGCTTTCACTTCAACCCCAGCCTGTGAGTGAGATAGATTGTCTGTTTTGCTGTTTATGTTGCATTTCCTGCTTTCATCCAGCCTTGTCCAGGAGCTGCCTCAAAAGCATTCGAAATATTTGTCACCCATGACCTTGGAGGGAAGTTGGGAGAATGGCAATGACTAGAACGGAGTCAATAAAAGCAGATCAGGGATTGGCAATGGGGACAATCAATTTTATGCGGATACAGTTTCCTCTCCACACAAGGATGGGTGGAGAGCAAATTCAGCTAAGCAGAGGGAAAGGGCCTTTAAAGTGTTAGGATCATATATATTTTTTTCATTTGCTTCGGAACCAAGTGCAGATTTTGGTTGGGTGCAGGAACGAGAGAATTAGCCACCCTAAATGGACACAAAATCAGCGGTGAGTTTTAGATTATGTTGCTACCAGTTTGTCATGCACTCGCACACACCCGCTTCATGTATGTGCGTGCCCAGTTCACGCACACACCTGCCTTGTGCACATGCGCCCGGCCTTCTGTGCATGTGCTTTGCTTGCGCACACACCTTCCACGCATGCGCCTGGCCTCAAAAACGTGCCTAAATAGGATGGCATACAGCCGGGGCAGGTGGGCGGGCCCACACCCACGATTCCCGCTACCAGTTCGGGCGAACCTGTCAAAACTGGCAGAATCCCACCTCTGCACAAAATACTTACAAGGATTCTGCCATTTCATCTGCGTTTAATGTCAGAATTACCGTTATTATAATTATAACAATTGGTTGATTGATCAACTCAATGCATTTTTTAAAAAAAAACATTTTATGACATAAAAGATTTATACCTTGCCTTTATTCAGGAGCTCAAGACAGCATGTATAATGTTCCTGTTTTTCCCTAGAACAACTCCCTTATTCTTAGACAAAAAATTAAACAGCTATTTTAATCCATGAGAAAGGACAACAACCTGAAAGGGAAAGATGGATAACAGTATCTCCTACATGCTGTAATAATCTTTATAAACCCCAAATCTGCTATTTGGCAACATTTTCTTAAAAAATAAAGTCTCCTTGGCATTATGTTCCACTTCTTATGATTCACTGGGGCATCCAGATGATACTTGTGGCAATGGCATGAAAGTACTTCATCTACTTTCAGCAGTAGTTTTTTAACAATTGTGATCGAGCCCCTAGCCCTGGAACTTTCTGATATTCTTCCATCCAAGTTCTTCCACGCACAATTCCACTTAGTCTCTAAGCCGAGACCAGTCAGGGGTCCTTGATGCTCTCTGAGCTTGCTTGTTTTCTTGCAGATGTTTCATTACCCAACCTAGGTAACATCATCAATGCTAGAAGGGAATGGGGTTTGCTGTCAGTTTATAGTCTAGTGCAGGGGTCTCCAACCTTGGCAACTTTAAGACTTGTGGACTTCAACTCCCAGAATTGGAGTTGAAGCAAAGCTGGCTGAGGAACTCTGGGAGTTGAAGTCCACAAGTCTTAAAGTTGCCAAGGTTGGAGACCCCTGGTCTAGTGGCCGAGTAAAGAAGAGGTGGTAGATAATTACACCTTCTTTATCTTTTGATTCTTTTTATTGTAAGCCACCCAGAATCATATTTCTGCAATAGTGATGATGATCTAATGATACAGTAGATGAGAGAGAGAGGGAGAGAGAGAGAGAGAAATGGGAAAAGTCAGTCTCAGTGGATAATGTATACTAGTTCTCTTAATAAGATCAATATTCCCTGTATCTGAGTTTATTGAGAGCTGCCAGGAAGAGAGATCATTGGTTTATGGTGGTGTGATGATGGTGATGGTTGAGCACACAATCAGATGTTCATACTGAATTTGGCATTTATGTTCATCTGTTGAGTTTTTCCTAAGGACCTGAGATATGCAAATGAGGTATAGTTGGAGGATGTAAGCTATTACAAGAGAAGCTGCCTTTTACAATTGACTGATGATGATTTTGTCAATGCTGATGGTGTTTAGGTGGTACTCCAGTTGTTTTGGGATTGCACCCAAGGCCCCTATTAGTATTGGTACTAACTTTGCTTACAGGTTATTGGGGAGGTTAGTGGACAGGTTACTGGGGAGGTTACATACCACCACGTTTACTGGACCCGTGTCCCTCCTGGTTGGTGCTGGCCAGGAGGTGACACGAGGCTGGCTCCAGGGAATTATTAATGCTTCCTTGTTGGAAGGGGTTTTCCCTGCTGCCTTGAAAGAGGCGGTGGTGAGGCCCCTCCTCAGGAAGCCTTCCCTGGACCCAGCTATTTTGGGAAATTATCGTCCAGTCTCCAACCTTCGCTTTGTTGCGAAGGTTGTAGAGAGTATGGTGGCATGGCAGCTACCCCAATACCTGGATGAAGCTGTCTATCTAGACCCGTTCCAGTCCGGCTTCCGGTCCGGATATATTACGGAGACAGCTTTGGTCGCGTTGGTGGATGACCTCTGGAGGGCCAGGGACAGGGGTTGTTCCTCTGCCGTGGTCCTATTAGATCTCTCAGCGGCTTTTGATACCATCGACCATGATATCTTGCTGCACCGGTTGGAGAGTTTGGGAGTGGGAGGCACCGTTTATCGGTGGTTCTCCTCCTATCTCTCTGACCGGTCGCAGACAGTGTTGACAGGGGGGCAGAGATCGACCACGAGGTGCCTTACTTGTGGGGTGCCACAGGGGTCGATTCTCTTGCCTCTCCTGTTCAACATCTATATGAAGCCGCTGGGCGAGGTCATCAGTGGCTTTGGGGTGAGATACCAACTGTACGCTGACGACACGCAGCTGTACTTTTCCACCCCGGGCCACCCCAACGAAGCTGTCGAAGTGCTGTCCCGGTGCTTGGAAGCCATACAGGTCTGGATGGGGAGAAACAGGCTCAAGCTCAATCCCTCCAAGACGGAGTGGCTGTGGATGCCGGCACCCCGGTACAGCCAGCTGCAACCACAGCTGACTGTTGGGGGCGAGTCATTGGCCCCAATGGAAAGGGTGCGCAACTTGGGTGTTCTCCTGGATGGACGGCTGTCGTTTGAAGACCACCTGACGGCCGTCTCCAGGAGAGCTTTTTACCAGGTTCGCTTGGTTCGCCAGTTGCGCCCCTTCCTTGACCGGGATGCCTTATGCACGGTCACTCATGCTCTTTTCACCTCTCGCTTGGATTATTGCAATGCTCTCTACAGAGGGCTCCCCTTGAAGTGCACTCGGAGGCTTCAGTTAGTTCAGAATGCAGCTGCACGGGTGACACCGCTCCTGCGCAGACTGCACTGGCTGCCTGTGGTCTTTCGGGTGCACTTTAAGGTTCTGGTTACTACCTTTAAAGCGCTCCATGGCTTAGGGCCTGGGTACTTACGGGACCGCCTGCTGTTACCTCATGCCTCCCACCGCCCCGTACACTCGCACAGAGAGGGACTTCTCAGGGTGCTGTCCGCCAAGCAATGCCGGCTGGCGGCCCCCAGGGGAAGGGCCTTCTCTGTGGGGGCTCCTACCCTCTGGAACGAACTCCCCCCTAGTTTGCGTCAATTGCCTGACCTTCGGACCTTCCGCCGCGAGCTGAAAACGCATTTATTTATTCGAGCGGGACTGGCTTAAACTTTTTAAATTCTTAAATTTTTCATTTTAAATATTAATTTTAACTGGGGTTGTAATTTATATGAATTTTAAGGGTTTTTAGGTTTTAACATTTTAAATTTTGGCCAATTATATAATAATTTTTTTAATTCTCTGTTTTAATTGTACACTGTTATTGTTTTATATTGGCTGTACACCGCTCTGAGTCCTTCGGGAGAAGGGCGGTATAAAAATCTAATAAATAATAAATAATAATAATAATAATAATAAGGTCATTGTGTTTGTGATTTTTCTCCAGTTCTTCCACTTCTATTATTGTAGCATTTATATCCTGCCTTTATTTGCACAAATCAAGGCAGTGTATATTTTCCCCAAATCACCAAACTTGTGGTATTCTGTAATAATTACAAAAGCAGGAAATGTGGTAGAAAAACATTTTTGAGGACTGTATACATTTGAGTCTCTAGATGTGTGAAAGGGAAAATTGTCTAGTCATGTGATTTGACACATTTTATTTTTTAAAGAAAGAAAAAACAACTGCAGGAAAATACCTAAATAAAAAGATTTCTAATGTATATTTAGTCCTGAAATACCAGCCTTGCAGGGGTGAAATGCTACCGGATCAGACTGGATTGCGTGATCTGGTAGCGATCGTGGATGGTAGTTTGGCGATCCGGTAGTGATGGCAGAGCAAAATTCGGCCCACCCGCCCAGGTGTCATTACTTCCTGGTTTTAACCAGGAAGTGATGTGGTTTGATGTGCATACATGCTCCTGAACCGGTAAGGAAGGTAAGTAGATTTTACCCCTGCAGCCTTGTATGTGTAGAGAATGTTTTTTCCCCCCACACAGGAGTGCGATTCTCAGCTAGATACAAAGATGTTGAGACTCTAGAAAGAGTGCAGAGAAGAGCAACAAAGATGATTAGGGGACTGGAGGCTAAAATATATGAAGAACAGTTGCAGGAACTGGGTATGTCTAGTTTAATAAAAAGGACTAGGGGAGACATGATAGCAGTGTTTCAATATCTCAGGGGCTGCCACAAAGAAGAGGGAGTCAAGCTATTCTCCAAAGCACCTGAAGGCAGGACAAGAAGCAATGGGTGGAAACTAATCAAGGAGAGAAGCAATTTAGAACTAAAGAGAAATTTCCTGACAGTTGGAACAATTCACCAGTGGAACAACTTGCCTCTAGAAGTTGTGAATGCTCCAACACTGTAAGTTTTTAAGAAGATGTTGGATAACCATTTGTCTGAGCTGGTGTACGGTTTCCTGCCTGGGCAGGGGATTGGACTAGAAGGCCTTCAAGGTCCCTTCCAACTCTTGTTGTTATTATTATTATTATTATTTTATTTACAGCGTGTATGAAATGAGCCATCAACTCCAAACTGTGTTACACCAAACAGAAACTTGAAATGGCTTTGTGAGTTGATGCTTAACAGTGTAAAAAGGAGCAGAAAAGGAGGCCTTGTCATTTTTGTGATATTTAGGAGCATCTGAAAGTTTTTTAATAAACAAGATGGTGGCTATGACCACACAGTTGAAGCCCCACCTCCTTTTAATGTATCTTGCAAGAAAAAAAATGGGGTGGGGTTGGTGGTGGGCTGTTGTCCGTTCGGACTACTTCGGGTGAACCAGTAGTTCCGATGATCAGCTGGCCCTGCCCATCCGCCCCTGCCCTATCCTGTCCTATATTTCCTTCTTTCTGGCTCAACTGATTCGCATGGCACAGCTGATTTCGTGCCTCCGCTGTTCTACTTACCGGGGCTGCCTTAGAAAGTAACCAGCTGAGCTTCAAATGGCTGTATTTTGAATGCTGCGCACAAGCGTGTTACGCATGTGATCACTGAACTGATTGTTAAACTGGTTGCAGCCCACCGCCACTGGGCGGGGCTTCAAAATGTATCTTGACTTTTTTGACCCATGCTGTCGTCCCCCGTGAAAGACTCACTTTGAATTAAAGACTAGAATATGGTTGTCTTTTTTCTGCCATGAAATTGATTTTTTAATATTTCTACCTCGCCAGCTTCCAGGGAATTCCTTTGATTTCCACCAAAGGAAATTCAACTGAATGCTGATATTTGAACACAGAGCTAAGCTGGGAATCCTACTTTAATAAATTATAGGTTCTACGTTCATTTATCATGCTAAGTCAGGGTTTATTGGCTGCCCAACTCCAGAGTCTGCTGGAGTTGGGTGACCAATGCATTTAAATTAATAATAATGATTTCTTATAATGATGGCTTGCTGAACAATAGAATGTTTACAAATGACTTTAAGTTATAAACTTTTGGTTACAAAATCACAGTAACCAGGGGTGGGCTTCAAAATTTTTAGCAAGGGGTTCTCTGCCCAGTTGCTGGGTGGGTGTGGCCACGGTGGGAGTGGCCTATCAGCCTCCTGCACCATGGCAGGGGGGTGTTTTTGCCCTCCCCGGGCTCCAGTGGCTTTCCTCGAGCCTCCGGGAGCACGAATACAGCCTCCCCAGGCTCCGGAGACCCTATGGAGGCTGAAAAAGGGCCTGTTTCTGGCCTTCCCAAACTTCCAGTAGGCCCGTTTTTCACCCTCCCCAAGCCTCCGTGCGCACCCTGCAGCGTGGGGACTCCTGGGAGGAGAGGAGCTGGGTGGGTGGGGCCAGCCAGGAGTGGGATTTGGGGGTTCTCCGAACTGCACAGAATCTTAGCTAGAGGTTCTCCCGAACCTCTGCAAACTCCCAGCAGCCCACCCCTGACAGTTAGACATCTTGTGTGGAATTAAATTTGTTCTTTTATGTTATTTAGTTGATATTCACCATTGTATACCACTAAAAGTACAGACAACTTTTCAGTTAGGGGCTTTCAATCTTCCACTTTAAGATACATCTATTTTTGGAAGTTAATAACTGGGAATGGAACTGCATGCAGGTTCGAACAAGAAAATTTATTTTCTTGTGATTGGCTTGGTATCCTTAAGTCATGTGCAAACTTGTGACACGTTTTGTATTAATATAGCACTTTATGAAAAAGAATAACCAGATGTGGATATTTTGAAACATTTCCTTGAAATAGTTGTGCTTTGATCTCCCATTTTGTGCTGATGAGATTTAGCAACAGATTAAATTTGCCCATTTCCGCCTTACTTTGCCTTTTTTTTTTTTGCCTGCAAGAATGTTATTTCATTAAAGCTCCACATTTAGGCCTCAATTGTAGCTCAGGGGTGAAATTCAACCGGTTCTGACAGGTTCTGGAGAACCGGTAGCGGAAATTTTGAGTAGTTCGGAGAACTGGCAAATACCACCTCTGGCTGGCCCCAGAGTGGGGTGGGAATGGAGATTTTGCAATATCTTTCCCCTGTCACGCCCACCAAGCCACACCACGCCCACCAAGCCACTCCCACAGAACCGGTAATAAAAAAATTGAATTCCACCATTGTTGTAGCTAAACGTTACAGAAAGGTTTCCAATGGCGAATGTAGCCCACTTCTATGTATGTGTGAAAGATTCTGCAATATCTTTCTGAATTTTATCTGAATCTGGTTCCTCTTGAAAGGTAGATAGGAAGGTAAAATGTTTGACTTTTGGAGATGTTACAGAAATGTATGTATGTGTGTATGTATGTATGTATGTATATATATGTATATATATATATATATGTAGGTCTTTGGTTATTCGGGTTTTCTCCCGCGTAAAATTGGAAGTGTCTTGGCGACATTTTGACGAAGTCTCATTCGTCATCTTCAGGCTTCAGCTTCGTGCTTCTGGGAGCAATGTGTGATTGCAGCTGTTTCTTCCTTTTTAACTGCTAGTGGGGGTTTGAACTGATTGGGTGGGAGCTTGGCTTTGCTCTGATTGGATGGGGTTTTTTTGTGCTCTGATTGGCTGGGGGTGTGTCCTGTTTGGGTGGGGGCTTGGTTGTGCTCAGATTAGTCTGAGTTGCAGGAGGATTTGAGCTGGTGAGCTGCATTACTGTTGTTTGGCTTCGTGGTCGTGGTCGTGCTACATCTTCATAGCGGGTGTCAGTCTGCTGCATGTATGGATTGGAGGGGTTTGAAATGGCTAATGTTGCAGCTGCAGTCTGGCTTCTGGTCCTAGGTCGTGCTTCATGATCAGTGTGGGTTTGGGTCTGCTTTCTGGGTGGATGTGTGGTGGTGACATCCTGTGTGGACCTCGTGAGTGTGGGTCTGGTGTCATTCCTCGTGTTAGGGACTAGTTTGTCAACAAGGGCAGGTTTCCAAATGGCTGGTAGGCGGGAGGTGTCATCTCGTTTGTTCATGCTGTGTGGGCGTTTTTCTATCTCGTTTTTCTATCTCATATATATATATATATGTAGGTCTTGGCATATTCGGGTCTTTTCCTGTGTAAGGTTGAGAGTATCTTGGTGACATTTCGACGAGGTCTCACTCATCATCTTCAGGCTGGTGCTTTCGGCTTTGTGAGCGGGTTGGTTGGTTGTGTGGTTGCATCTTGATTGGTAGATGGAGTGGGTGTTTGCAGATTGGTCGAGGTGGGGAGAGTTGCTGTGAGCAGGTTGGTTGGCTATGTGGTTGCATCTTGATTGGTAGATGGAGTGGGTGTTTGCAGATTGGTCTCTCACCAGAAAAAACACACACCAATCACTATTTAAACGCACAATCACATCACCACCCTGCACAGATCAACTCCATAGCCAAGACTCTCATCTCCAGAACCAAATGCCTAGCCGACAAAGACCACCTGAAAACTGAATTACACACTCTCACAAACGTATTAATCTCCAATGGATTCCAAAGAAACACAATTACCAACATAATCCAAAGGGAGACACTGCCCAAGAACCAAGACACAGAACAAGACAACAGCATCGCCCTCCTCCCGTACATCAAAGGCACCACAGATAAAATCAGCAAAACTCTCCACAAACACAACATCAAGACAACCTTCTGCACAGACCAAAAAATAGCCAACATCTTAAGAAACCCCAAAGACAAGATCCATCTAGAAAACCAAGGAGTCTATGAAATACCATGCAAAGTCTGCCCAGCCACATACATTGGACAAACTAATAGGAGAATAAATGCATGCATCGCAGAACACAAGAATGCAGTCAGAAAAGAAGAAAAAACCTCTTCCCTTTTCCAGCACCTTAAAACCACAGGACATAAAATTGATTTTGAAGGAACCAAATTAATCTCCAAACTGAGCAGTATAACAAGAGAATAATTATGGAAGCCATCGAAATAGAGAAATACCCCCACAACATGAACAAACGGGATGACACCGCCCGCCTACCAGACATCTGGAAACTGGCCTTAGTCAACAAACGAGTCCCAGCCACGAAAATTGACACCAGACCCAGGATAACACACAATGCCACCACCAATCATCCTCACCAGATTCAAACCCAAACTCCTCTCACAGACGAAACACAACCACCATCCAGAAGCCAGACCATGCTGGCACCATTGGCTGCTGCGCCCCCCCTCCGATCCCCATGCAAAGCAAGCTGACACACGCCAGGAACACATGACAGGACCTTGGACTCGGAGCCAGGCCAGGGCCCAGGATGCTGCATCACAGCCATCTGCTCAAGACATCACATCACAGAACTCCAGAGGCCAAAACACCAAAGCTCAGGAACAAAAGACCAGGACCACACAAGATGCTAGGAAACAGCCGACCAATCTGCAAACACCCACTCCATCTACCAATCAAGATGCAACCACACAGCCAACCAACCCCACACAGCAACACTCCCCACCAGTATTTATAGAGAGACAGCAGCTCCGACCACGCTTTGCTCACAGAAGCACGAAGCCGAAAGCACCAGCCTGAAGATGATGAGTGAGACCTCATCGAAACGTTGCCAAGATACCCTCAACCTTACACGGGAATAGACCCGAATATGCCAAGACATACATTCACACACACACACACACACACACACACACACATTGCAACAATATGGATATCTTCCAGGATATATTTTTTTTAGCTTCCTGATGTAGTCTATAGTCCTATATTTCCTGTAATCTATTTATTTATTTATTTGTCAACAAATACAAGAAAACAAATAACAGAGTAGACACAGATATGGACACATGAACATTTTTTGGCACACACAAAAAGAGTGTGTATAAGAGAATTGGATTTTTGCAGAAGAAATTCCTCCCACCATTGACAGCATTTAGTGTCCAAGCAGCTAAATAAAAGAGATCTACAAATCTGGGGACAGAACCCATAAATCTGCCTTGGGTACCACTTTCTTTTTTTCTGGCAATAGATGAGGAAAAGATGAGTTCCCAAAGACCAATAATAATAATAATAATAATAATTCAGCAGCTGTTTAAAACAGATTGTTTTAAACTGGAAACGTTCTAAGTGAAAAGCTCAGTTGGACCTCATTTCTTTGACACATAGTTCTTAAAGATGAGAGGTTTTAGTGGAAAAAACAAATTACAACTAGATAGTGATTCGTACACCACAGTCAATTTTGCACACTGGAAAGAAAGCGAAGGGGAGGAGGACAAAAGAGAAAGTGAAGGGAGGGAAATAATTATAGGTTGGGGAAGGAAAAAAGAAAGAAGGCAAATCTGGCATTTCAAGTCATTAATTTCTTTAATTAACCCACATTTATTTGATCCCTTTAAAAAAGATGACCCATTTAGGCCTATTTCAAATCGTTCCAAGACCATGAATACTGTATAGCAGCTTTACAAAAAACAAACAAACAAAAAAAGGATCCTTATTTTGGAGAAAGAAAAATCTGGAAAAACCTGGATCTTTGCTGTTATATATGTTGACAGCAGCAAGAATGCTTTATGCACAAAAATGGAAAGAGGCCTTTATTCTCACCATGGATGAAAGCCTGGAAAAACGGATGGAAATAGCAGAGATAGCTAAATTAACTGGCCTGATCAAAGAAAGGGGAGGGGAACACACCCATCTTTGATTCTACTTGGAAAGCGTTTCTGGATTTTGTGCTTGAGAGGGGGAAAAAATGAAACTTTTCATCTTTAACTTTGGGTTTTGCTGATTAGATAAGTTTGCTGTTATAGAGATGGCTAGTACAGACGAAGAATGCAAAATTTAAAAGTTTAGGCTGTAATGTTATTATTTTATTCAGGGGTGGGATTCAGAAATTTTAGCAACTGGTTTTCTGCCCAGTTGCTGGGTAGGCGGGGCCATGGTGGGCGTGGCTTACTTGGCTTCCTGCACCACATGGGGGCATTTTCGCCCTCCCCAGACTCCGGAGGCTTTTTTTGAGCCTCCGGGAGGGCGAAAATGGCCTCCCCTGGGCTCCAGAGGCCCTCCAGAGACCAGAAACAGGCCTATTTCTGGACTTCCGAAACTTCTGGGAGGCCCATTTTTTGCCCTCCCAGCGCCTCTGTGCAGGCCCTGCACTTACCTGGCATTCAAAACAGGTTGCGTGGAGACTCCTAGGAGGGGAGAGGTGGGGTCGGTGGGGTCAGCTAATCCTT
The DNA here is from genome assembly GCF_028640845.1 of Ahaetulla prasina. Taxonomy (NCBI): domain Eukaryota; kingdom Metazoa; phylum Chordata; class Lepidosauria; order Squamata; family Colubridae; genus Ahaetulla; species Ahaetulla prasina. Next base: position 16,067,543 of record NC_080543.1, read on the forward strand.
GCAACTACCGATTCGGAGAACCAGATTAAAATTAAAATCCGGTTCGCCCGAACTTGTCCGAACCAGCTGAATCTCACCCCTGATTCTATTCTATTGCGCTAAAAAGAGTTGGAAGTCAATGCTTTTTTCCTCTTTTCCCTACACTTCTCTTTCTCTCTCTCTCTCTCCCCTTTTGCTTCACTCATTTTCTCACTATGTTCATTTTCATTTGTATTTTATATTATGATAAGCTTGATAAAATTATTTAAAAACAGAAAGAACGGAGCCTGGTTTCAAACACGTGTCAGGCAGCCTCTTCCAAGTTGATCTTCGCTGCTTATGCTTACGTATGCCTAAAATTATTTATTTTTATATTTTTTATTTATACATCGCGTATATATATATTTTATATATACGTCCCGTTTTGGCTTCAGGAGGCAAGAGGCTTTTTTTGGTGCAGGAGGCTTTCCAGGCCCAAAACGGCACGCAGGGGGCGCGGGGGGCGCATGTGAGCCTCCAAAATGCAATACAAGCACCCCTTGTGCATGTGCCCTGCCTCCACACATGTGTGTGCACGTCCTTTGCATACACCCTGCTCCCTGGGTATGCATGGCAGCGACCTGAAGAGAAAAATAGGGTTTTCTACTTGAGCAGGAGGTTGGACTAGAAGACCTCTGTCGTGTCCCACCCCCCACTCCGACGAACAAGTCAAGGAAGTCCGTGGCAAACTTGACAACGAAGCCTCTGCAGCTTTGCCAAATTCCTCCGAGGCTTCTCAGGACAGGCAGGAGTCCAAGTTGTGACTTCAGCAAACTAGATGAGACTTTGCTTGACTCAAGGTTGCTTGACTCAAGCAGGTCCTTTATATAGGCCGTGGGGTGTGGCTCCATGACTCAGCATTTATCCAGGCCTGCCCCTCCCTTCCTTTTGCTGGCATCGCCTCTCAGATCTCCGGAAGCGAGGATCCTCCCACTTTGAATTGTCTTCTGCTGTTTGAGAAAGGGAGGGGTCAGAAGGAGTAGGCCCAAGTAATTCCAATCCGTGGCTGACTTCCTCTGATGGCTGAGCCAAAGGAACACATGCTGTATGAGTGAAGTTTGTTTATTCATTCCTGACATCCTGTTCGGGCATGGGGCCAGGGCCGGGGGCTGGAGACATGACAGGCCGTTCATCTTCATTATCAGACTCGAGTCTGATAGCAGGCCCAGGAGGAGACGGGAGAGGCCGGCTGAGGAGAGGAGGGAGGACGACACACAACAACCTCCAAGGCCCCTTCCAACTCTGTTATTCTGTTATCTAGAATAGGGTATTTCCAGTTGCTCTGAGTTAAAAGAAGTTCCTTTACCCAAAATTTCTCTTCTCAATCAGCAGGCATATTTTGTGACCGACTTGCCATCTGTCAGTCTCTCCCTGTTCTAAATCCTATGGGCATGAAATCACTGGTCCTTCTCTAGCGGAGTATCTCAAGTGCGGTCATAAATACCTCTAGCTTTGTTGCTGTGTGTGAGATGCCTGCCAGGAATTGACAAACCGGTTTCCCCTCACCCTCTCCAACAAAAATGTATTAAAACCAAATCTCAGCAGGCAGCAAGAAATTACAGGAAAGTCACTTAAAAGGAAAGGAAGAAAGATTGCTGTGCTTTGGTTTCCAGACCATTTCAGCAGTCAGCCAAAATTGATGGAATTTTGCAGGAATCCAGCTGCTTTCTTTTCTTTTCTTTTTTTTTCTTTTCTTTTGTGCGCTAAATTTTTATTCAAGGTTTTTTTAAAAGCTAAAAAGAAACTAATATAAAGTGAGAAAAGACAAGACATCAAAGACAAAGAGAACAGATAAAAAAACAATTCACTTTTGGTTTTTAAGAAAATGTAAGAAATTTTAATTATGGTTATGCCATCCAAAATTCTGCATAAAACACCAGACAGTGAGCATGTGACAACCTAAAACATTCAAAGAGAAAGACCAAAACTTCTCACTTAGAACAATCTATCAGACCTTAATTCCACCCAGAATTTCTGTACAACAATTTTGACTTCCGTTCTCTTCAGTTGTGACTTAACTAGTTTTCTCATTAACTGCCTGGACATGTTGAAATATCAGAGTCACGGTATCTACAATGAAGGGGTCCTTTGTTGTCACGCACTGTGTAGAGATTTTGGAAGCGTTACTTCCTTTGCAGAGATTAATTATCTCTGGGCTCTTAATTTAGATGGAGTTTGTGTTCAGGGGATGAAGGCAGTTTCTATAATCTTCTTTCCCAGGATCTAACATCATTAGTGGCTGAAGTAGATTACTTAATGAGAAAGATCCATCATTATCCATGGGTTCCCTGGATAAGAATAAACCTTCAATGTTCTGTTTTTAAAATTTTCCTCATCTGGACTGGGAAGCTGAGAAGGTACCAGCTTTTATAATGCACTGGTTATTATACAGTCAGGGATATTCATCAAGAAAAAAAAGGGAGACAAACGTACACGAGTACGTAAGCCAGGGAATGTAACACTTGGAGGAACTGAAGTCGGTGGTTCTGATGAACGATAGAGCTTTTTCTTAGAGTAGCTTGCCCTTCATCCATCCAATTTGGACAAATACAGGAAATGAAAAAAAAAAAGCATAGATTTGGAATGGGGTATAACATTGCTTCATATTATTTGGGCTTGGAGAATGTTGATAGTCCTTGACCCAATGAGGGTCACAGGCTGGACTCTGATTAGGTGGCTATTTTGGGGGGTGGGGAGATTACCCCTATTGATCAGTTAAAGCCAGGCCCAAAGAACCAAGAATAACGTATGATGTGAGACCTCTGATTCACCATTAAATGGCATAGCATCAGTGCCGGGATTCAGCCGGTTTGGGGAGAACCGGTAGCTAAATTGCTGGCTGGCTCCACCTCTCCCCACCCCGCCTTCCAGGAGTCCTCATGCACCACATTTTGGCTCCCAGGTAAGTGCAGGGAGGCTAGGCCCAAAACGGGGCACACTCCTGTTGCCTATTTTCACTCCCAGGAGGAGGCCTCCTAGGCCCAAAATGGGGCATGGGGATGGCATGTTTCCCTCCCCCCCTGCGGCCTGTTTTTGCTCCCAGGGGGGTGCAGGAGGCTGAGTGCTGCCTGTTACACCCCCTGGCCATGCCCACCATGGCCATACCCACCCAGGTTATTAGGGCAGAGAACCAGTTGTTAAATTATTATTATTGTTTTTTTAATTTTATTTTGTCACAACAGTATATACAATCATCAACATAAATAATATCCCATCATGAGCGAAAAAGTATATATAAGTAAAAGTATAAGTAAAAGTATGCATATAATACTATAATGAAGAGAACAATAGGAGAGGAACGGTAGGCACTTTTGTGCTCTTATGCACTCCCCTTATAGTCCTCTTAGGAATGGGGTGAGGTCAATAGTAGACAGTTTTTGGTTGAAGATTTTGGGGTTTTGAGTAGAGACTATAGAGTCAGGTAGTGAGTTCCAAGCGTTAACAACTCTGTTACAAAAGTCATATTTTCTGCAATCAAGTTTAAAGCGGTTGACATTAAGTTTGAATCTATTGTTTGCTCTTGTATTGTTGCGATTGAAGCTGAAATAGTCTTTTACAGGAAGGATATTACAATAGATGATTCTGTGTGTTAAACACAAATCATGTCGGAGTCGGCGGAGTTCTAAGTTTTCTAAACCCAGGATTTCAAGCCTGGTGGTATAAGGTATTTTGTTTTTTTTCGGAGGAGCGAAGAACTCTTCTAGTAAAATATTTCTGGACGCGTTCGTTAGTATTAATGTCAGAGATGTGGTATGGGTTCCAAACAGATGAGCTGTATTCAAGAATAGGTCTGGCAAATGTTTTGTATGCTCTGGTTAGTAATGTAGAGTTTTTGGAAAAGAAGCTACGTAAAATTAAGTTTACAACTCTTAGAGCTTTTTTTGCTATGTAGTTGCAGTGGGCTTTGGCACTTAGGTCATTTGATATGAAAACTCCAAGGTCTTTAACAGGGAGGGGGTCGTCAGTAAGGTAATGTCCATCAAGCTTGAATTTGAATCTGAATTTGAATCTGAATTTGAATTTGAATCAAGCTTGAATTTGAATCCCACCATTGAATAGCATCATGCTATGCCCACATGAGGGAGGGAGGGAGGGAGAGAGAGAGAGGGAGGGAGGGAGGGAAGGAGAGAGAGAGAGAGAGGGAGGGAGAGGGAGAGAGAGAATGAAAATGAACCAGTCTGACTAAGGCATCAGGCTAGAAACCAGGAGACCATGTGGTCTAGCTCCATCTTAAGCACAATGCTAGCTACGGGTAATCTTGAGCCAGTTACTTTCTGTCAGCCCTAAGAAAGAGACAATCTTCAGGCAGTCTCCAAGAATTGGACACAACTGAATGGAAGAAAAAAAATGTATATCTCTCTGTAATTTTCAGACGCCGACCTTAGTTTGTTTTATCTCTATGTTTTATCTCTTTTGCTATTGAGTGTGTAACATATGCCTATTAAAACCCAAGAAAACAAAATTACACTCCTGTTTTCCCCTTCTAATAAAATTGGATTTCTCTCTTGTGAGATTAGTCTATCTCATTATATGGGTGTGGAGAGGCTTGTTTTCCTAATCATATGCCTCAATATTGCAGGAACAAGTGGTGGTATTACACAATTGATTTCCCCTTTTATAGCTCCAATTATATATCTGCACGTCTGCGTGCAAACCAGTATCTGCATTTCCTGCGTCGGATGAGGACAGCACGTCTTTTTCCTTCTCTCCTGGCCACTTTTTACAGAGGCAAAATTCTGTTCCAGATTTTGTTCCTTATACCATCCATTTGGTAAACTTGCAAGATTTGTTTTTTCGCAATGTACATGTATACATCCGAATTAGACTGAGTCGTTTCTCCGTGTCATATAATATATGGATATGGGATCTTGGAGTCCTAGTGGACAACCATTTAAATATGAGCCAGCATTGTGCAGCAGCTGCCAAAAAAATCAACACGGTTCTAGGCTGCATTAACAGAGGGATAGAATCAAGATCACGTGAAGTGCTAATACTACTTTACAATGCCTTGGTAAGGCCATACTTGGAATACTGCATCCAGTTTTGGTCGTCACGATGTAAAAAAGATGTGGAGATTTTAGAAAGAGTGCAGAGAAGAGCAACAAAGACGATTAGGAGACTGGAGGCTAAAACATATAAAGAACGGTTGCAGGAACTCGGTATGTCTAGTTTAATGAAAAGAAGGACTAGGGGAGACATGATAGCAGTGTTCCAATATCTCAGGGGTTGCCACAAAGAAGAGGGAGTCAAACTATTCTGCAAAGCAGCTGAGGGCAGGACAAGAAGCAATGGGTGGAAACTAATCAAGGAGAGAAGTAACTTAGAACTAAGGAGAAATTTCCTGACAGTTAGAACAATCAATAAGTGGAACAACTTGCCTGCAGAAGTTGTGAATGCTCCAACACTGGAAATTTTTAAGAAAATGTTGGATAGCCATTTGTCTGAAATGGTGTAGGGTTTCCTGCCTGGGCAGGGGGTTGGACTAGAAGACCTCCAAGGTCCCTTCCAACTCTGTTATTATGTATTTATATTATATAGTTATTTCATGCTTATGCTTATATATACTGTTGTGACAAAATAAATAAAGAAATAAAATAAAGAAATAAAATAAAGAAATTACACTGCGGATGTATGAAATGTTGGAAGATCTGAAAGAACAAGTCAGGGACAGATCGTCATAGTGAAAAATCTACTTGTGTGGTTGCTAAGACACCTTGATGACAATAACAAATAATAATGTCAAGGTGCGCTGTTATTGTCTGGTCTGACATTCCAGATCTCCCCCCTTTCCCACCCCCATACTATGTGGCAGCTGAGAAACAAAAAGATGGCTGTGGCAGGCCTGGTCCGTTTCGAAGTTGACTCAATCAATCAATCAAACAAACAAACAAACAAGCAAACAATATTAGTACTTCTAATGGAAAACATGGTTTTATTTCATTTAATATTGAGCTGTAGCCCAAGGTATTCTCAACAATTTTCCCCGGCACTATGGGAGGTTATCCATAGTTATTTGTATTGTGTACCACAATGTACTTAATATAATCAAAATGTGAAATATATGTGTGTTCTTTTGTCCTCATATGGTAGCCCAGAGACTATCATATGAGGAAAAAGCATGCATTACAAAGATCAAAGACTACCATATGAGGACAAATCATGCATTTGAGGTGGGAGATACTGTACTTTTCAGAGTATAAGAAGGACTTTCCCCCCTAAAAGTGGGTGAAAATTGCAGTGCATCTTATACACTGAATGTTGCTGAAGCCCCGCCCACCTGTCGGCTCCCACCCGTCAGCTGTTTTCGGCCTCTGTGTGCTGCATTTTTGGCCGGTTCCAGGCGCTGGCGATCGGCGCAAGTGAATGGGCCGCCCTGAATGGGTCGTGCCGGTGGCAAACGGGCCATGGCAAATGGGCTGTGGAGGCGGCAAATGGGTGGTGGCAAACAGGCCGCAGCAAATGGGCGGTGGCAAATGAGCTGTACCGAATGAGCTGCGAATGGGCCGCGGCAAACGGGCCACGGAAAATGGGTGGTAGAAAATGAGCTATGGCAGCGTCGAACGGGCCACAGCGAATGGGTCACTGTGACAGCGAACGGGCGGCAGCAAACAGGTGGTGGTGAATGGGCAAAGATTGTTTTTTCTTGGTTTCCTCCCCCCAAAAGCTAGGTGTGTCTTATACTCTGGTGCCCTTATAGTCCGAAAAATACAGTACTTCTAATATAATCTACCAGATCCCCGGTGGTCGGATTTCCCCTGTGGCTATGTAGGACAGACAGGGAGGAAGCTAACCATCAAATTGCAAGAACACAAGTGAGCAGTCAAACAAGGAGACCCGAACTCATTGGTAGCCTCACATTGCAATGAACAAGGACATACCTTCAATTTTGCATCTACTAAGATTGTTGGCCGAGCAGGTACAAAGATAGCCAGGGAAATGATTGAAGCCTGAGAAACGGTCCCCTTGTCAATCAACAGGAATTTACCTGATTACTATCAGTTTATCTAGTACTTAGGAGCTGAAGACCTGACAGCACAAGGAAACAATAACCAACAACTTAATAGCCAGCCACCAACACCCCAATCAAAAGCCACACCCAACCAGACACCACATATATACCACAATAGCCCAAAGCACACATTCTGGTGTGCTTTGGTTCTCCGAGGATGGGCTCCAGCATAAGTCTGGAAGCTCAGAAGACTAAACTTCTGGTCCCAGTGACTGACCCAGATTGGATCCTGCAATATTATATTTTTGGAACTCCCTTTATCTTAACAAAGGAAGTCTCTGCCAAATTCCGTTTCTACATCAGAGATCTTCAAACTTGACAGCTTTAAGACTTGTGGACTTCAACTCCCAGAATTGCTGGCTGGAGAATTCTGGGAGTTGAAATCCACAAGTCTTAAAGCTGCCAAGTTTGGGGACCCTTGTTCTACATCTAGTGTAGCTGGATTGCAAAATCTTGAGCATGATCATACTAGCATGTGAGGTAAGTGCAAATATTTAGGTTTTTTAAATACTGGAATATAAATTCATATTTTACCTTCATTTAACTGTCCAGCCACCAGGTTGTTTCCCATACCTGCTTTCAAAACTCAAATACCATTTTAACTTCATAATCCTGCTATGCTTTCAACAATTCAGATAATATGTCATCCATTCCTGCAGTTTTATTAGCGATATTGTTTAGGCGGGCCCATTTAATTTTGTCTTACTGGATCTTTTTGAATTTAGTTCTGCGATCAAATCGACATCCATAAAATTGATACAACTGAGATCTTTTACGCATTAATAAAATTAATTTAGATATTTTTATACAGTTTTTCCATGTACATGTGCCATCTCTTCTTTACAATAGTGGCCAAAATTGTGGAAACCTTTTGGGAAAAGGGTATTTTCTAAAACTAGCTAATAACACCACATTTTTTTTGCAGTAATACCATAAAATTATGTATCAATGGAAAGATAATTTAATCAAGAACATAATGAAATAACTTTTAGGAAGGATTTGCTATTAGAATAGCAATTACAGTATAAAGAAGAAAAGTGAAACACATAGAAAAAATGAGAATAAGATACAAAAATTATCACCATAGAAAAAATGAGATATACAACAATTATCACGTCAGTTAATACTTAATTGGGTAACCTTTAGCATGAATTTTTTTTCCATTTCATTTTGTCACAACAGTATACACAAATATTGTCATAAATAAAACAACATATCATGAAGAAAATATATATATATATAAGTAAAAAAATATGCATCAGCTATATTAATTTGATATAATGAAGGGAACAATAGGACAGGAACAGTAGGCACTTTTGTCCTCTTATGCACACCTCTTATAGTCCTCTTAGGAATGGGGTGAGGTCAATAGTAGACAGTTTTTGGTTGAAGATTTTGGGGTTTTGAGTAGAGACTATGGAGTCAGGTAATGAGTTCCAAGCATTAACAACTCTGTTGCAGAAGTCATATTTTCTGCAATCAAATTTGAAGCGGTTGACATTAAGCTTGAATCTATTTTTATTAGAATTAGGGCCTTACAACATCTTCCCATAGAGTGAACCAAGTCTTTTAGTTCTGCAACTGTTATAATGTAAAACCAAGATTAACTGGGTTTTATTGCTGGGTCGCTTCTGACTAACAAGTTTTTTTAGTCGGCTCCATAGATTTTCAATTGGGTGAAGGTCTGGGCTATTCCCAGGCCATTCCAGCAGTGGAATATGATTATCTTGAAACTCCAAAAAAAAAAAAAGTGGTGTTATTAGCCATCAAACCTCAAAAATATACTTTTCCCAAAAGGTTTCCACAATTTTGGCCACTACTGTATATCTCCCTTGGTCTGCAGATGTTAGTTGTTTTTTCTCCTTGATTTGCCCATCTTTGCATAAAACGTTCCCTTGATTTTCTTAAATAAATCTCTTGTCTTTCCAGTTCAATTCCAATCCTCAATTTCTTCACATGGCTTATTTAGATGTCATTTAGCATTCAACGTGCTCTCTTGCCTATTGCTTACCAAGTTAGTATAGACATTTTGTGCTTTTTGCCTTTTAGGATGTATTTGTTTGCTTCACCTTTAATGATATCGTACATTTTGCTCCAGAAGTCTTCAGGCAGTTTATGGATCCAATTCCAATCCATTAAATCTATTCCTCAGTATTTAATGATACGGCACATTGCCAAGGAGGTACCTTGTTGGTTTGATGATTGCATTCGTTTCCTTTAGTTAAAGTTGTAATTTTGCAAGGTGTTTATGATTATGATAGGAGCCGTGCCTGCACCAAGTCTTGTTTTGGCTCACGAAATAAAACTTACCCGCCTTTGCTTGAAGATATATAGTCAATTTGGTTTCAGTGTTGTTCAGGTGCTGATATTCAGGATGTATTCTTGGAACACAGTATTTATTATGAGTATATTTGGCATAACACTATTAATCTGGCTCCTGTTTCAGTTTGTACACTGAAAAACAATTCTTTCCCCCATTTTCCAGATGCTATTTTACTTCCAACTTCAGTATTCTAGTTTTTTGTAATTACCAGAACATCTTGTCTTGGGTATTATGTTGACAAGATGTTGAAAATCATTAGAGAACTATCCGACCGCTGCTTCCTCTGCATTTATGGAAGGAATATAAATTTGAATCACTGTAATACAGGTAGTCCTTGACTTATGAAAAGAAGGACTAGGGGAGACACGATAGCAGTGTTCCAATATCTTAGGAGTTGCCACAAAGAAGAGGGAGTCAAACTATTCTCCAGAGCACCTGACGGTAGAACAAGAAGCAATGGGTGGAAACTAATCAAGGAGAGATGCAACTTAGAACTAAGGAGAAATTTCCTGACAGTTAGAACAGTTGATCAGTGGAACAACTTGCCTCCAGAAGTTGTGAATGCTCCAACACTGGAAATTTTTAAGAAGATGTTGGATAACCATTTGTCTGAAGTTGTGTAGGTTTCCTGTCTGGGCAGGGGGTTGGACCAGAAGACCTCCAAGCAGTGGTGGGATTCAACCAGTTCGCACCACTTCGGGAGAACCAGTTGTTAACTTTCTGAACAGATTGGCAAACTAGTTGTTGGAAGAAATCATTAGGGCAGAGAACCATTTGTTAAATTACTTGAATCCCACCACTGCTTCCAAGGTCCCGTCCAACTCTGTTGTTGTTATGATGATGATGATGATGATGACAGTAATTGAGCCCAGAATTATGCTTGTAAACTATGTTGGTTGTTAAACAGGTCCTCATGTGACAGACCCATTTTACAACATTTAAGCGAACACTGTGTTCATTAAGCAAGCATCACAGTCATTAAACAAACTCATTGTCCGAATGGATGTTTTACTACTTGCTTCATATAATGGGACTAGCCTTTGTAGCAACTATCTGTTTCCTCACATTCTGAAATAGATAGCGTTGGGATTATTTTTTTCTGACACTGCTTTCTTTCCAAGGTGTTGCTAGCTGTTCCTGCCCTCTTGTAAAGTATTACATGGGCAGCAACCGGGCCTTGACCTTACCAAGAACGATGGACTTGCATGAAAGCTGGAATTTAGATGATTTCAACTGGCTGACCCATGATGCAATCCTTCATGTTGTTAACGCTCTAAAAGGTATGTGTAGTTCAAGAATGTGATATTTCCCCTCCACCCCCATTGCTTCCCACATTCCTACCCTCAGCACCAGGTAAGACGTGAAGGAGAAAAGGAATTTTTGCATCTTCTCCTGAAGAAACACCTTTTTTTAATAGTTTTTTTTTTTTGCATTTATATCCCGCCCTTCTCCGAAGACTCAGGGCGGCTTACACTATGTCAAGCATTCATCCTTTTGTATATTATATACAAAGTCAACTTATTGCCCCCAACAATCTGGGTCCTCATTTTATCTACCTTGTAAAGGATGGAAGGCTGAGTCAACCTTGGGCCTGGTGGGGCTTGAACCTGCAGTAATTGCAGGCAGCTGCTGTTAATAATAGACTGTCTTACCAGTCTGAGCCACAGAGGCCCAGAGTCCTGATTTTGGCTCATTCCAACCACTACACGGTTCTCCAGATTGACTGTATAATCAATAAAATGATTGAGTAAACAATTAAACCCCAGGCGCAGGTAGTCCTTGACTTAGGACCACAAGTGAGGCCAACATTTCTGTTGCTAAGCTGTCAAGTGAACCTTGCCCCATTTTACGACCTTTCTTGCCACAGCTGTGAGGTAAATCACTGCAATTGTTAAGTAAACACGGTGGCGAAATGCATCCGGCTTCCCCATTGGCTTGCTTGTCAGATGGTCGCAAAAGGGGATCACATGACACTGCAACCGTCATAAATACATGCCGGTTGCCAAGTGTCTGAATTTTGATCATGTGACCAGGGGGATGTTGCATGTGTTGTAAGTGTGACAAAACGGTCATAAGTCACTTTTTTGAGTGCCATTGTAACTTCAAATGGTCACTAAACGAATGGTTGTAAGTCAAGGACTACCTGTACAAAGATTTATTTGATGTGAGAATAATTTGGGTCTGAAAACAAAGGATTTGCTTGCACCACACAGATCCCCCCCCACCCCCCAAAAGTGGCAGTTCTTCTTCCCTATCCTTCAGAGTCATTCCTTCTGCCCAAGGTCCTGGAAGCAGATATTTTTATGGCAGCCCCGGCCTAATGGAAAAACATCCCCCCAGGAAGTATGGCTCTTTCTCATCCATATTTAAAAGGTTAAAAATAAAGGTTTCCCCTATCTAGTTGTGCTGGATTCTAAGGTCGATGCTCATCTCTGTTTCTTGGCTGAGGGAGCCAGCGTTGTCTGAAGATGCTTATGTAGTTATATGCACAGCATGGCTATATGCAGGCCTGGGATTTAGCCGGTTCGGACCGGTTCAGGCGAACCAGATGCTAATTTTACAAGTAGTTGCAAGGACTGGCTGGCCCCACCCACCCCTCCCAGGAGTCCCCACGCGACCCGTTTTGGATGCCAGGTAAGTGCAGGGCTTGCGCGGAGGCTCTGAGAGGGCGAAAAACGAGCCTCCTGGAATCTCCGGAAGTCTGGAAATGGGCCCGTTTCTGGCCTCCGGAGGGCTTCCAGGGCCTGGGGGGGCCGCTTTCACCCTCCTGGAGGCTCAAGGGAAGCCTCCGGAGCCTGGGGAGGGTAGAAACCGCCCCCCCCCCACAGCCATGGTGCAGGAAGCCAAGTAGGCCATGGCCCCCATAGCCTTGCCCAGGCAGAGAACTGGTTCATAAAATTTTTCAATCACACCCCTGGCTATATGCCGTGGTACCCAGAATGCTGTTACCTTAACATCGAAGTGGTACCTATTTATCTACTCACATTTTCATGCTTTTGAACTGCTAGGTTCTGCTAGACTTGAACATTGGGCGCTATCTAACAAAATGAAATTCAACAGTGCAAAAAGTAAGGTTCTACATTTAGGCAAAAAAAAAAATGCACAGGTACCGTATATGTGGTACCTTGCTCAATAGTAGTACCCGTGAGCGGGATCTTGGAGTCCTAGTGGCCAACCATTTAAATATGAGCCAGCAGTGTGCAGCAGCTGCTAAAAAAGCCAACACAGTTCTGGGCTGCATAAACAGAGGGATAGAATCCAGATCACGTGAAGTGTTAGTGCCACTTTATAATGCCTTGGTAAGGCCACACTTGGAATACTGCATTCAGTTTTGGTCGCCACGATGTAAAAAAGATGCTGAGACTCTAGAAAGAGTGCAGAGAAGAGCAACAAAGATGGTTAGGGGACTGGAGGCTAAAACATATGAGGAATGGTTGCAGGAACTGGGTATGTCTAGTTTAATAAAAAGAAGGACAAGGGGAGACATGATAGCTGTGTTCCAATATCTCAGGGGTTGCCACAAAGAAGAGGGAGTTGGGCTGTTCTCCAAAGCACCTGAGGGTAGAACAAGAAGCAATGGGTGGAAACTGATCAAGGAAAGAAGCAACTTGGAACTAAGGAGAACAGAATAAGTGGAACGACTTGCCTGCAGAAGTTGTAAATGCTCCAACATTGGAAATTTTTAAGAAAATGTTGAATAACCATCTGTCTGAGATGGTTTAGGGTTTCCTGCCTGGGCAGGGGGTTGGACTAGAAAGCCTCCAAGGTCCCTTCCAACTCTGTTGTTATTATTATTAGGTGGGCCAAAGCTGGGGCAAGTAACAGGAGTTCACATTTGGGTCATGAACCTAGGCTGTCAGCTTTCCAGCTGACAAGCTCAGCCATTGCACTCCCTCATTTTTATTTAAATGAGCCCTTAATACATCCAGCCTTGAGTTAAAATATGGTGCGGGTCGTACAGAGGAATGTGTTCTGCTAAAAGAATATTTTTTCATTTGCTTATTAGATTTATTATAGCTCTACTCCAGAAATCTCTGGGCAGTGACCACATCCACTATATAATTTAAAACAATTAAAAACAACTGGAAAGCAGCAAAACGTAACAGCTTGGGTAAAAACAGGCCCAGCAGTCAAAAAGTATGACAGAGGCTGCACTAAGACTCTGACCCTTGGTTTGTATATAGTCCCAAGTGTTTTTAAGAATATACGCTGCCCAGAATTGCCATAGGGTCAAGCAGCCGTACAAATTGGAAAACTAAATTACCACAATAACAAAAATACAATAATAAAAACAATGGGTATTATTGAAAAGACCAAGAATACCAAACAGAATTTGGGATTGGATGTTTACCTTATACCATGAATCTCTAAACTTGGCTGTTTTAAGACTTGTGGACTTCAACTCCCAGAATTCCCCAGACATATATGCCCTGCTAGTGCTGGTCAGTTGGTTGGATTTCTAAAAGCTACGTTTTGACAATTCAGAATCAGAATAGAGTTGGAAGGGACCTTTGAGATTTTCTAGGCCAGCCCTCTGCTCAAGCAGGAGATCCTATTCTTCTAGAACACAATAGGATGGGAGATTGTTTCATCCCAGGAGGTGAACTATTCCATTAAAAAGGCTTTTAAAAAGTTCTGTAGACGAACTGAAGAAGCTTCTTGGATGAGAAGCGAAATGTCTTCAATGCAAAAACAAGAAAGACCAGCTGCCTTTCGAAAAAGTACAGTGGTGGGTTTCAATTTTTTTTAGTACCGGTTCTGTGGATGTGGCTTGGTGGGCATGGCACGGCTTGGTGGGCGTGGCTTGGTGGGTGTAGCAGGGGAAGGATACTGTAAAATCTCCATTCCTACTCCACTCCAGGGGAAGTTTACTGCAAAATCCCCACTTCCTCCCAATCAGCTGGGACTTGGGAGGCAGAGACTAGACAGGGGCGGGGCCAGTCAGAGTTGGTGTTTACCGATTCTCCAAACTACTCAAAATTTCCACTACCGGTTCTCCAGAACTGGTCAGAACCTACTGAAACCCACCTCTGAAAAAATACCTTTGGGACAACAACGACCTGGATCAGTGGTGGGTTACTACCGGTTCGCCCTGGTTTGGGTGAACTGGTAGCGGCGGCGGAGGAGGCTCCACCCACCCACCTGGACGTCATCACAGATGGTCTGTGCATGCAGAGAAGGTTCTGCACATATGCAGAAGCAATGCACACGCGCAAAGCACACGCACATTCACGCGAGCGAATGGGTAGCGAAGGTAACTGGAACCCACCTCTGACCTGGATGACTGAGAATCTCCAGAGACACTTTGGTTGATCTTTCTCTGTCAGCCTCCAAGGTAGGCCGGGTCAGAAAACAGACTTCTTAAAAAAATGCTAGAACTACCCTTTATTGATAGAGGCTGTATTAACAGAATCTTGAAAACCTGATTGTGTTTTCTCTTCCCTCTTTCTTATACCTCAGGGAGCTAAGAAAGAACTAGATTGAGTTTCTTTCTAATGTTTTCTTTATTCCTGGACTTAATGTTTGTGTAATTGTCCCAGTTTAGTTTCTCCAAGGTCATCCCTGTAGCGCTCACATTCCATCCTTTTATTTCCCCATTGGGGACCAGGTGCTGTGTAATAGAGGTGCTGTATAATGCCAAAATGTCAACCAATATTAAGTCAAAATAGCCAGGATGTCTGCCAGTAAAGCTTTTTGCTCTGAAGGTGGGATGCAACAAGAAGAAAGGAAAAAGAGGTGGCTCAGAGGTGGCTCAGTTTTGAAAGAATGAATGAAATCAACATTATCCTGGGTTTAGAAAATTTAGAACTCTGCCGCCTTCGGCATGATCTGAGTGTAACTCATAAAATCATCTGCTACAATGTCCTTCCTGTCGAGGACTACTTCAGCTTCAATCGCAACAATACACGAGCACACAATAGATTTAAACTTAATGTGAACCGCTCCAATCTTGATTGTAGAAAATATGACTTCAGTAACAGAGTCGTTAATGCCTGGAATGCACTACCTGACTCTGTGGGCTGAGACTGCACAGGCATTTGTCCGAAATGGCATAGAGTTGTGATGGCGAACCTATGGCACACATGCCGGAAGTGGCACGCAGAGCCATCTCTCCCGGCATGCCAGCCATTGCCCATTGTTCTTCTGGGTTCCGGCGCACACATGCGCTCTGGCCAGCCGGCCTTTGTGTGCATGGGAGCACCAGAAACTGGAAAACCAGGTGACCGGTGCACATGTGCACGCTGGAAACTGGAAACTCAGTTTCCTGGTGCACGCATGCACGCTAGAGAACCGCTCTTCCAGTATCTGGTGCTCTCACACGTGCGCACGGGGAGCTGCTCTTCCGGCTTCCAGTGATTCCCCGCGCACACGCGCCCACTCCCGTTTCGGCACGGTGCCGAAAAGGTTCGCCGACCCTGGCATAGAGTCTCCTGCATGAAGAATAGAATTTTATTGGCCAAGTGTGATTGGACACACAAGGAATTTGTCTTGGTGCATATGCTCTCAGTGTACATAAAAGAAAAGATACCTTCATCAAGGTACAACATTTACAACACAAATGATGGTCAATATATCAATATAAATCATAAGGATTGCCAGCAACAAAGTTACAGTCATACAGTCATAAGCGGAAAGAGATTGGTGATGGGAACGATGAGAAGATTAATAGTAGTGCAGATAAATAGTAAATAGTTTGACAGTGTTGAGGGAATTAATTGTTTAGCAGAGTGATGGCCTTCGCCAGGCTTAAAGTTGCCAAGGTTGGAGACCTCTGAACTAGAAGACCTCCAAGTTCCCTTCTGATCCTATTGTTCTATATTCTGTGTTCTTCTCCCATAATGTACACAATGGTTTAAGCTCCCAGGAAAAAAAGTGACACGTGCAAATAATGAAATAAAAAAATGAAATGAAATGAAATGAAATAAAATGAAATGAAATAACCTCCCTGAGGTGCAGGGAGGAAAGTAAATGTGATTTCTTTCCCAGCAGTCTGTATCATAATGGAAACTTGTCAAGATTTCAAAGTGTAGCTTGGCAACAGCTGAAGGACACAAATTTCACATTCCCTTCTTATTGGATTCAAAACTTCTTTACTTCACTCACCTCAATGGCAAAGGTCTCCAATCTGGTTTCTCTCCAGATGTGTTGGACCGCAGCTCCCACGATTTCCCGCCACGGGAAAATGATGAGAATTAGAGCAATACATTTGAGATAGCATCGGTTTCACTTGGGCTGCTCTGGGAGAAGATGTTACACGCAGGATATGTGCTCTCTGTTCAGAACATCCTGCCTTAAATGTATATATAGATTCAGTACAAATCAGGTCATTTAGGACAGGTAGATAGACCATAATGCTTCTAAACGTAAGATAAAAAAAAGGGGGGGGGAGAAGGATTGAGATGTTAATGCCTCTTTCGTTCATCGAATATGCCATCTTTGGTTGCCTAGCAACTGATACAAGGCCAGTTGGATTGCAAGAGAGAACTGCTGTTGATAGGCAAGAGTTGCTATGTCAATTCAGGTGGGTTCAGGACCGAAATGTTCCATCCAGCTGTGGAATCCAAAGCCAGGGATGCTTCTTCTGAGGTCAGCTTGGGACTTTGGTGAAGAAAGAAGATGGGAGCAGGGAAACCCTGCCAAAATAAGGAGGTGAGGAAGTGTCAGCCCTGCTGTTTGGGTGAACCTCATAGCTCCATCCGGCATAAAGTTTGTTGGGTGAGGATCTTCAGTGTGTGTGTGTGTGTGTGTGTGTGTGTGTGTGTGTGTGTGTGTTTTCCTGCACCAAAGCAATGGTTGTTTTTTTCCCTAGCTGAAATTTGTTTTCATTTAATGTAATTATTACAGTAATAATTAATTAGGCGTGACGACAGTGCCAGCAAAGCAGCAGAAGAGCGAGTTCTAAACAGATGCCATTCTGATTCAACTACAACACTGTTATTATTCTGCTTTTATCTCCCCAGACACTGAGGCTCCCCAAGTTATTCCGACAGTTTTTGGGGTCCATCACTTGGGTGAGTAAATGCATGGTGTATTGTCCTTTTGATCTTTGTAATTCACTTATGTTTTTGGTTGGGTTTAGGTTGTGCATGGCTAAATTATTGAAAACAGATGACACCTCCAGGTATGGTGTTTACATGCTTTGGTTTATTATTATTATTTTTAAATGGATTACTTATCTTATAAACGGGTTCGGGCATATCGGTTCTCTGTTCATATTTTGTTGGTGGTGGTGGTCATTATCCTGAAATCTTAGCTTAAGAATCCATTTTGTTCCTGAGGGGGAAAAAAAAAAGGAGCAAAGACAGAATCTCAGAAAAAGGCTAGACATAAAAATAACATGCTCTTCTAGAAATACCTGGGCATTTTTTTTTCTTTTGATTTATATGTCAGGAAATTGCTCCAATGTCTATTTGATACTCAAGTCATTTCCTTTCCAATTTGACCTTGATCAAATTTTTCTATGAAGTGGCTAATTTAGAGCTTTGGAGTTCAGTCCTAAAACATTCTATCCTCCGAGATAGAACGATTAATTAAAATAATATTCAGGCATGCCTCGTGATATCTTTTCTTTTGTACAAATCGCTGTTGCTAGTGTGGTTTGAGTCATTTTAATATCTATAAACTAAGCAACGAAATGTCTTCATGAAGTTCCTTCCCTTCATGTAGATAGATTAAGCTATTAATTCCTATGTTTTGTCCTGCGACTCTAAAAGCCAATCTCTCTGAATCCCACAATTGTCATGGCATATTTCCCACTTGACTAAATTTCTAGCTGGTCTGTAGTTTTTAAGACCTGACCCAGTATTAGGTTTCCAAGATGATCCGTTATGATCCCTTCTAGGACAACAGTCCTCCATTTCTTTATGGGAGCCTTCTGTTGGCTAGAAAGGAATGTGGAACTTGAATTCACCCAGATGTTTATTGAAAATTCCCAACACTGTTATTCTTTGCTATATTTATTTAGAATGAATGAACTGGAAGGGACCTTGGAGGTCTTCTAGTCCAACCCCCTGCTTAGGCAGGAAACCCTATACTACTTCAGACAAATGGTTATCCAACATCTTAAAAATTTCCAGTGTTGGTGCATTCACAACTTCTGGAGGCAAGTTGTTCCACTGATTAATTGTTCTAACTGTCAGGAAATTTCTCCTTAGTTCTAGGTTGCTTCTCTCCTTGATTAGTTTCCACCCATTGCTTCTTGTCCTGCCCTCAGTTGCTTTGGAGAATAGTTTGACTCCCTCTTCTTTGTGGCAGTCCCTGAGATATTGGAACACTGCTATCCTGTCATCCCTAGTCCTTCTTTTCATCAAACTAGACATACCCAGTTCCTGAAACCGTTCTTCATATGTTTTAGCCTCCAGTCCCCTAATCATCTTTGTTCTTCTTATCTGCACTTTTTCTGGAGTCTCCACATCTTTTTTACATCGTGGCGACCAAAATCGGGTGCAGTATTCCAAGTGTGGCCTTACCAAGGCATTATAAAGTGGCATTTTGTTAGGTAGCGCCCAATGTTCAAGTCTGTCAAGATCGTTCTGTAACTTGAGCCTGTCTTCTGGAGTGTTGGCTATTCCTGCCAGCTTGGTGTCATCTACAAATTTGATGAGTTACCCATCTATCCCTCGTCCAAGTCATTGATTTGAGATGTGACTATCTAGGCTCTTCTTAAAAACATCTAGTGATGGAGGGCCCACAATTTCTGAAGGCAAGCTGTCCCACTGGTTAATTGTCTTTACTGTTAAGAACTTTCTCCTTAATTCCAGATTGCTTCTCTCTGTGATTGGTTTCCAACCATTGTTTCTTATTCTGCCCTCTGGTGCTTTGGAGAATAATTTGACCCCCTCTTCTTTGTGGCAGCCCCTCAAGTACTAGAATACTGCTATCATGTCACCCCTAATTCTTCTTTTCTTTAGACTAGCCAAATCCAAATCCAAATCCAAATCCTGCAGCTATTCTTGTTTTGGAGCTGCTGGAAACAATAGTCTAGATTAGAAGGTTCCAGATTCCTTAGTCTTAGCCTAGAAAGATTCACTGATGGTCTACTGAAAAAGAAAGCTAGATTCTCTGGGAGAGCATGTGATTCATTCAATCAGAACCTGGAATTCAAATTCAGTGTACTTTTCACCCTCCTAACTCTGGTGCTTCACATTTATTTATTAATCGTTTCATAGTTCCCATCACCAATCTCTTTCCACTTATGACTGTATGACTATAATTTGTTGCTGGCAATCCTTATGATTTATATTGATATATTGATCATCAATTGTGTTGTAAATGTTGTACCTTGATGAACGTATCTTTTCTTTTATGTACACTGAGAGCATATGCACCAAGACAAATTCCTTGTGTGTCCAATCACACTTGGCCAATAAATTCTATTCTAATTCTATTTATTTATTTATTTATTTATTTATTTATTTATTTATTTATTTATTTATTTATTTATTTATTTTTATTTTTTATTATTTGTTTGTCAAACAAGATAACAAGTATACTGTAGCTATGAACATAAACATGAACAAAGGAAGTAAATAGAGATAAAATGGGGACACATGGATTTGTATACAATGTATGAGTTTTTATATGTAAGTTATTTTGCCCAAAGGGTATATTTTAGTCAAGAAGGGTTTGGGACAAGGTGCTATCGCAGTCTCTCAAGGTAGCCTGAAGTGTGGCTCAGCTGGGATCGTTAGAGCCTTTTAAAAGCATTTTTTCTGCAACCTCTTCGGCCGAAGAGGTTGTTTAAACAATGTTTTTTAAAAGTTCTGATGATCCCAGCTGAGTTGCCTGATCGTCAGAGGCTTTTTTTTCTCTTAAAGGGTAAAAAAATGCTTTTAAAAGAAAACAAAAGCCTTTGACAATCAGGCAACTCAGCTGGGATCACCAGAACCTTTTAAAAGCATTTTTTTACAACCTCTTCGGCAAAAGAAGTTGTAGAAAAAATGCTTTTAAAAGTAAAAAAAAAATTGGCCACACCACCCAGTCACATTACCCCCACCCCACCCCATCCCACCCCACCCCACCAAGCAACGCCCACAGAACTGGTAGTACCCAATTTTACACTTCACCACTGCTCTTCACTATTTCATATTTGCTGGGGCAGAGTGCATACAGCTGCTGCTTGTGCACCAACTCTCTAGAAAAATACATCCTTTTTCAGCATCAGTCTGTAGAGACACACACAAGGAAATTCACATGCACATGTGGACATATCATAAGATATATTAATATATTATGAGAATTGTTGGCAATTTGTGATTTTCATGCTGAAGTTTTCCCATAAAATAAGATTAACTAAACTTGTTATAGTTGGACATACTTAATAGCTTTGCTTGCTTCATTTTATTACATGTACAGCTCTTACAATTCTTGTGCATTTAAACCTATAACAATATAACAACACAATATTTTGCCATTATAGATCCAGCTTTAGAATTGAAGACATAACACCGGTTTCAGATACTTAGAGTAGAATAGAATAGGATAGAATAGAATAGAATAGAATAGAACTTTTTATTGGCCAAGTGTGATTGGATACACAAGGAATTTTCTTGGTGCATATGCTCTCAGTGTACATAAAAGAAAAGATACGTTCATCAAGGTACAACACTTACAACACTTGATAGTCATAGGGTACAAATTTAACACTTAATGATACAGCACTTAATGATAGTCATAGGCTACAATTAAGCAATCAGGAAACAATCAATATCAATATAAACTGTAAGGATACAAGCAACAAAGTTACAGTCATACAATCGTAAGTGGAAGGAGATGGGTGGTGGGAATGATGAGAAGATTAGCAGTAATGCAGATTTAGTAAATAGTTTGACAGTGTTGAGGGAATTATTTGTTTAGCAGAGCGATGGCATTCGGGGGAAAAACTGTTCTTGTGTCTAGTTGTTCTGGTGTGCAGTGCTCTATAGCGTCGTATTGAAGGTAGGAGTTGAAACAGTTTATGTCCAGAATGTGAGGGGTCTGTAAATATTTTCACAGCCCTCTTTCTGACGTGCAGAATACAGGTCCTCAATGGAAGGCAGGTTGGTAGCCATTGTTTTTTCTGCAGTTCTAATTATCCTCTGAAGTCTGTGTCTGTCTTGTTGGGTTGTAGAACCAAACCAGACAGTTATAGAGGTGCAGATGACAGACTCAATAATTTACTTAGTATAGATTTAAGCAAATATGCTATGGCAGCAAACACCCTGCTTTTTATAAGATGGTCAAAGATTTCAGTTAAACAGCAACAGTTTATTCAGAACAACAACACTATGCAGACAGATCACTTGCAGACTTTTATCTGTTTTTCCAAAGTTTCCTTGCTTGAATTATGCGTGTTTCCTTGCAATGACAGATATTCTCTTCCTATTCATTGTTTAGAATCACCGGGCTTATGTATTCATTCAGTTATAGAGTTCGTTGTATAACTTTCAGCTAGTCAAACTCTTTTTTTCTGTGAATTAAATCGTGTCCATAGATTTGTTATTCAGGGGAAAAACAAGTTCAGAGATCTTTGAAAAAAGCTAGGATGGAAGTACATGAACCAGCCAACCAACCAACCAACCAACCAACCAACCAACCAACCAACCAACCAAGAAAGACGAGTGAGGAATTGTTCCATTGTCTTATTTCTCCCAATAGTATTTGAAGCTTGAGCTGATTGTCTGGCATGGCTAGGGATTACTGTAGATTGATTGATTGATTTAGAGCAGACGTGTCAAACTGGTGGTCCACAGGCCAGATCTGGCCTGCAACAAGCTCAGAGTTGCCCCACGGGGATGACCTGGAGAAGGCAAAGGACCGCCTCCAGTCGGCAGCGATGACTAGGCCACGGCCATCCTGGCCCCCCAAGGGCAAACAAAATCCTAATACCGCCAACCATGTTTGACACTCCTGATTTAGAATATGGCATATCATACATGGCCTAGTGATATGTATTAACATTTCATCTAGATAAGAAGAACACAATAAAATATAAATGTTAAAAAGATCTACTTTTAAATACTGATGTCTAGGCCCATGATTGTGAACCTATGGCACGTGTGCCATAGGTGGCACACAGAGCCATATCTGTGGGCACACAAGCATTGCCCTAGTTCAGCTTCAGTGCACATGTGGGTGCCAGCCAGCTGTTTTTCGGGCCTTCCAGGCCGACCGGAAGTCGGGAAATGGGCCATTTCTGGCCTCCGGAGGGCCTCCAGGCGGGTGGGGAAGGCCATTTTCACCTTCCCCAGGCTCTAAGAAAGCCTCTGGAGCCTGGGGAGGGTGAAAAATGGGCCCGCTGGGCCCACCGTTCCATCACATGCCAAAAGTGGGGGGAGCGCAGGGGGGTTGTTCGTGCATGCACGGGGAGGCAGAGTGCATTGAATTATGGGTGTGGGCACACGTGCGCACGATCCCCCCCATGCTACCCCTGCTTTTGGCACATGATGGCAAAAAGGTTAGCCATCATTGGTCTAGGCCATCTAACCACAACATCATACACACACACACACACACACACACACCTGTATATATAGGGGCCAGGCTTTGAAATACCATGTCAGCAATAGGATATCCTATTGCTGACATGGTATTTCAAAGCC
The DNA here is from genome assembly GCF_028640845.1 of Ahaetulla prasina. NCBI lineage: Eukaryota > Metazoa > Chordata > Lepidosauria > Squamata > Colubridae > Ahaetulla > Ahaetulla prasina. The sequence goes on from NC_080543.1 coordinate 16,090,473, forward strand.
TGGCCCCACTTTTTGTGGGGTCATTTTTATACATCTTCCTATGACGTGTTCAGCGACACATCTGGCTTTCCATTGGGAACAGATGTGAAAGTTGTTGGGCAGATGTGCATGTGCCAGTGGGGGGCTTTGCTTCCTGGGTTTGAGTCTTCCTGCATGCACTGGTGGGAATAAGTTGTTCGTAACACATAATCCTGTAGAGTTAGATCCTTTAAGTAAGAATCTGGGGGACGTCATGCCAAGATTCCAAGAAGCACCAAGCTATAAAAGACTGAAGGTCGTTTTGAACTCATTTCTAATTTCATAGGCAAAGTGGTGCACTTCTAAAAATTTAAGAGCGGCCATTTATGTCCTTCCGGCCAAAGTGGTTGAACACCTATTGGTTGGAGATAGGTACTTACGATCATGTTCCCCAGCACGATTGTCCTTTCCAGCTGCCCAAAAGGACATCATTTAGAATTATGCCTGATGGGCTGGTGGAAGGATTAGAATGCAGTCAGGATTACACAGGACCTCTATGAGCCGGTCTCTTCGCCAGAAGTTGCATGAATTCCAAAACATTTTGTGCAACCTGATAGCCATGAGGGCGTCTGCTGCAGTCATAACCCAATAATAGACAGTGGCAGTAATGATTAACATAACATAACATAACATCAGAGTTGGAAGGGACCTTGGAGGCCTTCTAGTCCAACCCCCTGCCCAGGCAGGAAACCCTACACCATCTCAGTCAGATGGTTATCCAACATTTTCTTAAAAATTTCCAGTGTTGGAGCATTCACAACTTCTGAAGGCAAGTCGTTCCACTTATTAATTGTTCTAACTGTCAGGAAATTTCTCCTTAGTTCTAAGTTGCTTCTTTCCTTGGTCAGTTTCCACCCATTGCTTCTTGTTCTACCCTCAGGTGCTCTGGAGAACAGCCCAACTCCCACTTCTCTGTGGCAGCCCCTGAGATATTGGAACACTGCTATCATGTCTCCCCTAGTCCTTCTTTTTGTTAAACTAGACATACCCAGTTCCTGCAACCGTTCTTCATATGTTTTATCCTCCAGTCCCCGAAACTGCTAATTACTCCAATTAGCAGTTTCGATCCTGTTTGGCTGGGTTTTTTTTTTAATATTCTTGTTTACATTGATAGGGAGCTAACATGAAGCCAACATGCTGGCGTGCGTCATGTATACAAATACGCACACATTCTTTTAGAATAGAATATAATTTTTTATTGGCCAAGTGTAATTGGACACACAAGGAATTTGTCTTGGTGCATATGATTTACATAAAAGAAAAGATATGTTCATGAAGAATCATGAGGTACAACACTTAATGATAGTCATAGGGAACAAATAAGCAATCAGGAAACAATCAATATCAATATAAATCATAAGGATACAAGTAACAAAGTTACAGTCATAGTGGAAGGAGATGGTTGGTGGAAACGATGGGAAGATTAATAGTAGTGCAGATTTAGAATGCACACATTCTTGTAAGGACATGAAATAGCAGTTATGTCAGGCGTAAACATTTGTAAGATTGCGGTCTTCGACATGCAATTGTTGCAACAAGGAATCCAATTGTATTTGATTCCGATTGAAATGACAGCCCAAATAGTTTGTTCAGATTGCTGGTGGACATCCAGCTGTGAGAATTGGGCTTCTTTCTCTCTCTCTCTCTCCCTCCCATGCTGACCTCATCTGGGCTTGGAATGAATCCAAAGAGCCAGTGCCTCACACAGCATCCTTTTGTCAGAAACAAAACAGGTCAAATTATTAAAGGAAAGAAAGACGGAGCACGCTTCCTCCCAATACAAAAAACAGATGTGCAGCGGAATTTTCTTTCCCATTTTTAAGGGAGGGGTAAGCTTTTTCTAACGGCGGGCCTGTGCTTTGCAGAAGCCCGTTGGAGGAAATGTTATAAATGCATACATTCATTCCCATGGCAAAGATCGCATTGTGGCTATTAATTTTAGAAGAGGAGGACAAGGTCTCTTTTCAATGCCTCTACCAGATTCTGGCTGGTAGCAAGGTTTGGTATGGATTTAAGTGCTGTTTGCAGATGGAACTTTATAACCGCTCTTGAAAAGAGCTGCACTGAGGCTTCTTCCTGCTTGTAGGGGTTCCAGCAGTCTTGTTACGTTAAGCATAAATGCATTGCAATGAGTGGTATTTCTTAAGCTGTGCATGTGGATTTGCGTCTGTCAAAATGTGCTATGGTCTTTGGGAATCCACATCATAGGATGAAAAGGGTGGTAAGTTACTTTTTTCTTCCTTCATTTACTCTGAACTTGACTAGCAAAATGCTAAGCTTTTAAGAATGTATGCGGTGTACAGTGGTGGGTTTCAAATTTTTTTGCTACCAGTTCTGTGGGTTTGGCTTGGTGTGTGTGGCATGGCTTGGTGTGTGTGGCTTGGTGGGCATGGCAGGGGAAGGATACTGTAAAATCTCCATTTCCTCCCGATCAGCTGGGACTCAGGAGGCAGAGAATAGATGGGGTGGGGCCAGTCAGAATTTTTACTACCGGTTCTCCAAACTACTCAAAATTTCTGCTACTGGTTCTCCAGAACTGGTCAGAACCTGCTGAAACCCACCTCTGGCGGTGTATCACAGAACATGCTAAGAATGCAACAGGCCAGGCTGACCCTATAGAATTTATTTATCTGTGTGACTTTGATTCTGCTTCAACCCATTAAGACTCTCTGCTGGTGTTTTTCAACCTCAACTGCTTTAAGATGCATGGACTTTAATTCCCTGAATTCCCCAGACAGCATGCTAGGAAATTCTGGGAGTTGAAGCCCAAACATCTTTAACCGGTTGAGGTTGACATACTACAGTAAGGTTGATACTGCAATAAGCAGTCTAAATTAGCCATTAGACTGTATGCAATAAAATATTATAAGACTTTCAGAATAAATGCTGTAAAACCTACTATATAGGTGCAATCCTCAAGAGATTACACCTTTCTTTCTACAATGATATATTATCTAAAGTTAAGATCTTAACGTTTTAAAAATAGTATGGGTTTTAAAAATGTTAGAAATACTCCTATTTTGGTTGTGGTCCATCAGCAGCCTATAGAGCTGGCAACGGAGTCGGTCATCGGGAAGTGAGGTGCAGACTCCAGAGCCTCCAGAGACTGATTGTAGTGAGGCAGAGGAACAAGAGGAGCCTGTTCCTAATGCACACATGAGAAGAGTTGCCAGAAGGCAAGAGCAGCTTGCAGAGAGGACAACTCAGGAGTAGGGCCAAGAGTTGATTGCCCCCTCCCATAAGGCTTAAAACAGACCAGCAACGGCGTCTTCTGCTTCGTCCTCTGCTTCGTGTATGTCTTTGTTTTTGTGGCTTCTGGATGTTTTATTTTTATTTTTTTTATTTTTATTTTATTTTATTTTTTTGCATTTATATCCCGCCTTTCTCCGAAGACTCACGGTGGCTTACATTATGTCAAGCAATAGTCTTCATCCATTTGTATACTATATACAAAGTCAACTTATTGCCCCCCAACAATCTGGGTCCTCATTTTACCTACCTTATAAAGGATGGAAGGCTGAGTCAACCTTGGGCCTGGTGGGACTTGAACCTGCAATATTGCAAGCAGTTTGCCAGGAAGGGCCTTTGGCAGTTTGCCTAATTGGACTAAGGTTTGTGAGATAACTGAGGAATTTGTGTTGGGAGGCATTTGTTTTACTTTGGAGTTGAACAACTCTGGGAATGAAATAATTCCCAGCTGTTCGAATAAAGTTTGTTTCTCCACGGACTAAGTTTATTACTACTTACTTGGGCCTGGGTCACAACAATTCTTTTTCTTCCTGTGTCCATATTCCATCTTTTCCAAGAAGCATGTTACAAGTAGTCCTCAACTTACAACCATTCATTTAGTGACTGTTCAAAGTTTCAATGGCACTGAAAAAAAATGACCTTTGACCGTTTTCCACACTTACAACCCTTGCAGCATCTCCATGGTCACCTCATCAAAATTCGGAGGCTTAGCAACTGGTTCATATTTATGATGGTTGCACTGTCCCAGGGTCATGAGATCACCTTTTGAAAACTTCTTATAAGCAAAGTCAACGTGGAAGCCAGATTCACTTAACAACCATGTTACTAACTTAACAACTGCAGTGATTCACTTACGGTGGCAAGAAAATGGGGCAAAACTGAATTGTCTTTGTTAGCAACAAAAAATTGGGCTCAATTGTAGTCGAAAGTCGAGGACTACCTCTACTTAGAATAGAATAGAATAGAATTTTTATTGGCCAAGTGTGATTGGACACACAAGGAATTTGTCTTGGTGCATATGCTCTCAGTGTACATAAAAGAAAAGATACGTTCATCAAGGTACAACACTTACAACACTTAATGATAGTCATAGGCTACAATTAAGCAATCAGGAAAGAATCAATATCATTATAAATCGTAAGGATACGAGCAACAAAGTTACAGTCATACAATCATAAGTGGAAGTAGATGGGCGGGGCCAGACAGAATTTTTACTACCGGTCCTCTAAACTACTCAAAATTTCTGCTACTGGTTCTCCAGAACTGGTCAGAACCTGCTGAAACCCACCTCTGGCGGTGTATCACAGAACATGCTAAGAATGCAACAGGCCAGGCTGACCCTATAGAATTTATTTATTTGTGTGACTTTGATTCTGCTTCAGCCCATTAAGACTCTCTGCTGGCATTTTTCAACCTCAACTGCTTTAAGATGCATGGACTTTAATTCCCTGAATTCCCCAGACAGCATGCTAGGGAATTCTGGGAGTTGAAGCCCAAACATCTTTAACCAGTTGAGGTTGACATACTGCAGTAAGGTTGATACTGCAATAAGCAGTCTAAATTAGCCATTAGACTGTATGCAATGAAATATTATAAAACTTTCAGAATAAATGCTGTAAAACCTACTATATAGGTGCAATCCTCAAGAGATTACACCTTTCTTTCTACAATAATATATTATCTAAAGTTAAGATCTTAACGTTTTAAAAATAGTATGGGTTTTAAAAATGTTAGAAATACTCCTATTTTTGTTGTGGTCCATCAGCAGCCTACGGAGCTGGCAACGGAGTCGGCCATCGGGAAGTGAGGTGCAGACTCCAGAGCCTCCAGAGACTGATTGTAGTGAGGCAGAGGAACAAGAGGAGCCTGTTCCTAATGCACACATGAGAAGAGCTGCCAGAAGGCAAGAGCAGCTTGCAGAGAGGACAACTCAGGAGTAGGGCCAAGAGTTGATTGCCCCCTCCCATAAGGCTTAAAACAGACCAGCAACGGCATCTTCTGCTTTGTCCTCTGCTTCGTGTATGTCTTTGTTTTTGTGGCTTCTGGATGTTTTATTTTTATTTTTTTATTTTTATTTTATTTTATTTTTTTGCATTTATATCCCGCCTTTCTCCGAAGACTCACGGCGGCTTACACTATGTCAAGCAATAGTCTTCATCCATTTGTATACTATATACAAAGTCAACTTATTGCCCCCCAACAATCTGGGTCCTCATTTTACCTACCTTATAAAGGATGGAAGGCTGAGTCAACCTTGGGCCTGGTGGGACTTGAACCTGCAATATTGCAAGCAGTTTGCCAGGAAGGGCCTTTGGCAGTTTGCCTAATTGGACTAAGGTTTGTGAGATAACTGAGGAATTTGTGTTGGGAGGCATTTGTTTTACTTTGGAGTTGAACAACTCTGGGAATGAAATAATTCCCAGCTGTTTGAATAAAGTTTGTTTCTTCACGGACTAAGTTTATTACTACTTACTTGGGCCTGGGTCACAACAATTCTTTTTCTTCCTGTGTCCATATTCCATCTTTTCCAAGAAGCATGTTACAAGTAGTCCTCAACTTACAACCATTCATTTAGTGACTGTTCAAAGTTTCAATGGCACTGAAAAATGACCTTTGACCGTTTTCCACACTTACAACCCTTGCAGCATCTCCATGGTCACCTCATCAAAATTCGGAGGCTTAGCAACTGGTTCATATTTATGATGGTTGCACTGTCCCAGGGTCATGAGATCACCTTTTGAAAACTTCTTATAAGCAAAGTCAACGTGGAAGCCAGATTCACTTAACAACCATGTTACTAACTTAACAACTGCAGTGATTCACTTACGGTGGCAAGAAAATGGGGCAAAACTGAATTGTCTTTGTTAGCAACAAAAAATTGGGCTCAATTGTAGTCGAAAGTCGAGGACTACCTCTACATAGAATAGAATAGAATAGAATTTTTATTGGCCAAGTGTGATTGGACACACAAGGAATTTGTCTTGGTACATATGCTCTCAGTGTACATAAAAGAAAAGATACGTTCATCAAGGTACAACACTTACAACACTTAATGATAGTCATAGGCTACAATTAAGCAATCAGGAAAGAATCAATATCATTATAAATCGTAAGGATACGAGCAACAAAGTTACAGTCATACAATCATAAGTGGAAGTAGATGGGTGGTGGGAATAATGAGAAGATTAATAGTAGTGCAGATTTAGTAACTACTTTGACAGTGTTGAGGGAATTATTTGTTTAGCAGAGTGATGGCATTTGGAAAAAAACTGTTCTTGTGTCTAGTTGTTCTGGTGTGCAGTGCTCTGTAGCATCGTTTTGAGGGTAGGAGTTGAAACAGTTTATGCCCAGGATGTGAGGGGTCTGTAAATATTTCCACAGCCCTCTTTTTGACTCGTGCAGTATATAGATCCTCAATGGAAGGCAGGTTGGTAGCCATTGTTTTTTCTGCAGTTCTAATTATCCTTTGAAGTCTGTGTCTGACTTGTTGGGTCAGACCAATCCAGACAGTTAAGAGGTACTTTCCTTAGCTAATCAGCATGCTTGCCTCTTACTGAGAATTATTTTCCTAGATTAGTTTGTACTTCTGCAAACCAGTGAATTGATACTTTCTTTGACTTGTTAAATTATTCAAATTATATCAGACATTCATCCTCCATTCAAGCTCAAATTCATGTTTGCTTGCTCAAACTAGGGAAGAATGCTGTCTTATTTGGGGGAAATGCTTCCAATTTCTCAATGCCATCTACAGGATTATGGCTTTTTGTGACCTTCCATCCATGCCATAATCTCATCCAACCCTGCTTATCTTAGTGATGGAAGAGAATATTTGTAGCTCAGGGTTGAACTGTGGGTGCTAACTCTGGTGACGTTTCCATTCCAAGTATGGTCTTACCAAGGCACTAGCATTTCACATGATCTTGAGAAGATGTGGAACAGAAGAGAAGAGGGGAAATGGGGTGTTTTCTCTCCTCCAACAGGTAGTTAGTCCAGAATGCAGCTGCGCGAGTGGTAATGGGAGCCGCTCGTGGCTCCCATGTAACACCACTGCTCCGTAGTCTGCACTGGCTTCCTGTAGTCTTTCGGGTGTGCTTCAAGATCCTGGTTACCACCTTTAAAGCGCTCCATGGCTTAGGACCTGGGTACTTACGAGACCGCCTGCTGTTACTTTATGCCTCCCATCGACCTGTACGCTCCCACAGAGAGGGCCTTCTCAGGGTGCCGTCCGCCAAACAATGTCGGCTGGCGGCCCCCAGGAGTAGGGCCTTCTCTGTGGGAGCACCGACGCTCTGGAACGAACTCCCCCCTGGCTTACGTCAAGTGCCTGATCTTCGGACCTTTCGTCGTGAGCTAAAAACATATTTATTCATTCAAGCAGGACTGGCATAAATAGTGGTTTTTAAATTGGGGTTTTAAAAATTTTAAATTTTTAAATCTTTTAATTACCGGCCATTTAGTAATAGTTTATTTTAATTTCTTTTAATTGTATATACTCTGTATTTTATTTCGGCTGTACACCGCCCTGAGTCCTTCGGGAGAAGGGCGGTATAAAAATTTAATAAAATAAATAAATAAATAAATAAATAGAAGGTAAAATTGGGCATGGAAAGGAGAGCATAGTGGGATTGGAGAAGTGATTCCATCTGAAGGCTTTGCTGGCTGAGGAACTCTGGGAGTTGAAGTCCACAAGTCTTAAAGTTGCCAAGGTTGGAGACCCCTGGACTAGAAGACCTCCAAGGTCCCCACCAGGCCTATGATTCTATGTTCTACAGGTGGTCCTTGACTTATGACCCACAACTGAGCCCAACATAAGCGAAAAGAGTTATGTGAATTTGGCCCCTATTTTACCATCTTTCTTGCCACAGTTGTTAAATGAACCACAGCAGTGTTAAATTAGTCACATGGCTGTTAACTGAATCCGGCTTCCCCCATTGTCTTTGCTTGTCAGAAGGTCGCAAAAGGGGACATTGCAATCCGCCATCCTGAGTCAGCTGCCAATTTTGATCACTATGCTGCAATGGTTGTAAGTGTGAAACACGGTTGTAAGTCATTTTTTCAGTGCCACTCTAACATCAGTCATTAAACGAACGGTTTCAAATCGAGGACTATCTGTACGCTGCTTTCTTACCAAGACAGAACTGGGAGTTGGAAACTCTGTAACGCAGTTCTTGCCTGGAACGGCAGCATTTTAATTATCTACAGAGATTCTCAGTCATTCAGGTCATGGTTTTCCCAAAGATGCTTTTTTTTTTCAGGAGGCAACTGGACTTTCTGTTTTTTTCTTTTGAAGATGTTTCGCTTCTCATCCCAGAAGCTTCTACAGCTCTGACTGAATGGTGGGGAATGAAAGGATTTATATTCCTTGCAGATAGCTGGTCATTTGCATCCTTTTAGAAAGTCGTTGAGGCCACTAACAAAATGAACAAAATGAAATTCAACAGTGAAAAAAGTAAGGTTCTACACTTAGGCCAAAAAAACAAAATGCACCGGATATGTGGTACCTTGCTCAATAGTAGTACCTGTGAGAGGGATCTTGGAGTCCTAGTGGACAACCATTTAGATATGAGCCAGCAGTGTGCAGCAGCTGCCAAAAAAGCCAACACAATTCTGGGCTGCATAAACAGAGGGATAGAATCAAGATCACGTGAAGTGTTCATACCACTTTATAATGCCTTGGTAAGGCCACACTTGGAATATTGCATTCAGTTTTGGTTGCCACGATGTTAAAAAGATTTGGAGACTCTAGAAAGAGTGCAGACAAGCGCAACAAAGATGATTAGGGGACTGGAGGCTAAAACATATGAAGAACGGTTGCAGGAACTGGGTATGCCTAGTTTGAAGAAAAGAAGGACTAGGGGAGACATGATAGCAGTGTTCCAATATCTCAGGGGCTGCCACAAAGAAGAGGGAGTCGGGCTGTTCTCCAAAGCCCCTGAGGGCAGGACAAGAAGCAGTGGGTGGAAACTAATCAAGGAGAGAAGCAACCTAGAACTAAGGAGAAATTTCCTGACAGTTAGAATAATTAATAAGTGGAACGACTTGCCTGCAGAAGTTGTAAATGCTCCAACACTGGAAATTTTTAAAGAAAATGTTGGATAGCCATTTGTCTGAAATGGTGTAGGGTTTCCTGCCTGGGCAGGGGGTTGGCCTAGAAGACCAACTCTGGTCCAACTCAGATATTATTATTATTACTTGGAGGTTTATTTGAGTGGTGCTCCTGGTTCCTGTAGTCTGCAATTTTTTTTTTCCTCTGGAAATCCATTCCTACTCCCACACCCTTTGGATCGCTAAAAGTCTACAGAGATTCTCAGTCGTCCAGGTCACGGTTTGCCCCAAAGGTGTTGTTTTTTTTCCCCCCCAAGAGGCAACTGGACTTTCTGGTTTTTTTCTTTGAAGACCTTTCGCTTCTCATCCAAGCAGCTTCTTCAGCTCTGAAGAATCCAGTCAGAGCTGAAGAAGCTTCTTGGGTGAGAACCGAAACCGAAGACAAAAAACCCAGAAAGTCGAGTTGCCTCTTGAAACACACACACACACAAAGCACCTTTGGGACGAGCATCATTTAAGGCGGCATTTAAGAGCCCTAAAGAGAAAATCCCTGGCATCCTGTTCATCCAGTCACCTGAATCCCCCTGCTTCACCCTTTTTATTTTTATTTATTTCCCCCCCCCCTCCTCTTCTTTTGAAGTCGAAGTTTCCAGCGGGCCTAGCTAGGAAAGTTGCCTCAGGAGAGGTTTCGAATGCCAACCAACCTCCTGCCATTGGCTGCTCAGCCTTTGGCAGAGGCTGATGGGAGCTGAAGTCCGGAACATCTGGAGGGCAAGCTAGATTAGGGGGGGGCTGGCTAGCTAGCCAGCCTCAGGGCAGGGGGAAGGCAACCTTCTCCCATACAGACACACACACAAGGCTGGCAAGGTGGGCGCAGCCCCGCAGAAGACACCCACCGCCGGGCCTCTCCCGGTCCTTGGCTGGGCAGCAGCCACCCCGGGGCTCCGCCCTGCCTGCGCTCCACCACCACCCCCTCTCTCGCCCGCCGCGTCCCGGAGAGAAAAACGTCCGAGGAGGCAAAAAAAGCGGCCAGTCCGACGCGCGTCCGGCCTGCGGAACGGAGCCTCTCGAGCGTTAGGACCTGGCCACGGGCGCCTCGGGGCGAGGTGCCATTGCTGCGGCCGCCGCCGCCGCTTCCTCCGAGCCCCCCGCGCGCGCGTGGGTGGGCGGCTCGAATTACGTCGCCGAGCCCGGACCCTTTGGCCGCATCGGAGGAAAAAGCGGGGGCGGTTGGGGGGGGGAAAGCAAGCGAGCGAGCGAGCTTCGTTTCTCAAGCGGGGACGGGTCCCTCTCGGCTCATCCCGGGGATTTGCCTCGCTTCGCCGCGGCGGATACATGTGGGCCACCCTTAGGACCCAGAGACGTTTGCTATGATTTGGGCAGCCGTAGGTAAAAACAATAAATAACATTAAAATAAACGTAAAATAATAATTTAAGAATAATAATAATGCTCTCCGGCATTCCGAGCATTCCGGCGTGGGAAGCGCGGTGCGGGTTCGCTCTCCTGCCCCCCCCCCGCCCCCTAACTCGGGTACCCCCCTCCCCCCCTCTCCTTTTCGCTTTGCGGGATGCCAAAAAAAAAAGGGGAGGGGGAGGAACCGCAGGGAAACCCGCTTCAGCCTGTCAAAGCCGCCCATGCTTGCGCCCTTAGCCCCCCAGCCTTGCCTTGCCTTGCCTGCCTTTAAGCCTTTCCCCATTTTGGCCGGGTAGGAAGACGGAGGTGGGCGGGCGAGATCGGGAATGGATGGAAGGTTCCGACCAGAACTGGCTGGGAACGATGGGGCGGGGAGTTGGGTGGAAGGTTTGCTAAATGGAACTGGGGATGGGAGTGGATGGTTCCGACCAGAACTGGTGGGGAACGATGGGGCGGGGAGTTGGGTGGAAGGCTTGCTCATGGAGATAGGAATGGATGGTTCCGACCAGAACTGGTTGGGAACGATGGGGTGGGGAGTTGGGTGGAAGGCTTGCTCAATGGAACTGGGGATTGGGATGGATGGTTCCGACCAGAACTGGCTGGGAACGATGGGGCCGGGGGGGGGGAGTTGGGTGGAAGACTTGCTAAATGGAACTGGGGATGGGAGTGGATGGTTCTGACCAGAACTGGTGGGGAACGATGGGGCGGGGAGTTGGGTGGAAGACTTGCTAAATGAAACTGGGGATGGGAGTGGATGGTTCCGACCAGAACTGGCTGGAACGATGGGGCGGGGAATGGCCGCAGTTGTTACACGAATCACTACGGTTGATAAATTAGTAACCTGGTTGTTAAGTGAATCTGGCTCCCCCACCCCATTGACTTTGCTTATTGGAAAGTTGTAAAAGGGAGATCACATGACCTTGGGACATAGCAATGGTCATAAATATGAACTGGCTATATTCATGATGAATAAAGCATCTGAATGTTGATGGCATGACCATGCAAAGGTCGTGACTGTGAAAAATGACCCATAAGTCACATTTTTCAGTGCCGTTTGTAACTTTGAACGGTCTCTCAATGAACTGTTGTAAGTCGAGGACTACCTGTATTTGGGCTTTTGTGGGTCTCTCCATGGACCATGAAAGAAATGCTGGGCAAAGAATATTTCAAAATGAAATAATTATACATTGATGAAAAGGCTTGTCCCTAAGATCAGTGTAGAGGTCACACTCTGGCCAAAGAAAAAAGCGGGAATTATGGAGAAGGGTGCTACCATCCAATGGTTCGAAGAAGGCTAGCATCGCAATTAAAAATAAAACCAACATCTGACCCCCTAATTTTATAGTGCGTTAGCAATATGCTGATGGAAAAGGGCTTGGCAAGGAAGGAGATAAAGGTTGGGCATAGATCCTAACAGTATAGTCCAGGGATTTGCTTTAGAGTAAGTGATTTTAGTTTCTTTGGTCCACTGTGTATGTATTTGGTTGTATGTGTGTATTATTTAGGCGTTATTTCCTAAATGTGTGTGTGGTGTGTGCATTAATTAGATCTTATTTTCTAAATGTGTCTGTGTGTGTGGCATAATATATATATCTGTGCTTATATGTGTGTGTGTTTGTGTGTATGTATGTATGTATGTATATATATATGGTATATATCGGTTGCGAACCTTTTACTCACTGAGTGCCAAACAGGTCCGTGCTTCGCACGCTTGTGTGCATGCGTGCCATGTGTGCTAATGTGCAGCTCCTCCCCCATGCGCTGCATGCGCAACAGCACCATCTGCATGCGCACAGCTTTTGCGTGTGCCCCTACCGTGCGCTGCACGCGCAACCACACCATCTGTGCATGCGTGTGGTTTTCACACGTGCAATGCACGCATGTGAACGCCATCTGCGCATGCGCATGCTGTGCACCAGTACTCTTGTGTGCATGCGCAGGAGAGCTCTGAAGACCATCTGGGTTCCCTGAATTGTGCACATGCGCACTGGAAGCCCGAACACCAGCTGGGCGTATGCACATGTGCAGCTTCAGGTCAGTTGGGTGACAGCTTGCGTGCCCAGAAAAATGGCTCTGTGTACCATAGGTTCGCCATCATGGTATATATATTTATCTCTCAATAAATAAATAAATAAATAGGGATAGATAGCTCTCCAATGACCAAAGTTACAGGGAATAATCAGAAGGAAACTAGTAATGTCTTTGTAGACTTACCATATTTTATTAAAAGCCATAATCTTTTGTGAGCTATAATGAATGACTATCTGAGACACTAACATGGCATTCTCCTGCAACTGTAAAGCATGATGCTGTAGGTCAGTGGTTCTCAACCTTTATAGTGCTGCGACCCCTTTAATACAACTCCCCATGATGTGGCGACCCCCAACCGTAAAATTATTTTCGTTTTGAATTTATCGCGCCTGAAGCCTTATTGGCTAGCGATCTGAACTGCTTGCGATTGCCTTGAGGACAGAGGCATTAAAGCGGAGACTCCTCCCCTATTAAGTTTATCGTGCCTGAAGCCAGATTAGGTTAGCGATTGGGAGTGATTGCAGCTGGCTTGAGAGGGAGACATCAGAGCAAAGATTTCTCTCTTTTTTAATTCATTGCACCTGAAGCCGAATTCGGCTAGCGATTTGAAGAGCCTGCAGCTGGCTTGTGGAGTCAACCATTGGAGCGCGATTCTTCGACTCGCAAGTATACTTCCCATATTTCCGATGGTCTTAGGCGACCCCTGGCAAATCGTCATTCGACCCCCAACGGGGTCCCAACCCACAGGTTGAGAACCGCTGCTGTAGGTAAATCCTGTGAAGGTAAATCTCCTGAATTTAGTGGTGCTTAATCTTTTTTAACTATGCATACAGTTCTAGCCCTGGTTTTATTTCCCCCCCCTAGAGCCTGTCCTATCTGTTGGTTTTCAAAACTGTATGAGGTCATGACGGAGTAAAAACGTAACTTTATTTATTTATTTTATTTATTAATCATACTTTTATACCGCACCATCTCCCGTAGGACTCAGGGCGGTTCACAGGCACATTAAAAGACAGTATAATAAATAAACGTTAAAAACCCAATTAAAACTAAATATTATCATGGCTTAGGGCCCGGGTACTTATGGGACCGCCTGCTGCTACGTCATGCCTCCCACCGACCCGTACGCTCACACAGAGAGGGTCTTCTCAGGATGCCGTCCGCCAAACAATGTCGGCTGGCGGCCCCCAGGGGTAGGGCCTTCTCTGTGGGAGCTCCTACGCTCTGGAACGAACTTCCCCCTGGATTGCGTCAATTGCCTGATCTTCGGACCTTTCGCCGTGAGCTGAAAACACATCTATTTATTCAAGCAGGACTGGCTTAATATTTTTAATATTTTTAAATAATTGTAAATTTTTTAACCGGGGTTTTATTATTTTAGGGTTGTAATTTTAAATTTTAAATTTTTTAATTGGCCATTTTCTAATATGCTCGGTTTTAAATTGTTGTTTTAATTGTATATTTCTTATGTTTTTTATCTTCTGGCTGTACACCGCCCTGAGTCCCTAGGGAGAAGGGCGGTATAAAAATTTTAAAAATAATAAATAATAATAAAATAATAATAATCATAGCCAAATCACTAAAAACGGTAAAAAACCGGTTAAAAACCCATTAAAATTTAGCTAAAACATTTTATTCTTAGGCTAGTCCAGCGCGCTGAAATAATAAAGTCTTCAGTTTACGTCTGAAGGTCCGGAGATCGGGGAGTTGTCGTAATCCTGGAGGAAGCTCGTTCCACAGGGCTGGTGCCGCCACAGAGAAGGCCCTCCCCCTGGGGGTCGCCAACCTACATTGTTTGGTCGACGGCACCCTGAGGAGGCCCACTCTGTGGGAGCGCAGGGGTCGTTGGGAGGCAATCGGCGGCAGAAGGCGATCTCGAAGGTATCCCGGTCTTAATGTTTATTTGGAGAAGCTCCTAGTACTTGATTAGATTTCTGTTATGCAGGTGGACATCCGTAAGGGGTTTTATCCCCAATGTTATATTTGTCATCCTGGAAATTTTAGTGTCTTGTGCTGCTCTTAAAGGATCTGCCTACCTACCTTAACCATGAAAGCCAGCTGAGTGACCTTGGGCCAGTCACTTTCAGCCCAACTTGCATCACAGGATTGTTATTGTGGAGAAAATAGCAGGAGGAAGGCATATTAGATACTTTTGCCACCTTGAATGGTTTATAAAAATAATAAAATTGGAATATAAAACAAACAAACATTCAGATAAGGATGATGGCTTTTTCTGAAAAGCTGCTGAACAAGAAAAAAACACACGTAGGAAATGTAATTTCTAAAGTTTGCCACATATTCTTCCAAAGCAGAGGTGTCAAATTCGATTTCATTGAGGGCCGCATCAGGGTTGTGTTTGACCTTGGGGCTGGGAGGGGTGCGGCTGGCGTGGGCGTGGCCAGCTTGATGTCACTCGTGTCAGGGGCGCTTGTGGCGGCCCGAGCGCTCTGCCAGCGAAAACAGGCTCCTGAGCTCCGTTTTTGGCTATGACGGCCTCCTGCAACCCTCTGCCAACCACGGCCCTCCCGACCTCTGTTTTCTCTGACAGAGGCACTGTGGCCCAGTCCTTTGCTGTTTCCAGGTCACCCCATGGACCAGATCTAAGCACCTTGCGGGCCTTGAGTTTGACACCCCATTCTAAAGTGTGCTATTCTTTTGAAAATGTTGAAAACTAAATATCCTTATTAGTTAATGAACAGAATTCAGTTGGTCCTTGCATGGAGGCTTCCTCGTAAATATTATCCCATACAGTCCTAAAGCTGATCTTTGGGATTAAAACGAAGTCTACATTCTAATTATATAGCTACAATTTGAATCTAAGGTGATTTTTTTTCCTGAAGGCATTTAGGGAGAGCTTCAGTGAGCCAGATGGAATGTGCTAGTGGCAAATAGTATTTTGTTATTATATTTTATTTTTCTTGAGTAGGAGTTTTTCAAATACTCTGCTTCAGGTTTGTCCAGTTTTTGTATCTTATCCAACTAAGTTTCAGAGCAAAGTCTTACACAGTGATTTCAGTGTGGCTTTTCAACTAAGGATTTGCACATTTTAGACTTAAAAAAAAATCTGAGATTTTCAGGAAGTGGGATCATGATAGGGAAAAATAGCCTTTTAGATACCGTACTTCTTGTGCGACTCTATTCAATTGTCTCTTGAATGTGATCCTATCAAGATCAAGATAATGAATGAACAAGGAGCTTGTTCTGAGCCAATTTTAAGTGATTTATATTATTTTCTCCTCCTTTGTTTATATGGGCTTATGTATGGACAAAACAAAATACAAAATACAGTAGAATTTAGTAACCAAGGTTTTTCTCTCTTGAAAAACAGGGTTTTACATATTCTTCAGAATGTATTTGGCCAGTAAAATATAGATGAGCTTAATCTATTGTCACAAGATGATGGGGGGGGGAAACTAGCTGATGCAAAGATCATTGGTTGAGTTTAAGCACAGAAGATTTATAGCCTGTACCCAAGAATCTAATCAACCATGTAGGTCAACACTAAATTGGCATAGATAAGAGTCAGCAGAATTCAAGCGTGGGTGGGGAGCTGGACGGGTCTCTTATGGGAATGCAGAGGCTCTAAACTGATGACATATTTAACTCCACCTTCCAGATCTTCCTGCTCTTCTTCCTCAGTTATCACTTTTTTTATTCTCTTCAGTACTCTTTTAATCAGTGATGAAATCCAAATTTTTTACTACCGGTTCTGTGGGCATGGCTTGGTGGGCGTGGCAGGGGAAAGATGCTGCAAAATCCCCATTCCCACCCCATTCTGGGGCCAGCCAGAGGTGGTATTTGCCGGTTCTCCAAACTACTCAAAATTTCCACTACCGGTTCTCCAGAACCTGTCAGAACCTGCTGGATTTCACCCCTGCTTTTAATGTATGTATGTATGTGTATGTATGTATGTTGAAAGAAGCCAGAGAAACTGCAGACTGTTGCTGAGGTGATTGTACAGGCAATCCTGGACTTACAATCATACATTGAATGATTTTTTGAAATGAGGCCTTAAGACCTATGTCTCAAATTACAGGCCACTGTAGCACTCCTGTGGTCACCTGACTGTGATCTGGGCCTATGGAAACCCATTGGTACATATGACCGGTTGCCAAGTGCCCTAAGATCATATTATCACCATTTGCCTTCCCTGTCTGCTTCCCCAGAAAGCCAATGGGGAAGCCATCAGGGAGTGTTGCAAGTTGTTGCCATCTGCAAAGAAGACTTTCATTTAGTCTCTGGAGGTTGGCCGAAAAAGGCCTGTGCAGAAATCTAAGCAGGATTTTCAGCCATGGAGGATTTTTGGCTCTGCAGCAGAGAGACCTGTCCGCAGCATCCCCCAACTCATGCACGGCCTGCATCAGGGCTCCCGGGGCCTCCTTCATCCTCTCTCTATGCTCCCTACCAGTGACTCTGTCCATTTAACGACTGCAACTGGAAGTGCCAGAATCGTGATTGTTGAGGGGAAACAGTCCTGTGACTTCTCATTTAACAACTGATTTGCTCAATGACCGAGATTCCGGTCTTAATTGTGATTGTGCGTCAAAGGCTAGCGGTGTGATTAAATAGACATTTGTACCTGTTAAGGACGTGCAGTCGTGCTTTATGGGCACATGTACGTCTGTCTTTTCCTGAAGAACTGTGTTTTTAGCAGTTCATTTGACTTATAGTTTAGTACAGTGTTTTTCAAACTTGGCGATTTTAAGATACGTGCAGCAACCACGGGGATTCTGCCATGTTCATAACCGTGAAAAACAGCCACAACAGCCACTTTGAACAGTCAGTAAACAAGTGGTTCTAAGTTGAGGATTACCTGTATGTGCTGTGGTATAGTCCAGGGGTCTCCAACCTTGGCAACTTTAAGCCTGGTGGGCTTCAACTCCCAGAATTCTGGGAGTTGAAGTCCACCAGACTTAAAGTTGCCAAGGTTGGAGACCCCTGGTATAGTCGACTCTGCAAGCCGAATTAAATCGTTGTTTATGTTAATTTTATGTTTTACCGACAAAGAAATAAACAGAGACTAGTATAGAGCTATTTCAAGCTATTTAGCTCTCATTAGCTAGCCCTTTTGGGATTTAGACCTAGGTATGGCTAGCTGATGAGAGCTAAATAGCTTGAAATAGATCTATACTAGTCTCCCTTTATATCTTTGTCGGTAAAAAAACTGATAATTTAACACAAAAATAGTTTGTCACGAAAGCGACTGCCTGCAAAGGCCCCTTGATTGTGGCTGAAAGGTGAATAGAATTTTTTATTGGCCAAGTGTGATTGGACACACAAGGAATTTGTCTTGGTGCATATGCTCTCAGTGTACATAAAAGAAAAGATACGTTCATCAAGGTACAACATTTACAACACAATTGGCAACAAGTTATAGTCATACAGTCATAAGTGGAAAGAGATTGGTGATGGGAACTATGAAACGATTAATAGTAGTGCAGATTCAGTAAATAGTCTGACAGTGTTGAGGGAATTATTTGTTTAGCAGAGTGATGGCCTTTGGGAAAAAACTGTTCTTGTGTCTAGTTGTTCTGGTGTGCAGTGCTCTATAGCGTCGTTTTGAGGGTAGGAGTTGAAACAGTTTATGTCCAGGATGCGAGGGATCTGCAAATATTTTCACGGCCCTCTTCTTGATTCGTGCAGTATACAGGTCCTCAATGGAAGGCAAGTTGGTAGCAATTATTTTTTCTGCAGTTCTAATTATCCTCTGAAGTCTGTGTTTTTCTTGTTGGGTTGCAGAACCGAACCAGACAGTTATAGAGGTGCAAATGACAGACTCAATAATTCCTCTGTAGAATTGGATCAGCAGCTCCTTGGGCAGTTTGAGCTTACTGAGTTGGCGCAGAAAGAACAGTCTTTGTTGTCCTTTTTTAATGATGTTTTTGATGTTAGCTGTCCATTTGAGATCTTGCGATATGATAGAACCTAGAAATTTGAAGGTTTCTACTGTTGATACTGTGTTGTCAAGTATTGTGAGAGGTGGAAGTATGGAAGGGTTTTACCTAAAGTCTACCACCATTTCTACGGTTTTGAGTATGTTCAGTTCCAGATTGTTTTGGTTGCACCACAAGGCTAGTCGTTCGACCTCTCGTCTATATGCGGATTCGTCATTGTCTCGAATGAGACCAATCACTGTTGTGTCATCTGCGAACTTCAGTAGCTTAACAGATGGATCATTGGAGATGCAGTCATTGGTATACAGAGAGAAGAGAAATGGGGAGAGCACACAGCCTTGGGGGGCCCCTGTGCTAATTGTACAGGTATTTGATGTGATCTTGCTTAGCTTCACCTGCTGCTTCCTGTTTGTTAGGAAGCTTGTGATCCACTTACAAGTCTGTTCCGGTACCTGTAGCTGGTTTAGCTTAGTTAGAAGAATGTCTGGAATGATGGTATTGAATGCTGAACTAAAGTCTACAAGAGGACCCTTGCATAGGTCTTTGGAGACTCAAGATGTTGTAGGATGTAGTGCAGAGCCATATTAACAGCATCATCTGTTGATCTATTTGCTCGGTATGCAAATTGCAAGGGGTCTAAGAGCGGATTCGTGATGGTTTTCAGGTAGGAAAGCACTAGCCTTTCAAAGGTTTTCATGACTACAGATGTTAGAGCAACTGGTCTGTAGTCATTCAGTTCCTTGATGGTGGGCTTCTTCGGCACTGGGATGATGGTAGAGCGTTTGAAGCAAGAAGGAACATAGCACATCTCTAGTGATTTATTGAAAATATGGGTGAAGATGGGGGCCAATTGGTCAGCACAGACTTTTAAGCAAGAAGGAGTTATCTTGTCTGGGCCTGGAGCTTTTCCTGGCTTTTGTCTGTGAAATAGGTCCTGCACTTCCTTTTCTGTGATCACTAGGGGTTGTGAACCCAATGAAATGGGGTTAGTTGTAGGAGACTTGGCTGTTGTTGGTGTGTCTGAGATGGGGGTTATGGAGATAGGTGGCTGTAGTTTCCTTTCAAACCTGCAGTAAAACTCATTCAGGTCATCTGCCAGTTGTTGATTACCTTCAGCCTGGGAAGGAGGTTTGCCATAGCCGGTGATGAAAGATGAAAGCTGTAGGCTTCATCCCATAATTGGGTAGACCAGATTGCTGTGATAGACCGGAGGAAAAAATACACTTGTTGTTTAGTTGTTAAATTGTGTCTGACTCTTTGTGACCTCATGGCCCATTGCAAAGCAGGTCCCCTTGTCCTCCACTGTCTCCCAAGTTTGCCCAAATTCATGCTTATTGCATCAATGACACCATCTAACCATCTCATCCTCTGCCGTCCCATTCTCCTTTCAACCTTCTATCTTTCCCAACATCGCGGGTTTTTTCCTAATGAATACTCTCTTCTCATTGGGTGGCCAAGGTTTCAGCTTCAGTTTCTGCTGTCCCAAAGGGCAGTCAGGGTTTTGATTTTCTTTAGGATTGGCTGATTTGATCTCCTTGCAGTTCATAGAATTAAATTACGACTATTTGAATAAAGGGCTTGAATTCAAACTACTAGTTCCAGTTAGTTTCCACCAATTCCTGTCAGACATAAATGATGCAACTGACTTAGCTGGATATAACTCCCTGATTTCAAGTATCCAGAAAAGGCCCCCCTTTTCAAAGCAATGATATAAGTGTGTGTTTCCATGTGCCCAAACTATTGTATTTCTTGAGTAACCCAGTGCATTAATTGACTCCTATATTGTGTATAAGTCTGCTCCCGAGTCACTGACCGATGTAATGTAGAATTAGCTTACTCACTGGTAAACCACCCTTCAGAGTTTCAATTAGATATCTTTCTCACTAACTTTTCCATGCCAGGAATTCGATCTGTTTACTATAGAAGTGAAGCTCTATTGACTTAAATCTAAATAAGGGCTCTATATTGCAGGGAACTTGAATACTAAAACCTCTGGTTATGCTGCTGAAAATGCCTTTTGGACTAGTAGAAAGTATTTGTTTAGATACCTCCTCCCACTCGGTGTCTACCAGACACCCTGCCCCCACCTGGCTCTGATTTTAAAAAAATAAAAGTATCTTCTAGCATCTTTTTTTATTTACAAAAAGACCTTTGGGGCAGGTATAGAGAGAAATAAAACAGTGGTTTATATACAAGACTTATATATATATATATATATATACATACACGTGGTAGGCACATACCAGGCAAGCAATCAATCTTCAACTCTACATGGAGAACTACAATGCAGATAGAACACAACTGAGGAGAGTGGTACATGAGGAGAGAGAGAGAGACGCCCTCTCATGGCCTCCCTTATATAGACATCTTGTCTTAAAGTGGCAATAACCCTGCCAACTCATCCTCAGTCTTAAAGCGGCAGTAACCCTGCTGACTCATTCTGGTCCACTGCGTTACAGTGGCTGGTCAGCTTTAAATCATCATTACCCTGACAAACCATGTTACTACTTAACAACTGCAGTGATTCACTTAGCAACTGTGGTGAGAAAGGTCGTAAAATGGGGCAAAACGCATTCAAATATCTCAATTTAGCAAGAAATTTTATGGCTGCCCAGCTTCTTAGCACCATTGTAGTCTTAACCTTCTTGAATTTGTGGTATTCTATTGAAAAACCATACCAATTGATGGGTCTTTTCTTCAGAAGGCCCAGAGATAGTTGCAATATTGGAACAATATATATTCTGGAGGATGGTGTGGGCATGTACGCTCCCAAAACCACATTCCATTTGGCATAGGGGTGGTAAAAGAAAATGCACAAAATACTTTGTATCCTTATTTGCAAAATTAAATTAAGCTGTGCCTACTTATAAGGTGGGAGATACAGTATAAAATTAACTTTTTGTTCTAAAACATTTTTCCCTCTGTCTTTCCGCCAACGTGCAGTAAGAATAATATTAGACTGGTAGCCAACAGATGAGCCCAATAAATAATGGTACTTCTTCACTTTTTTCCAAAGAAACTCAGTTTGCCATGAAATAATTGGAAGGGGCACAAGTAAATGGCACCTATCATTCTTTATTCCATACACCCTGGAGTTGACATGTTGCTTTTGATGTATGACTTAACATATTCTTGTACATAAGGAAACAAATGAAAATGTCATGGACATAATTACTGGTACCCCTAACTTAATATTTTGGAGCACAACCCTTTGTGGCAATAACTACAATTGAGCACTTTCTGATGCTCTGAATAAGGTCCCTATACTTCTCAACTGGTCATTCGTCCCTCTCTTCCTGTGCAAACTGCTCCAGATGTCTTAGATCACGGGTGTCAAACTCGTGGCGTCATGTTGCCGTCACGTGGTGTTTGCGATGTTCCCCCCTCCCCCTTCGCGGAGCTGGGGTGGGCGTGGCCTGCGTGTGACGCATTCGGCCTGTGGGTTGCCATTTTGACACCCCTGTCTTACATGCCTTCTTTCTCCCAACTGTGACTGTCAGCGTTTTCTGTAGATGTTTTATTGGATTCAAGTCAGGACTTATCGCAGACCTCAGGTTAGAACAAAAGCAGAAATGATTTGTTTTCAGCCATTCTTGGGTTCTCGTAGAAGATATACTGCCTATTTTGAATCATTATCCTGTTGACTTGAGACATTTGGCATTATGGTCAGTTCCAGAATGCCTTGATAATCTGGCTTTTTTTGTGCTTGCACAGATTCAAGGCACCCAGTGCAGGAGACAGCAAAGCAACCCAAAAGATTATGGAACCCCTTCAATGTTTCACTGCAGTGATAGCGCTCTTCTTCTTTAAAAACATCATTTGTTTTCTTCCGTGAATATGAGAACTGCTCTAATTTATCAAAGGGAGTCTCGTTTTGTTTCATTGTCTTCCGGAATGACTGTGGTTTGTCAACGTGCACTTTGGCAAATTCCAGTCTGGCTTTTGTTTGTGTCTGACTTTCAGAAGTGGGATCTTTTACTGTGGAGGCCTTTGTCAGTGGCAGATAGTGCAAATTGTTGTACTTTGATCTTAGTAGTCAGACAGGATTTGATTTGAAGTTTTCCTGGGCCCAAAGGTGCTTTTTCAGGAGGCAACTGGACTTTCTTATTTTTTTGTTTTTCTTTTGAAGACGTTTCGCTTGTCATCCAAGAAGCTTCTTCAGCTCTGATAGGATAATGAGGAATGGAAGGATTTATACCCCTTGTGAACAGCTGGTCATTTGCATCCTTTTAAAGGGTCACTGAAGCACTTGGAGGTTTATCTGTATCCTCAGGGTCACCTGAGTCAGTGCTCCTGGTTCCTGTAGTCTGCAATTTTTCCTCTGAAAATCCATTTCTATTCCCACACCATTCAAAGGGTGTTCATCCCAAATTGTATAGCTAAAAGTCTGTAGAGATTTTCAGTCATCCAGGTCCCAAAGGTGCTTTTTCAGAAGGCAATTGGACTTTCTTGGTTTGTTTGTTTGTTTTTTGAAAGTTTTTCTTGGATTTTTTCCCCACCATTTGAACTCTTCTGTCCAATGTGGGGTTAGTTTTCCTCTTGTGGCTCACCCAGGCAGGTTGTCTATAGTCCTATGGACTTTCAATTTCTTGATAATATTAGTAACTGTGGTCCCATGAAAAACTTTGAAGAGGGATTTGTAGCCTTTATCTTTATCAAGCTTGGTTGTGTTGGTTGTTACCTTCTTCTGTTCATTCTCAGCCAACGTTTGGCTTTTCTTTCTCTTTGTCCATGTTCACTTTGCTTCATATGATGACACATCATTTGCAATTGTGCAAAATTACGTAATTGTGATTGCATGGCAGAAAGATTTATGAATGCAGACAAAAGTATTGGTAGTCCTCCGCTTTTCCCACCAGCTCCCAATTTGCAGTGAAATACAAACACAATTAAATGGCCTCCACCATTCTTTATTCCAGTGTTTTTCAACCTTAGCCACTTTAAGATGGGAGGACTTCAATTCTCAGAATTGCCCTGGGAAGCTGCTGGCTGGGGAATTCTGGGAGTTGAAGACCATGCATCTTAAAATGGCCAAGGTTGAGAAACATTGCTTTATTCCATTCCATTGTCCATAGAGCAGAAATTTTGCATTTGATGTATGTATTCTTGTAAATAATAAAACAAACGAAAATGGCTTGGACATAACTATTGGTACCTCTTAGAATTAAAATACATTATTGGATGAGTTCTCAAGCGGACCTGTTCACTTTAATTAGCGTCACAGGTATCTTCAAGCTCATAATCAGTCACTCAACCCATCTGAATAGAGTGAAGTATTCACTCAGGGCATTTTGCTTAATTGTATGTAATTTTAAATGAAAGGTGGAAAACTTGAACTTTGGCATGGAATTTAAAAATTGATTGTAACTTAGTTATATGAAAAGATCAGGAATGAAATGCTCCCGGTTCTGACTGGATTTGGTGATCTGGTAGCGATCTTGCCCATTGGTTCGGCGATCTGGTAGTGATTCGGCGCCTGGGTGTCATTACTTCCTGGTTTTAACCAGGAAGTAATGTGTTTTTTACCTTCTGTGCATGTGTGCAAAGATTTTGTGCATGCGCAGAAGGTCTGCCTGCACATGTGACGCGCATAGCGTGTGCACTTCCATTCCATTCTATTCTATTTTCTATTTCTATTTAATTTGATTTTTATACCGCCCTTCTCCCGAAGGACTCAGGGCGGTGTACAGGCAAAATAAAAACAACAATACAAATATACACAATTTAAATACCCTTAAAAAACTTATTCAAAATTAGCCTGATGTTAAAAATCATCGTCAATTAAAACCCCATTTAAAATTGGTAAAATTCCCTTTTAAAATCCAATTAAGCCAGCCCCGCGCGAATAAAAAGATGGGTCTTCAGTTCGCGACGGAATGTCCGAAGGTCAGGTATTTGACGTAAACCAGGGGGAAGCTCGTTCCAGAGAGTGGGAGCCCCCACAGAGAAGGCCCTTCCCCTGGGGGCCGCCAGCCGACATTGTTTGGCGGACGGCACCCTGAGAAGTCCCTCTCTATGGGAGCGTACGGGTCGGTGGGAGGCATGTGGTAACAGCAGGCGGTCCCGTAAGTACCCAGGTCCTAAGCCATGGAGCGCTTTAAAGGTCGTAACCAACACCTTAAAGTGCACTCGAAAGGCCACAGGCAGCCAGTGCAGTCTGCGCAGGAGCGGTGTTACATGGGAGCTACGTGTAGCTCTCTCTATCACCCGCGCAGCTGCATTCTGGACTAACTGAAGCCTCCGAGTGCACTTCAAGAGCCCATGTAGAGAGCATTACAGTAATCCAAGCGAGAGGTAACGAGCGCATGAGTGACTGTGCATAAGGCATCCCGATCAAGGAAGGGGCGCAACTGCCGGACCAGGCGAACCTGGTAGAAGGCCCTCCTGGAGACGGCCGTCAAATGATCTTCAAACGACAGCCGATCATCCAGGAGGACGCCTAAGTTGCGCACCCTATCCTTTGGGGCCAATAACTGCCTCCGACAGCCAGCTGCGGCTGCAGCTGACTGAATCGGGATGCCGGCATCCACAGCCACTCCGTCTTGGAGGATTAAGCTTGAGCCTGTTTCTCCCCATCCAGACCCGTCGGCTTCCAAACACCGGGACAGCACTTCAACAACTTCATTGGGGTGGCCCGGGGTGGAGAAGTACAGCTGAGTATCATCAGCGTACTGCTGGTATCTCACCCCGAAACCACTGATGATCTCACCCAACGGCTTCATGTAGATGTTGAACAACAGGGGCGAGAGAATCGACCCCTGCGGGACCCCACAAGTGAGGCCCCTCGCGGTCGACCTCTGCCCCCCCGTCAACACCGTCTGCGTCCGGTCGGAGAGATAGGAGGAGAACCACCGATATACGGTGCCTCCCACTCCCAATCCCCCCAGCCGGCGCAGCAAGATACCATGGTCGATGGTATCGAACGCCGCCGAGAGGTCTAATAGGACCAGGGCAGAGGAATAACCCCTGTCCCTGGCCCTCCAGAGATCATCCACCATTACTTCCAAACCAGTAAGGAAAGTAAGTAGATTTCACCCCTGGAAAAGATGTAAGCTATTGGCTTCTTTCAAGGCTGGTTGAATCTGAGATCCAGTTCAGGGATGGTTGAAGGAAAGATAAGAGATCTGTTTTCATAGTGATGGACAAGCTGTAAGTCAGATGCCAGAATAAGCAGATAACAATAGAATAGAATAGAATAGAATTTTTTATTGGCCAAGTGTGATTGGACACACAAGGAATTTGTCTTGGTGCATATGCTTTCAGTGTACATAAAAGAAAAGATACGTTCATCAAGGTACAACATTTACAACACAATTGATGATCAATATATCAATATAAATCATAAGGATTGCCAGCAACAAGTTATAGTCATACAGTCATAAGTGGAAAGAGATTGGCGATGGGAAATATGAAACGATTAATAGTAGTGCAGATTCAGTAAATAGTCTGACAGTGTTGAGGGAATTATTTGTTTAGCAGAGTGATGGCCTTCGGGAAAAAACTGTTCTTTTGTCTAGTTGTTCTGGTGTGCAGTGCTCTATAGCGTCGTTTTGAGGGTAGGAGTTGAAACAGTTTATGTCCAGGATGCGAGAGATCTGCAAATATTTTCACGGCCCTCTTCTTGATTCGTGCAGTATACAGGTCCTCAATGGAAGGCAAGTTGGTATCAATTATTTTTTCTGCAGTTCTAATTATCCTCTGAAGTCTGTGTTTTTCTTGTTGGGTTGCAGAACCGAACCAGACAGTTATAGAGGTGCAAATGACAGACTCAATAATTCCTCTGTAGAATTGGATCAGCAGCTCCTTGGGCAGTTTGAGTTTATTGAGTTGGCGCAGAAAGAACATTCTTTGTTGTCCTTTTTTAATGATGTTTTTGATGTTAGCTGTCCATTTGAGATTTTGCGAAGGAGTCTCAATAAAATCCAGAAATTGATTAAGTCAGTTTGCCTTCATTATCTAAAATTCTGGCCAGGAAAAGGAAGGAATCAGTTCTAGGCTTACTGTACTTTGAATAGGTCAGCAGTCCAAAATAAAGAAACGCGGCTGCATATTTTACTGTATTTACAGATAGTTACATGTAGTTCTGTAATTAAGCTAGTACTGCATATACACTGGAACATTGCTTGAGTCTGGTGAGCTTCAGCTTTATTTAAGACAGGCACTGATTATTTTGGAGAGGTATTTTGGGAGCTGGCGTTTTACCAGACCTCAAAACACCTTTCCAACACCTTCTGTGCAACCTCACTTATGGGGGATTTTGTAAACCATCTGAAATGCCCAAACTGGAACATAACTGCCAGGAAAATCTCGTCAGGCCATGGCATAAACACATCTAGCTAGCTCTCATTTTCAGTTGTTTAAATGTAGGAATGTTACCAGGTGTGGCGTTAGTTGACAGCCTCCATCCTAGGACGTTAATTTTTACTGTGAAGCTCTTCAATGTAGGATCTAGCTTTCTTCTTCTCTAGCTTCTTATAGAGCAGGGGTGTCAAAGTTGATTTCATTTGAGGGCAGCATTAGGGTTGTGTTTGACCTCAGGGGCCCGGGGTGGGCGTGGCTGGGGTGAGCATGGCCAGCTCAACATCACTAATGTCGGCTCCTGTGGTGGCCCAAGCGAGCTCTGTTTCCGGCTGTGACGGCTTCCTGCAACCCTCTGCCAGTGAAAACGGAGCTCGGGAATACCACACGAAGCCCTCCTGAGCTCCGTTGTCGCTGGCAGAGGCACCGCGGGCTGGTCCTTCGCTGTTTCCAGGGTGGCACTGCGGGCCAGATCTAAGCACCCCGCGGGCCTTGAGTTTGACATCCCTGCTGTAGAGTCTGGCATGCTTGAAAGTTGGAGCTGGCAATCTTTTGAGATCTGCAGCACATTTGGAACTGCTAGTTGGAGCAGTCTCACCGAATACCTGACCTCTTATTTTCTAACCATGTAAAGAATTCCAGAAGCATGGCTGTTTCCAGAGAAGAGCTTTTTATTCTGGAAGAGGGCAATTTCACAGTGACTGACTGACAGACAGACAGACAGATAAAATATATTTTAATAATAAAGCAGGGCAGGCTGGAATGGCGGAAGAGATGGGCCTATGGGGATATTGATTCCTGTCAGCCCTCTTGCTATCACTAGTGGGTTAAGTTCTTCCTTCAGGGCCATACAGGGTTCCCATCTGCTCCACAGCCTGCTCAATGACCATAATGTAAATTGCCCTTTGGTTTATTTTATTTTCGGATCATTTCCTAATGCGGCGTTCCTCAACCTTGAGGAAGCCAGTTGAAGAGGTATGGACTTTAACTTGCAGAATTCCCCAGCCAGCTGGGGGAATCCTGGGTGTTGAAGTCCACACATCTTAAAATGGTCAAGATTATGAAATACAGCCCTTATATGACAAGAATTGGAAGACCATTGGTTTTTAAATATGTTACAGTTGTTGTTCATAAATCACTGATTTTTGAATTTTTATTCAACTACTATAGCTAGTTTCTTGATAAATTTTGGCAATAGGTATCTGGAAACTAAGACACACTCTTCCCATAAATGGTCATTGAATGCCATTCTGAGCATTTGGTTATGATTCTCCAAAGCATAAGAAAAATTGTGACATCAACAAATCCTTCCAGCTTTGCTAATCAGATACCAAATGTTTTAAGTGGTCCAGGTATCAGGTTTTTTTTTTTTTAAATGATAGTGTTGAGCATATAAAGGATGTTTTCTAATTGGTAGAATGCCTCTGTGTGTTTGTTACGTTTTATGTGTAAATGGATTATTTCTTACGTCAAAGGCAAGATTGTAGCTTTAATATTTTGTTTCCTTTACACACTTTGTTGCTGAGTTTATCTGACATGTGCACATGTTATACCTAAAGATTATACAGGTACAGGAATGCTAAAAGTTTTCTATTAAAGTCACCTTGAGATAAAAGCTAAGGAAAACATTACTGATATAGCAGTTTTAATTTTTATGCTAGCTGGAACATCAAGTAGCAGCTAATTTAAGGTCCTATGGAAAATAGCTTTTCTTTTTCAGAGGTGCATGCGTTCTAATTTGTTAACTGAGAGATGCTCTAACTGTTAAATCTATATGCCTTTTATGTCCATTTTTAAATGTAACATTAAAAATATTAGGTCAAGGTTTAGATTCAATTGCTTTTTTGAGTACATTTGATGTAGAAAAACACTTGAGTGGAGTTTCTTAAAGCAGTGTTTCTCTGCCTCAGGAATTCTAAGTTGTGTGAACTTCATCTCACAGAGTTTCAAGGTTAAAACACAAATTAAAATGAAGGAAAGCTGTGGAGTGAATGGTAAGATGGAAGGTGAACTTTACAAAGCAAGAAACCCATGCATTATTTCTGGTTTTGGTTTGTTTTAATGTGACCTAACAGGGGTAGGGCCTCTATATGGCATCCCCAAAGCTCCCTATGATGGCTACTGCTGAAAATTGGCACCGTTCTGAAGCAGGGAAAAAACAGCCACAGCCTTACCAAAACTCTCCCACCTTAGCCAGGAAAAAATCCCCAGTTTGGTCTATTGGCTAAAGCACCAGGCTAGAAAAAAAGAAACTCTGAGTTCAAGCCCCAGCTTAGCCATGAAAACCAGCTGGGTGACTTTGGGCAGTCACACTCTCTCAGCCCAACAAACCTCACAGGATTGTTGTCGTCGGGAAAGTAGAAGGAGGAAGGTGTGTTGGACACTGTATGTTTGCTGCCTTGAGTTATTTATAAAAATAATAAAGGTGGGAAATGAATAAATATGGGGCAGGCCTACTCCCTTTGCATTATTGCCCTTATCTTCCCAATAGTCCGTGAGCTATTATTTAGAAGCCTGGCTATGAAAATTGCAGATAATTACCAGAGGGCAGCAAAACAAAAAATCAGAAAATTCTTTTTTCTTCTATCTTGTGGATATTTCCAGTTTTTCATGGACTAGAATTTACCTCAGCCGTTCAAAGGGTGCTCACACCTGAAATTCAGGATTCTCAAGTTGTGTGTGCATGAGCTCCCATACATGCTGACAAGACAGAATTTGCTAATTAGCAGTAGCTGCACTTCAACTATGTGCTAAAAGTGGAATGGCATAACTTGGTTGTTTGACAAACATCATCCAAAAGTACCAGAACTGGATCCATTGAGAGATAGTTCAGATTAAAGTTGAACTCATGAAAGGAATGAATCAGGGTGAAATGCTACCAGTTCGGCCAGGTTCGGCCGAACTGGTACTAATAATTACTACCGTTCGCCTGAACCGGTAGTAAGAAAATGCTTAAAAAAGTATGACAATCAGCTGTGCTGCGTATTCGTTGGAACTTTTAAAAAACTTTTTAAAGCATTTTTTTTACTACCTATTCGCCCAAACCCGTAGTAAAAAAATGTTTTAAAAGGTTTTTAAAAAGTTCTGAAGATCAGCTGTGCGACAATCAGCTGTGCCGGGCAATGTTGGAACTTTTTTTTAGCATTTTTTTGTACTACCAATGAGCTGTGATATAATCAGCTGTGCCTGATTGACTGTGAGGTTCCTGCTTGTTGCAGTGGCCATTTTGTTTGAAGTCCAGCTGCTTTTGCATTAGTGTGTGAATCAGTTGTACAGCCACACCCACCTGGTCACATGACCCCCAAACCACGCCCACCCAGGCACATGCCCACCAAGCCATGCCCACCAAGCCAGAACCAGTAGGGAAAATTTTTTAATTACACACTGGAATGAATCAGGAACGAATGAATCAGTGAAGACTTTCTAGTGCTAGTCATTATTTGATGTAATGTGCATGTATATGATCAAATCACCAAAAACAGGGTGAAAAGTGGCGTGTTAATAACTTTCTTAAGTAATATACATGCGCACTGCTCCAGTTGACTTGTTATTTGTGTGTGTGTGTGTTTTGTGAATTTGGTACGTGGCAACCTGGTGATGGTAGAGAACACGTGGAGTGGATAGATTAAAAGATATATTAGAAAGCATCCTTGAAGAATGAGCACCATCCATCCATATGTTTTCTCGTTAGTTTAAAAAATATGTGAATTTATTAATTAATTTACACTTTGGTGTACTTTTCCAGAGGTTTTTTTTTATGTGTGTGTGTGTGTGAAATGTGTGTTTGTCCATAATTTTGTTTGTAGAGGGGGTATAGGGTATGCATTTTGCTTGTCTCTGTGTCTTTGTGAAGCGATGGGTGGAAATGAGCTGGATTAAGGCTAAAGAAGAGTTTTGATTTATTGTATTGCTATGCACACAGGAAAATTCCCATAGGGATAATAAAAACAGCAAAGACAGCTGGGAATTTGCTAATTTGGTGCTAGCTCATTGGAAAAATAAAATTTGGCACAGAATTAACAGTTGATGACGATCCTGGACAAGTAATCAGATAGTGCTTCCTTATCTAAAATTGGGGATGGGGTTGTATTAAAGACAACTTCCCTCTGTATGTTTGCATGTAATCAGGACTGTCAGCTTTGGCCCAGCATTGAACTCTCAAGGCCGTTATTATCTCTCTCACACAAACCAGAGAATGGTCTGTTCAATTTTGCTCTAGGGATTCATTTAATCTTCCAGCCACCAAACATAAACATTTACTAGAATAGACAGTGAAATCAAAAGAATGCATTTCACCAGAGGTAGCAATTTGAGGCAGATACAAAAATTATGTCATTTCACTTTGAGAGTTGGAGTATTGGGGTCATCATTCTGTCGCAATATTTTTCCTCGTCTTATGTATAGTGTTGCTCTGTTTTTCATAGCGAGTTTGGGCAAAAAGACTATCTTAAATCATTTTTACAACTAAGATTGCCGTGGCCTTCCTGTCCCAAGGCTTTTTAAAACTGCTGTAAATTTCATTTATACAGCAAATTGAGGCAGAAAAAGGGGAGAATTAAAGTTTCTGAAGCACCATTGAAGTCTGATGCTTTCCAATAATTTTAGGTTCCATGCTGAGAGCTGCCATAAATTGCAAGGGCATCCAGAAAAGAGTTCAAATCTGCAAGAGGGTTACAGTCCAAGCCCAGCCAATTTGTTAGTGTTTCACAGACATACATATGGTTGTTTTAATGCATGTAATGATTTTATGCATCTGGAAGAAAGCTATTTTGCAGATATATTTCATTTCTTTTTATTATATCATCACCGTCATCACATAGTGTAGCAAAAGCATCCACAATAAATTATTAAAATGAAATAAAATGCCGAGAGTAAAAATTAAAGTTGG
This sequence comes from Ahaetulla prasina, assembly GCF_028640845.1. Lineage (NCBI taxonomy): Eukaryota > Metazoa > Chordata > Lepidosauria > Squamata > Colubridae > Ahaetulla > Ahaetulla prasina. The sequence goes on from NC_080543.1 coordinate 16,122,310, forward strand.
ATTAAAAAGTGCAAGTTTCTAGGTTCTGTGATCTCCAAGGACTTGAAATGGATACCTAACGTTAGAACCATCATTTGAAAGGCACAACAAAGAATATTCTTCCTGTGTCCAATCAGAAAGCTTAGATTGCCTAAGAGTCTGCTGAAAGCTTGGATTGGCCAAGGATCTGCGACAACAAGTAGTTGTCGTCGGGCAGTGGTTAGAATACAGTATTGCAGGCTAATTCGGCTCACTGCCAGGAGTTCGATTCTGACCAGCTCAAGGATGACTTAGCCTTTCAACCTTCCGAGGTTGGTAGAATGCAAACCCAGATTGTTCGGGGCAATATGCTGACTCTGTAAACTGTTTAGAGTAAGTAGTCATTGAGTTTGCCATTTGTACCTCAATAACTGTTGAGGTACATAACAATAACTTATTTTGGCAACAAAACAAGAGAGATACAGACCAATAGTTAGGACTGTAGTTAGGACCAACAGTTAGGACTGCAGAAAAAACAGTTGCAACCAGCCTGCCTCCCATTGAGGATCTGTATAATGCACAAACTGGAAAGAGGGCTGAGAAAATATCTTTAGATCCCTCCCATCTTGTACGTAATCTACTTTAACTTCTCCCCTCAGGATGCCACTATAGGGCACTGCATGCCAAAACTGTTTTTTTTTCCTTCATTTTTTTCGGTGCTGTTGTAACGGTCACTAAAAGAATGGTTGTAAATTGATGACTACATGCAGTGATAAAGGTGTGAGCTTGGGCCTGGATGTAAATATCCAGGTTTAAGTCTACACTTAGGATATAAATTTCCTGGAGAACTTTTGACTGGATTTCTCTCTTTCTCTCGTTCAGTGCAACCTACTTTGTAATGCTGTTGTAAAGATAGGAGAAAATATTTTATTTATTTATTTCGTTTGTCAAACATGTACAAGACAGCAGGTATAGGTATAAACATAAACAAAGGAAGTGAATAGAAATAAATGGGGACAATAAGACAGGGATGGTAGGTGTGCTTATGCACGCCCCCTTTATGGACCTCTTAGGATTGGGGTGAGGTCCACGGTAGATAATTTGAGGTTGAAGCTGTGAGGGTTTGAGGATGTAACAATGGAGCCTGGAATTGTAACAACAATTCCAGTCATTGACCACTCTGTAGCTGAAGTCAAATTTTCTGCAATTGAGTTTGGAGCAGTTTACCTTGAGTTTGTATTGATAGTTTGCCCGTGTATTATTGCAGTTGAAGCTGAAGAAGTCGTTGATAGGTAAGACATTGTAGCAGACAATTTTGTGTACTATGCTTAGATCGGACCGCAGGCGGCGCAGTTCCAGATTCTCCAAGCCCAAAATTTCAAATCTAGTGGCATAAGGGATTCGGTTCCTTGAGGAAATCTTTAAAAAAAACAAATAAGTAATAAATAAAATGTATAACACTTTTTAAATTTCTCTCCCCAGGCCCCCCCTCAATCTGCTATACTTCCAGTACTCCTGTGCAGGTACTGGAAGGCACTGACTATCCTCATACAGATCCTCATCTGTTTGGCAATAGGCAAGATGGTTCCCCATTAATGGTAGAAGCGGTCAATAATATTGAAGGTAAGTTTTTTCCTCTTCAGCTCTAGTTTGGTTTTCTGCCAGCCGTGTCTTGGATTTCAATTTTTTCACCATGTTGTCATTGGCCACGCAGGCTGTGGGGGGATGGGAGTTTTATTGCATCGCATCAAATGCTTCAGCTGCTTCATAGAATCATAGGGCTGGAAGGGATCTTAGAGCTCTTCTAGTCCAACCCCTTGCCCAAGGCAGGAGTCCAGTGGTGGGATTCAACCGGTTTGGGCTGGTTCAGGTGAACCAGTAGTTAAATTACTGGCTAACCCACCCCCCTTCCAGGAGTCCTCATGCGCCCCATTTTGGCTACCAGGTAAGTGCAGGGAGGCCTACTAGGCCCAAAATGGGGCACGGGGTGTGGTGCGGTGCGCCCCCCACTCCGGTGCCTCTTTTTGCTCCCAGGATGCTTCAGGGAGGCCTACTAGGCCAAAAATGGCACCGGGGGGGGATGGCACACATTCCCCCCCCCGCAGCCTGTTTTTGCTCCCAGGGGGGTGCAGGAGGCTGAGTGCTGCCTGTCACACCCCCTGACCACGCCTACCATGGCCACGCCCACCCAGCCGGTCATTAGGACAGAGAACCAGTTGTTAAATTATTTGAATCCCACCACTGCAGGGGTCCTTATTCCATCCTGGACAAACGGTTGTCCAATCTTTTCTTGAACCTCCAGCGATGTAGCATCCACAACTCTGGGAGGCAAGCTTTTCAATTGATGAACTATTCTCACTGTCAGGAAATTTCTCCCTAATTCCAGGTTGGATCTGGCTAGCTTCCAACCATTGTTTCTTGTCCTGCTGTCAGGTGCTATGGAGACTAAATTGATCCTTTTTGTCTGTGTGACAACCCCTATATACTGGAAGATTGCTCTTATGTCAGGGAAGAGTTTTTATAATCAGGGGAAGCAGCAGGGTGAACGGTAGAAAAAAAAGGTGCTTTTTCATAATTTCATTCCTTTAATATTTTTTTTCTTTTTACATTTTTTTTAACCTTCTACCCTCTACAAAATGTGCTCAGGCTGGTTTAAGATTAGAAACAACCCAAAAAGTTGATAAAACCTGATAGATATTGTAGAAAAAGAGCAAGAATCAGCAGTGTCGGTGTGAAACAATTGAAATGGTGTAGAAAAATTACTCAAGAATAAATCCTGTTAAAAAAAGATACGTGTAGGACATCAGAGTGTCCATATGAATTTTAGTTACCCAAACTCCAAGAATTAATTGCCTGTAATGGTTCTTTATGGTGGCTCAGTGGCTTAAGACGCTAAGTTTGTCGATAGAAAGGTCGGCAGTTCAGCGGTTCGAATCCCTAATGCCACGTAACAGGGTGAGCTCCCATTTCTTGTCCCAGCTTCTGCCAACCTAGCAGTTCGAAAGCACATAAAAAATGCAAGTAGAAAAATAGGGACCACCTTTGGGGGGTAGGTAACAGCGTTCCATGCACCTTTGGCATTTAGACATGCTGGCCACATGACCAGAGGTCTTTGGACAGCGCTGGCTCTTCGGTTTTGAAACTGAGATGAGCACCGCCCCCTAGAGTTGGGAACAACTAGCACATATGTGCAAGCGGAACCTTTACCTTTTAATGGTCCATGAGTGAAATGTCATCCTATGGTTAAAATTGTGTCCTTGTAGTAGAACTGAACGAAGAAGATGAAATGTTTTAAAAAAATAAATAAATGGGTAGACAGACACGTTTCAAATATTACTTTGGTGGCCTCACTTCTTAACTCCTCACTGAACCTTGTTTATGGAGATTCTCAATCAACCAGGTCATGGTTGTCCCAAAGGTGCTTTTTTGTAAAAGGCCACTGGACTTTCTGGTTTGTTTCTTTTTCTTTGAAAATATTTCACTTCTCAACCAAGGAGCTTCATTAGTTCTACTACAGAACTGAAGAAGCTTCTTGGATGAGAAGTGAAAGCTTTTCAAAGGAAAAAAAACCACAAGAAAATCTAGTTGCGTTTTGGAAAAAAAGCTCTTTTGAAACAATCCTCACTGGACCAACTTTTATATAATATTTATTGATTTATTTATAAAAGTTACAGACCACCCATCTTACCTCAAGATTTATTATTTATTTATTTATTTAATCGTATTTATATACCGCCCTATCTCCCAAGGGACTCAGGGCGGTTTACAGGCACTAAAAACAGATAAATAGAATATAAATACAATATAAAACATTTAAAAAAACTTATTCTAAAGCCCGTCCAATTAAAAATAGAAATAAAACCCAATTTAAAACCCAAAATTTAAAATCTAGCTCAGTCCTGCACAATTAAATAAGTATGTTTTAAGCCCGCGGCGGAAGGTCCGAAGGTCCGAAAGCTGACGAAGTCCGGGGGGTAGATCGTTCCAGAGGGTGGGAGCCCCCACAGAGAAGGCCCTTCCCCTGGGCGTCGCCAGACGACATTGCCTCGCTGATGGCACCCTGAGGAGACCCTCTCTGTGAGAGCGCACGGGGCGGTGGGAGGTATTCGGTCGCAGTAGGCGGTCCCGTAAATAACCCGGCCCAATGCCATGGAGCGCTTTAAAGGTGGTCACCAAAACCTTGAAGCGCACCCGGAAGGCCACAGGAAGCCAGTGCAGCCTGCGCAGGATAGGTGTCATATGGGAGCCACGAGGGGCTCCATCTATCACCCGCGCAGCTGCATTCTGGACTAACTGTAGCCTCCGGATGCCCCTCAAGGGGAGCCCCATGTAGAGAGCATTGCAGTAATCCAGGCAAGACGTCACGAGTGCGTGAGTAACCGTGGATAGGGCATCCCGGTCCAGAAAGGGGCGCAACTGGCGTACCAGGCGAACCTGGTAGAACGCTCTCCTGGAGACGGCCGTCAAATGCTCTTCTAGAGACAGCCGTTCATCCAGGAGGACGCCTAAGTTGCGGACCCTCTCCATCGGGGCCAATGACTCGCCACCGATGTTCAGCCGCGGATTTAGCTGACTGTACCGGGATGCCGGCATCCACAGCCACTCTGTCTTGGCGGGATTGAGCTTGAGCCTGTTTCTCCCCATCCAGACCCGTACGGCCTCCAGACACCGGGACAGCACTTCGATAGCTTCGTTGGGGTGGTTCGGTGTAGAAAAGTACAGCTGAGTATCATCCGCATACAGCTGATACTTCACACCGAAACCACTGATGATCTCACCCAGCGGTTGAGATGATATTCACAGTGTAGTATTTTTTTTTTCTGTAGTCTTTAAACGTTGCTTGAAAATGACTTCAGCTCTCACTTTCCCCCCCCCATCTTTTTCTTTCTTTTTTTCTTTCTTTCTTTCTGCTGGGCCTCAGCTGAAGACCCTTTGTGCAACTTCTACCCCCCAAGCTTTCTCCAGGCTTCAGAGGTGGAAATGAGAGGTTCGGAGGATGTTGTCCCCGGCATTTTTTTACAGCGGTTGATGCAGGAGTTGCGCTATGGCAACCCCAACGAGAATATGAACCTGCTGGCTCTCCAGCACCAAGCTACGGGGAGTGCAGGGCCCTCCAACTCCACTGCCAGCAGCACCCTGTCTTCTTCTGTGGAAAACCTTGTGCCGGAAGACCCACAAATGGTCCAGCAGTCAGCACGGCAGGAACCACAAGGCCAGGAACATCAAGGGGATAATACGGTAATGGAGAAACAGACCAGAGGCTCCCAGCCTCAGCAGAACAATGAAGAATTACCTTCTTATGAAGAAGCCAAAGCTCAGTCTCAGTTTTTTAGAAGTCAGCAGCCTAGTGTTGTCGGGCCCAGTTTCTACATGGCCAGCAGCACTGGTCCAAAATCTAAAACGGAAGGTAGGCCAACTTTGGCCCGTGCCAACAGTGGACAGGCTCACAAAGATGAGGCCCTGAAGGAACTGAAACAAGGCCACGTGCGCTCGTTGAGCGAGAGAATCATGCAGCTTTCCTTGGAAAGGAATGGGGCCAAACAGCATTTTTCTTGCTCAGGGAGAAGCAAAGGGTTCAAATCCAGCGGGCCTTCCCCTTCCCCGGCTTCCAATAAAGGCATGGATCTGAGAGGACCCCCTCCCGATTACCCATTCAAGATCAAGCAGGGGGGCTCTCCAGGAAGCAAAAGTCAAGAGCCGGGTGTGTTTTTTAACGAACAACATTCTGGAACCATTCAAGAAATGACAAAGGCATCCTATTCAGCATCGCAGCCAGCGAGGAGCGAAGTAGCTATTGTCCGATATCAGGGTCCCCCGGAATATGGGATCACCAGGTAATTTTGAATATTTCTTTTGGTCTCCTATTGCAGGGGTCTCCAACCTCGACAACTTTAAGACTTGTGGACTTCAGCTCCCAGAATTCCTCAGCCAGCTTTGCTGGCTGAGGTATTCTGGGAGTTGAAGTCCACAAGTCTTAAAGTTGACAAGGTTGGAGACCCCTGTCCTATTGTAGAAAGCTCAGATCCTTGCACAGTCCTTCTTTTTTCTTCATTACATAAAGAATACCACATTGAATATTATAAACAATTCTTTTTTCGATAATTGAGGTAATTACAAGCTCTTTGCAATGGACCTCCTTTAAGTGTAAGTAATCCAACTGAAATGTATCCCTCTTTCTCTAGTCGTCAGTGTGCATCATCTTTTCCATCGCTGCCAACACCCCAGGAGCACAGCCCGATGTCCTCCCAGACCTCCTCGCTTAGCGGCCCCCTGCACTCCGCATCTCTGCCGCCTCTTTCAATGGCCACAGCATCCCAGTCTCTGCCCGCAACTCCGCCTAGTCAGCAGCCCCTCACACCAGATGCCTTCACGATAGTACAGCGAGCCCAGCAAATGGTGGAGATGTTGTCTGAAGATAATGAAGCCCTGCAGAAGGAGCTGGAGGGCTACTATGAGAAAGCAGACAAGCTTCAAAAGGTGGGTGGCAGGATAGAGAGGATCCAGATGTACCCAGGCGTGAAATTCAGCAGGTTCAGATAGGTTCTGGAGAACTGGTAGTGGAAATTTTGAGCAGTTGGGAGAACCAGCAAATACCACCTCTGGCTGGCCCCAGAGTGGGGTGGGAATGGAGATGTTGCAGTATCCTTCCCCTGGAGTGGGGAGGGAATGGGGATTTTGCAGTATCCTTCCCCTGGAGTGGGGTGGGAATGGAGATTTTACAGTATCCTTCCCGTGCCACGCCCACCAAGTCACGCCCACAGAACCGGTAGGGAAAAATTTTGAATTTCATCCCTGGATATACCTTACAGTGGCTATAGCCCATCCAACTCAAAAAAATGTTGGGCCGATTATGAGGCTATAGTGTTTTTTGTGTGTGTGAAATATACATTCAGGAGGCATGTATATAATTTGGAATTGAGACACCCACCCCCCCATCTCTGCCTTGTATACTGTAAATTATTTGACTTAACTCCCATTCCATTTATCTTCTTGGAAACGAATATTGAAAAGTGGGAAAGCATGTCTTTGTTGGAACGCCATTTGGCATCTCTTTTAGCTTCACCACCTTACCTTACTCAGGTGAGCTATGGCTCGCCATAACACTGCAGAAGACATTTTCTAGATAAACATGCCCTCTCGTACGGCGCCATTTTGTGAAGTGTCCATTAGCATATGCTCAAAACTTCAAAACGTGCCTACATGGGTCCCCAGAAGATGTATCCTGGTTATAGACCAGTGGTGGCGAACCTTTATGGTGCTGAATGCCCAAAGCGCGCGCATGCGCACCCCCAAAATGCAATGTGAGTGCCTTCGCCCATGCGCCCCACCCCCACTCACATTTTTGGCTTCCAGGTTGGTGCAGGAGGCCTTCCAGGCCCAAAATATGGTACGGGGGTATGTACGCAGTGCCCCTGTGCCCTGTTTTGGCTTCCAGGTTGGTACAGGAGGCCTTCCAGGCCTGGTGCAGGGGTGTGTGGGGGTGCGCGCATCCCCAGAATACAATGCAAGCACCCCACACGCATGCGTGGCAGAGTCCCAAAGACCAGCTGGCCGGTGGGAGGCGCGCACACATGCGTGGTGGAACTGGGTTGGGGCGATGCCTGACGTGCCCACAGAGAAGGCTCTGCGTGCCACCTGTGGCATAGGCGATAGGTTCGCCATCATGGTTGTAGACAGTGGCTGTCTAAGTGATCTGATTGTTCAAAGCAGTGTTTCCTCAACTTTTATAACTTTTAAGATGTCTGAGTTTCAACTCCCAATGCTAGGAGTTGAAGTCCAAATATATCTTAAAGTTGCCAAGGTTGAGAATAGAATAGAATAGAATAGAATAGAATTTTATTGGCCAAGTGTGATTGGACACACAAGGAATTTGTCTTGGTGCATATGCTCTCAGTGTACATAAAAGAAAAGATACGTTCATCAAGGTACAACATTTACAACACAATTGATGGTCAATATATCAATATAAATCATAAGGATTGCCAGCAACAAGTTATAGTCATACAGTCATAAGTGGAAAGAGATTGGTGATGGGAACTATGAAACAATTAATAGTAGTGCAGATTCAGTAAATAGTCTGACAGTGTTGATGGAATTATTTGTTTAGCAGAGTGATGGCCTTCGGGAAAAAACTGTTCTGGTGTCTAGTTGTTCTGGTAGGCAGTGCTCTATAGCATCGTTTTGAGGGTAGGAGTTGAAACAGTTTATGTCCAGGATGCGAGTGATCTGCAAATATTTTCACGGCCCTCTTCTTGATTCGTGCAGTATACAGGTCCTCAATGGAAGGCAGGTTGGTAGCAATTATTTTTTCTGCAGTTCTAATTATCCTCTGAAGTCTGTGTTTTTCTTGTTGGGTTGCAGAACCGAACCAGACAGTTATAGAGGTGCAAATGACAGACTCAATAATTCCTCTGTAGAACTGAATCAGCAGCTCCTTGGGCAGTTTGAGCTTACTGAGTTGGCGCAGAAAGAACATTCTTTGTTGTCCTTTTTTAATGATGTTTTTGATGTTAGCTGTCCATTTGAGATCTTGCGATATGATAGAACCTAGAAATTTGAAGGTTTTTACTGTTGATACTGTGTTGTCTAGTATTGTGAGAGGTGGAAGTATGGAAGGGTTTCTCCTAAAGTCTACCACCATTTCTACGGTTTTGAGTGTGTTCAGTTCCAGATTGTTTTGGTTGCACCACAAGGCTAGTCGTTCGACCTCTCGTCTATATGCGGATTCGTCATTGTCTCAAATGAGACCAATCACTGTTGTGTCATCTGCGAACTTCAGTAGCTTAACAGATGGATCATTGGAGATGCAGTCATTGGTATACAGAGAGAAGAGAAGTGGGGAGAGCACACAGCCTTGGGGGGCCCCTGTGCTAATTGTACAGGTATTTGATGTGATCTTGCTTAGCTTCACCTGCTGCTTCCTGTTTGTTAGGAAGCTTGTGATCCACTTGCTTGTGATCCACTTGAGAAGCTTGTGATCCACTTGAGAAGCAGTAATCCATAGGATAGTTAGGCTCTCGTGTAAACTAGAGGCAATTCATGTAGTGTAGTAGCATCTGGGAAATCTTCAACTCAAATCTCCCTTCAGCCAGGATTCTCCAAGGGGCCTTAGATAATATTCTTCTTCTTTCCTCTTTGTCGATATAGTTATTAACCATAGAATACCGGTCTGAAATTATTCCCAGTGCTTTATAAGCGGACAATATTATTGCAGTTGCCTGAGTGAGACCAGCGTTCAGAGTGAATTTCCGCAATGTTGTTTTGTAACGCCCCAGTCACCCTCCTGTCAGCCTGTTTCTAATGCTTGCCAAATTCTCCGCTGACACAGAGTGTTTATACAGCCGTGGGCTGTCGTAGGCCACAAAAGGGGTTCCCAGAATTTTCTGCCCTGAACCAGCTTTGGGAGGCTTGGCTTTGTCGCCTGGGCTGCTGTCGTTTTAACTTCCTGGGAAGTGTTCAATTTTGTACATTTGCACATATAAAACTGTAGAGTTCCCCCTCCCAAAAAGTTCAGAGCATATGTCTATCGACATAAAAACTTAATTAAGCTTTTAGCAAGTGGTCCATGCATAATGGATTGAGAGAGCAAAGTATTCTTGATTTGGAAATGGAGCTATAATTAAGTAACTTCGGATTCTGACCTTAGTGGTCTCAGGATGACAATGGAGTGTCATTTCTTCTCCCAAATCTAGTAAGTTGGTCTTGTTATATTGGTTGAATGATCAACTAATTTAGAGTTGGTTGATCATTCTGCTGAGTGCGGTTTTGAAGATATTCATCTCCTATAAGAACACCACCAGGCTTCTCTTTGCATCATTGTCCTAGTCAAAATAAAAATTAAGATAAAATAATAACAAAAAGATAAAATAAAATAAAATCTATATATATAAAAGCCAAATACCTCTCACTCATCACGAAATCTCCAGAACAGTAAAGCCTACAAACTTGAAATTTGGCACATATGTTCCTCTTGGCTTCTAGGTGCTCGCTAAGAAAGGATTTTTAAAAATGACCATCAGATCATTAGTATTTCATATATAGTATTATATTCATATGCTCTGATGCTAAGGAGCTAGACATTCTACTCCCCCTCCCCACCTGAAAGGAACTCTGTCCCAACTGCCAGTTGCCTTATATTAACACGCTCTGATGCTATCAAGTTACACATTCTACATTAAGTTTCAGGCTTTAAGTGTCAATTTATCACACCCAATCACATAGTTTCGTAGCGAAGCATGGGCATCCAGCCAAAAATAATAATAATAATAAATAAAATAAAATAATAAATAAAATAAAATAAAATAATAAATAAAATAAAATAAAATAATAAAATAATAAAATAAAATGGGACTCACGGCAGCCATAAACTACAATTCACAAACTGCAAGAGTTGGTTTCACATATCATGCTACAGTATCCTTGTATACCCACTGACACATAGCTATCATATTATTCTTTTTTGGGATAAATGATGTGTAAAATATGATAGAGAAGATCACAATCTCTGCCTCCATCACAGTTTTGGTCAATCAAAACTTTTATATTTGTTTATTTAATTATTAAATTTATTATTGAAGAGCCGTGGTGGTGCAGTGGTTAGAATGCGGTACTGCAGGCTACGTCTGCTGATTGCCGGCTGCCAGCAGTTCAGCAGTTTGATTCTGACCAGCTCAAAGTTGACTCAGCCTTCCATCCTTCCAAGGTCAGTAAAATGAAGGCCCAGATTGCTGGGGGCAATAGGTTAACACTGTAAGCCTCTGTTCTTCAGGCTTTCCACTGACACGCCCCAAAATTTCTCTATGAGTGGGAAAGTGATTGCTTTTTCAGCATTATTTGAATTATTTTTTTTTATGTTTGTGGAAGGATTCCCATTTGGACATGATTGTAAAAGAGTTCGTTTTGCAAAGTTACAGAAGTGGTACAGGGTTGGCAAGATTTCTAGGTACTGTATAAAATTCATCCATGGTTGACCTGCATCTTACTCAGCTTTTATTAGGATACCAATTTCTCCTTTATCCTAGTTCGAAATGGAAATTCAAAGGATTTCAGAAGCTTATGAGGACCTGGTGAAAATCACTACCAAGAGAGAGTCACTTGACAAAGCTATGCGAAACAAACTTGAAGGTGAAATCAGAAGACTCCATGATTTCAACAGGGACTTGCATGGTATGTCTCCTCCTCCTTCTCCTCCCCCTCCTCTATCTTATGATTTCTATGATCAAACTCTATGATCAACCCACCACAGTGAACTTCTTTCATACAGGTCCCTTACTTTGGTATCATTTTCTTTCATTTCTGAATTCACTCTTTTTACTACTCTTACATTCCGGTTTCTAATTTGTCCCTCCCAGGATTGTCACGAGGAAGATCTACAATCTTATGACCTCTGCCATGGTCATAGCTTTAGTAAATTCAGGTTTTCATTGGGTGATTTTTAGCAGGGGTCACCAACCTTGGCAACTTTTGGACTTGTGGACTTCAACTCCCAGAATTCAACTCCAAAAGTCCACAAGTCTGAAAGTTGCCAAAGTTGGAGTCCCCTGGTTTTTAGTAACACAGAGAAGGTGTAGGATAGGTTACCATATTTACCTTGTTTCCCTGAAAATGACCCAATCAGAAAATAAGTCCTAGCATGATTTTTTTTCTGGATGCTCGTAATATAAGCTCTACCCCCAAAATAAGCCCTTTAAAATTGTCAGCCAGACAGATGCATGTTAGTACTATATGTCTCCAAAAATCAGACCTAACCAGAAAATAAACCTTAATGCATCTTTTGGAGCAAAAATTAATATAAGACCCAGTCTTATTTTTGGAGAAACACAGTAGTTATAATCAGATTACATGTACCATGCCCTGCTAACGGCAAGGATGATGTTGGTCAGTTTTGGTACATTTTGACTAAGGTAAAAGGTAAAGGTTCCCCTCGCACATACGTGCTAGTCGTTGCCGACTCTGGGGGGCGGTGCTCATCTCCGTTTCAAAGCTGAAGAGCCAGCGCTGTCCGAAGATGTCTCTGTGGTCATGTGGCTGGCATGACTCAATGCCAAAGGCGCACGGAACGCTGTTACCTTCCCACCAAAGGTGGTCCCTATTTTTTCTACTTGCATTTTTATGTGCTTTTGAAACTGCTAGGTTGGCAGAAGCTGGGACAAGTAATGGGAGCTCACCCCTTTACACGGCAGCACTAGGGATTCGAACTGCTGAGCTGCCGACCTTTCGATCGACAAGCTCAACGTCCTAGCCCCTGAGCCACCGCATCCCTTTTACATTTTGACTAGAATGCCACAAGTCAGTGGTGGGTTGCTACCGGTTCTCCCCGGTTCGGGAGAGCCGGTAGCGGAAATCTTGATATGAGAGCGAACAGGTTCACTCCTAATGTCAGCTGGGCCCTCCCGCCTGCCCCCGTGCTATACCTACCTTTATTCCTTTGTTTTTAGCTCAGCTGTAAGGCGCGGCAGAATGGATTGCCATGCCTCAGCTATTTTTTTACTCAATGAGCTTGCGCAAAATGCAAGTTCGGCGCATGTGTGAGCGAAGCGAGCATTCGCCCGGCAATCGCGTGCAAAGTGCGTGCACGATGCAAACCGGTGGTAAAACTGGTTAGAACCCACCACTGCCACAAGTGCAAAAAACAAAAAAAAGTTTATTAGTTTATATAAAATATGCTTGAACTATTCTGTGGAGACTATGCTCTCTAATCTAGAATCCATCTCACAAATCAACTAGGAAGTAGAAGAACTATCAACTGAACGTTCTGTTTTAATTTTGATCCAAAATCAGACGAAGGTAATTTGGGGTAGAGAATGGGGGTATTGAGCAGCAAACACGTTCTTTATAAACCATAAGGCTTCCTGCTGACCACAGAGGTGTGTGCCTCCACTGATACGAATTGTGTGTGCATGGACAGTTTTTGCTTTGCAATACTCAGAGATGTTCAGGAGTTTTAAAAACGGAAATGATTCCACTTTGCCCTGTAAAAAACAGTAAATTGCTGTTATAGTTTAGTCATTTCTACTTATTGTTACGACAAAGATTAAGCATTTTAACATTGGCAGTGTGATTCTGGGGACCACACTTTGAGATTTGGATTGTTCATGGGCCCGTGGTTACTTTTCCCAGTTCTAAGCTATCATATTCTCTTCTATTTTGGCAGGCTAGAGGCCAGACAAATTACTCCCTGGCATGACTTTTAGAAAATTATTATGGATAACATTGCCTGGGCCGGGTTGCAGATGTCGACTTAATGGTTCCATTTATCATTGCGTGACCCAAACATGAACCTAGATTGCTTCTGATTTCAGTTAATTATATACAAGTCTTATTGTCTCCAAAGAAAAAAATTGTGACTAATACTAATTATGGTTTAGGGCAGGGTTATCAAAACTTGGCAATTTTGAGATTTGTGGACTAGAACTCCCAGAATTCTCCAGCCAGCATGGCTAGCTGAGGAATTCTGGAAGTTGAAGTCCACACGTCTTAAAGTTGCTGAATTTGGAGTCCCATGGTTTAGAGGTAACCAGAATTGTAACACATAGATTGAAGTTCTCCAGGTATGAAAATCAGAGTGTATGAGGGGGCATTTATATTGATGCTAATCCCCTGCTCGGGGCTGGAATCCATATTATAACATTCACGAACAACTATATGTCTGGCCTTTACACGTAGTCCTCTATCTACAACAGTTCATTTAGTGACCATTCTTCAAAGTTACAATGGCATTGAAAAAATTCAGATGCTTGGGAGCTGGTTCATATTTATGACCATTGCTGTCATAAATGCCTAAAAGAAGGCATAGTCTGACTGGATTTGGAATCTTTCTCTCTCTTATTTGACTAGCAACGGCATAAACTATTGGCTGCAGCTTCACTCCACCGTGGCTACTTTTATTTTTTTTTCTCCACAACTATTTCAAAAAAGAGGGGATCTGTATAGATTCCTTGGTTCACCATTTTTGTGCTCCCCAAAAATCTATCTTTGCCACAAGGTGACGAGTCACTGGAGGGGACATGACAGAAATAGGAAATTCTCTACTGTAAAGATTTTTTTTCTTGGAGTCCAGTCCTATTTATAAGCAGAAAGAATCTTTTGGCTTGCAGACACCAAAGTTAGGAACTGAACCAGCCTTTCCCCCAAATACTCCTTGACGTGTGCTGGGTTGAAGAAAATTGAGCTAGGCTGAAGAGACCCTCTACTCTTGACTTACGTCATTCTTCCTTATTCTCTCATATGATCTCGCCTTCCTTGCTGCTATTTAGTTTCTTTCTACCTCTGAATCACTCTTTTTAAAATCTATGCCAAACTTGTTAGCCTGCCTCTTACTGTTCAAGAATTCAGTGCAATACACATGATATATTTTATTCTTAAAATCTTTCTCCTTCCTGTATAGACCGACTGGAGACTGCAAATAGGCAACTGGCCAGCCGAGAATTTGAGGGACATGAAAATAAGGCAACAGAGGATCTTTATGCCTCTCAGAGTGAGTGCCGTGTTCATATATCCTGGATCTATACAGGAATGTAAACGTATGTGATTTCGCTTGATTTCTTAGCACCTGAATTTTTTTTTTTTCAGTTTTCTGTACTGTTTTTCTGGAGAGATTGTTGTAGCAGTTTCTGGTAGGGGGCTGGGGGGGAAAGTGGGAAGATTTTGAATATTTTAATGGAAGTGAAAATATATGAAAGAAAAACAGAAACCCACCTCTGATTTGCAAATTTCAGTTCTTCCCACCTTCTTGGTTCCTTCAAAATTCACGCAGAATCCAAAGTGGTGAAGCTATTAAAGGTGGTGCCTTTAGCAATAGCAATAACACTTAGACTTATATACCGCTTTACAGTGCTTTACAGCCCTCTGTAAGCATTTTACAGAGTCAGCATATTGTCCCCAACAATCTGGGTCCTCATTTTACTGACCTCGGAAGGATAGAAGGCTGAGGCAACCTTGAGCCTGGTGAGATTTGAACTGCCAAATTGCAGGCAGACGGCAGGGAGCAGAACTAGCCTATAGTACTGCCCTCTAACCACTGCACTACCTTAGCTCATGTTTTCTTAAGACGTGCCACAGATAATTGCATTCTTCATCCCCAACATGTAGATGCTCTCTGCATCAGCCTTATGGTAAATTATCAAAATGAAACTGAAAAATGAGCATTACCCACACAGGGATGGCTGCCATGTTGACTTTTTATTCTTCCTGGTCTCTGTCCAGCCCAAAGGAGACACTTAGAATAGAATAGAATAGAATAGAATAGAATAGAATAGAATAGAATAGAATAGAATAGAATAGAATAGAATAGAATTTTTTATTGGCCAAGTGTGATTGGACACACAAGGAATTTGTCTTGGTGCACATATGCTCTCAGAACCACAATGTTGAATCTTAAGTCTGCTGGACTTCATGTGGCCCTTGGAAGCCACTCCAGGGTTGCCATTAAGTTGCAATTTTTTAATGCAAAAGAAAGAAATTCTTATTATATACGTGAGGAAAAATGGCATTAACTGCATTTAATTAATTTTAATAAGAATTGTCTTGGGTCTGTCTGCATTAATCCCCTAACTAAGAGGTCCCCAACCACCATTAGATGTTTGCAACCGGACTGTGGAAAGTGGGTGAGCGCGCATGCGCATCTCCACTTGCATGAGCAGTGGGCCAGCAATTGCACGCACAATCCATTTGTGTGAACAGAAGGCTTGTGTGCTTGCCACTCATGCAAATGGAGCCGCGTACGCCCTTGCCGGCCGCTCGCAAGGAACCATCCCACCCTTCCAGTGGTCCTCAAAGCTGGAAAAGTTGGAGAACTCTTCCCTAGCCCACAAGTGCATCTCATTACCAAATACCAATATTTTTCAGAGTATAAGACTCACTTTTTTCCCCTCCTAAAAGAGGCTGAAAATTTGGGTGCGTCTTATACTCTGAATGTAACCCCACCCACCTGCTGGCCCCCACCCTTTGGGTTCTGCGCGTCCTCTTCCTGGCTGCAGAGATTTCTGCCAACAATGACTTGTCTTTTTGGGCTCCATGTGTCGCATTTTCAGCCTCCAAACGCTCCATTCGAGAGCCCTTCAAGGCTGCAGGGATCGCCAAAGCACATCGCCGCCAGTCGCTGCCTGAAAACGCAATGCATCTGGAGGCTGAAAACGCGACGCGCGGTGCCCAAAATGGCTACCTGGAACAGCTGCTGTCTTCTCTTACCCCTCTGCGCTTTGCCTGCTTTAGTCACTGGAGCTCCCTCCGATGATCAGCTGTGCTTTTGAAGCTGTTTTTTAGCCCCAACCAGCCCCAACCTCAAAACCAGCGAGTGAACTAATGTGCTGAAGTTGCCCAGGCTAAGGACTAGCCAGATGAATACCTGGTAGGTAGAATTTTTTTTTCCCTAGCTTCCTCCCCAAAAACTAAGGTGCGTTATACTCCGGTGCGTTTTATACTCCGAAAAATACAGGTATGCCTCCTATTATGATAATGTTAAGTCATCTTTTAAGATGCATTTATACGTAAAGAATAACATTGCACTAGGTGTGGGAAACTCTTGAGTATGAACTTTTGGCTCAAATTCATGAAGATGCAAACAAAGGAAATTAGAAACCAACTCATTAGTAGTAATGGACTGGTAAGAACAGCTTTCAAATCATCATTATTTTTCCTAAGCGGCAAAACCGACTGGTTGCTGTCCTCTTCTCTAAAGTTCCAAAAATAGATGCTGTGTGATGCTGTAGGAAGAATCGCAGAGGATGAATTTATCCATGCCTGCCCTACTTTTTCAGCCTGGCAAAGTAATGAAAAGATGACAACCATTTTGTCCTATTTCAGAGCATTAACGCCCCTGATTATCCAGGTTCTGTTTAGACATCATGTTGATTCTCCATTTTTACTTTTAAGGCTTATCATATTCAGTTCGGAAGCCACTTTAGAACAGTAGCCGTCCACACATTTTTATAGCTGGGTATTCTGCAGAGAAGTGTTATTTTGTCCATCCAGTATCAGTGGTGGAATGGGGTAAATGACACAATGGCTTTCCATGCGCTCTTCACCCAGGGTGCATGTTGGATTATAAATTTATAGATGTCTGCTGTACAATATTTTTTCATTTAATCCTGGCTAACTTAAAAGAAGCGAACTTCGTTTAAGGGTTAGGAAAAATTGCTAAATGCCCAAATAGTTTCTATGAACTGGGATTAATCAATGAAATTGCAGGATGGCAGCTTTGAAGAACACCAGCCTAAAAGATGGGTGCAATCAATTAAAGAGTGCAGTGCCTCTAAGCAGCTGTCAGCTGTAAGGTTTTGTCTGAGCAGGAGAAATTTACAGGCAGCTGTTAGGTATAAGTTGGGTTGACAAAATCAAAAATGAGGAGGTGATAAGTCGCCTCGGAAAGCCAAGGGAAATCATCAAAATAACAAGAAAGCAAAAAGTTAGAATATTTTGGGCATGTGATGCGACACCCGGAAAAATATGGCATATTTCACTTAATCCTCCAAGGAAAGATTGAAGGCAAATGAGGTCCAGGCAGAAGAACATCATGGCTTCAAAATCTAAGGGGCTGGTTTGAACAAAACTCAACAGCACTTTTTCATACGGCTGTTGATAAAAATGGGATCGCCAACATGAATATAGCAGGCGGAGAAGGAGGAGGAGGAGGAGGAATGAGCTAAATTTACAATTCTTACAGATAAACTACAAATCTAGGATCTGCTAGTAGACCCCAAACAATAACTGCAATAACTCCCCATTCATTGGGACTGGGACAGCCTGCCCTATATGGTTTGGCAGCACCACAGCCTTGCTAAAATATAATATTTATTATTTTCTTATGAATGAGGGCAAATATAAGTGTCCCAAAATAATGTTGCAGGATCCAATCTGGGTTGGTTACTGGGACCAGAGGTTTTAGCTTTCGGACTTGTGCTGGAGCCCATCTTCAGGGAATTTCTCTCTAGGCTAGATAGGTTCCAGCACAAATCCGAGAGCTTGGAAGACAAAAACTCTGGTCCTGGTGACCGACCCAGATTGAATTATTTTCTTAGCTGACAATGTTTACTGAAATATACGTACATCTATGTACACTTTGTACGTATATTTCAGTAAACATTGTATGTACACTTTAGGGGACACCGTGGCTCAGGGGCTAGGACGTTGAGCTTGTTGATCGAAAGGTCGGGAGTTCGGCGGTTCGAATCCCTAGTGCTGCCGTGTAACGGGGTGAACTCCCGTTACTTGTCCCAGCTTCTGCCAACCTAGCAGTTTCGAAAGCATGTAAAAATGCAAGTAGAAAAAATAGGGACCACCTTTGGTGGGAAGGTAACAGTGTTCTGGGCACCTTTGGCGTTGAGTCATGCCAGCCACATGACCACGGAGACGTCTTCGGACAGCACTGGCTCTTTGGCTTTGAAACGGAGATGAGCACCACCCCCTAGAGTCAGCAACGACTAGCACATATGTGGGAGGGGAACCTTTACCTTTACCTTTATGTACACTTTGCTAAAAAAAAATTGCTGGAGCTACCATGGTTCATAACTGAGTTGAGCTGTTGATCCCCAACATAGGAGTAAATGTAGTTCCTTAAAGGACAGATCATCCAAAATGCCACAGATGTTTGGCATGAATCCCCTATGTAATCCAGACAGATCCATGATACAAATAGCAGATAGAGTATTTCCAAGAATAGAAAGAGGATTATGAAGATCCTCCTCAGATACTTTATTTATTTATACTCAGATATTCACAGCCTTGTGAATACCATCTGTGGTGTAGCCTTGAGGTAAAAACAAAACTTGGTATCCTAGGTTAACTGGCAAGGTATTTCTATGCAGCAGCACCTGGAGTAAGATGAATATGTGCCCACTTTAGAAATTCTTCCCAAATGATTATCAGGTGTATATGACAGTAATATCAATAGCAGAAAACAGAATAACAGAGTTGGAAGGGACCTTGGAGGTCTTCTAGCCCAACCCCCTGCTCAGGCAGGAAACCTTATACCATTTCAGACAAATGGTTATCCAATATCTTCTTAAAAACTTCCACGGTTGGAGCATTTACAACCTCTGGAGGCAAGTTGTTCCACTGATTAATTGTTCTAATTGTCAAGAACTTTCTCCTTAGTTCTAGGTTGCTTCTCTCCTTGATTAGTTTCCACCCACTGCTTCTTGTTCTACCCTCAGGTGCTTTGGAGAATAGCTTGACTCCTTCTTCTTTGTGGCAGCCCCTGAGATATTGGAACAGTGCTATCATGTCACCCTTAGTCCTTCTTTTGATCAAACTAGACAGACCCAATTCCAGCAACCATTCTTTATATGTTTTAGCCCCCAGTCTCCTAATCATCTTTGTTGCTCTTCTCTGCACTCTTTCCAGAGTCTCAACATCTTTTTTACATTGTGGTGACCAAAACTGGATGCAGTATTCCAAGTGTGGCCTTACCAAGGCATTATGAAGCAATAACACTTATATATCACTTCACAGTGCTTCCCAGCACTCTCTAAGCGGTTTACAGAGTCATCCTATTGCCCCCAACAATCTGGATCCTCATTTTACTGACCTCAGAAGGATGGAAGAACTGAGTCAATTTTGAGCCGGTCAGGATCGAACTCCTGGCAGTGAATGGAATCAGCCCGCAATACTGCATTCTAACCATTGTGTCACCACGGCTCCTAAGTTAATTAAGTAAGATAATTAAAATATTGGAAACTTATCAATTCGTGGAGAGAGTGACTGTATATAAGAGCGGTTTGAATTTAAGCAGAGCACTTGGGCGTAAGCATATTTATTTACTGCTTTTTACAGTAAAAAAATACACGAAGCAGATCACAATAAACCTTCACTTATAATTAATGGTTGGAAAAATTGTAACACAAAATTATAGTGAATTTAAATTGAGCACAATTAAATGAACAGCAAATAAATATGTTTGAAATTCAACCAAAAAGGAAAACCAAAGTTTACGAGGCACAATTGTATTTAATATACTATGTGAGAGTGCAACAGCATAAATACTAGTTTGGACTATAGGACTAGTTTGTGGTTGGTTCAGAGAAGGCTGGAAGCAAGAAAGTAAAATGGAGGGAGAACTTGCAATAATTTTCTCAGTGTTCCCCTCCCTTAAATTTGGATGCTAAGGCTTGGCTTTATCTGTTTCTATTTTGAGCATAACTGATAACAGTGAGCCTAAATAGAATTCAGTTTAATTTTTTCTCCTTTTTATGTTTGAGGATGTAAAACATATGCTTTGCAGTAAAATAGATTTAGTTTTGTATATGTATTGTATGTAAATATTGAAAATATTTGTGCCAGCTTATTCTTGTTTGGCAAGGATCCACTTAGAATACTTTGAGTGCAGTTCTGGGACAGTTTAAAAATGGCATTGAGTAGTTGGAGTGAGTTTGGATGATAGTGATTGGGAGACAGTGACTGGGAACCAGGTCTTATGAAAAACAACTAAAACAGTGTTTCTCAGCATTGGCAACTTGAAGATGTGTGGACTCCAACTCCCAGAATTCCCTAGCCAACTTTGGAATTTCGGGAGCTGAAGTCCACACATCTCCAAGTTGCCAAGGTTGAGAAACACTGAGCTAAAGAAACTGGATATGTTAGAAGATTGAGATGAGATTGATTATCAATCTTCAAACATCTTATTGTTTGTCAAATAAATTTGCAGTTGGCTTGTTTTGGGTTCTGGGGTTGGATCAAAACAAATTGGTTGAAACTAGAGAGAAGTAGACTTGGGTCAGATAACAGGAGGAATTTCCTGATAGTTAAGACAAGGGGTGGGATTCAGGTGGTTTAGACTGGTTCGGGCGAACCAGATGTTAATTTTAATCTGGTTCGCCAAACCGATTGTTCCAAGGACTGGCTAATCCCGCCCCTCCCCTCCCAGGAGTCTCCACGCAGCCATTTTGGATTCCAGGTAAATGCAGGGCACGTGCGAAGGCTCTGGGAGGACAAAAAGGGTCTACCGGAAGTACCGGAAGTCAGGAAATGGGCTATTTTCGCCTTCCTGGAGGCTCGAAGAAAGCCACTGGAGCCTAGGGAGGGCGAAAAATGGGCCTACCGGAAATCTGGAAACTACCCCATTTACAGCCTCTGGAGGGCCTCTGGAGCCCGGGGGAGGCCGTTTTTGCCTTCCTGAAGGCTCCAGGAAAGCCTCTGGAGCCTGGGGAAGGCGAAAAATGGGCCTACTGGAAGTCCAGAAACAGGCCCATTTCCGGCCTCTGGAGGACCTCTGGAGCCTGGGAAGGGTGAAACCCCACTCCCACCATGGTGCAGGAAGCCAAGTAGGCCACGCCCACCCAGCAACCAGGCAGTGAAGCAGTTGCTGAAATTTTTCAATCCCACTCCTGGAAAGAAAGTGGAATATATTGCCTCATAAAGTGCTACGTTCCTCTTCTGTGGACATCTTTGATCAGAGGCTGAATTACCATCTGTTTGAAATACTATAGAAGATTCTGCACTGACATTTGATTAGAGGTCTTGTGACGTTCCTTCCAACCCACGTCTTGATTCTGTGAACTGAAGTCTGACATATTTTGCAGGCCACCAAGTTCAGAAAAGCTTATGACACAGTAGATCCTTTTTTTCCTCTTTGTGATCTGATGTGGTCCTTTCCTTGTCCTTTGTTTTTTTGCAGAATAGAGGGAAAGTATGGAGGAAAAAAACATATAGGTATTTGTGCCTCCCTGTCAGCAATTTAGTGAACGTTTTACTGTTCCTTAACTTCCCTGAAGAATCTTTATCAGAATCTCAAGGACTCCACACAAGTGTTTCCTGGAGAACGAACAGGCAGAAGATGTTCCTCATGCAATGAAACATAGCTCATGCTGGGGCATCTGAACTATTTGGGGATGCTTGGCCGCAGCTGAAGTTCAGTGAATTCTTTCCCATCCGATGATTCAGTGCCAAGTTCACATGAATGGGGCAAAGCTAAATAAAGCACAGCAGTGCCTCCCAAGTCCCCCCCCCCACTAATGTTGATATTAGCAAGGCCTTGTTGGAATCAACGGCAGATATGTTATTTCAAGTCTACTTACAAGCTTTGTCTAAAGTAGTTTTCCCACCAGTGTGGACTGAATCTGTTTGGTGCAGCCTGGGCGTGCAGATGTGGAAATGTGCTTTTACACACATCCATTTTGTCTGGTATCCCAGCTCAAATGGAGGCTCATCTTTAATGACTTGCTATTTTTTTTAAAAAAAAAAATTAAGAATATCGAAATTACCTCTTTTATGTTTTCATGTTGTTCTTAAAATGCCGTGTTAGGACTAGTGAGGGCTCACATGTGGAAAGCAACCAGTCCCTTCTGGATCTCAGCATATACAGTATGTACCATATACGCGAGTGAATGTGTAGCCAGTTTGGTGTCGTGGTGAAAGTGCTGGCCTAGAACCCAAATTCTAGTCCTCCTTTAGGCATGGAAACTACTTGAGTGACTCCAAGCCAGTCTCAGCCCAACCTACCTCACAGGATTGTAGTTGTGAGGAAAAGAGGAGAAGGAAGGTGTGTTGGATATGTTCACAGCCTAGAGTTATTTGTAAAAAAAATAATTAAGGCATGATATAAATCAATAAATGAATCATTGAGTGATCAAAAGGCAGGATATCACTCCCATAATAAATTAGAATACTAGGTGAGTATGTAAAATGCTGTTTGTTTGTTTTTTAATTTGCATTTATATCTCACCCTTCTCCGAAGACTCAGGGCGGCTTACACTATGTTAGCAATAGTCTTCATCCTATTTGTATATTTATATATACAAAGTCAACTTATTGCCCCCAACAATCTGGGTCCTCATTTTACCTACCTTATAAAGGATGGAAGGCTGAGTCAACCGTGGGCCTGGTGGGACTAGAACCTGCAGTAATTGCAGGCAGCTGCTGTTAATAACAGACTGCATTAGCAGTCTGAGCCACAGAGGCCCATTTTCCTCATGTTCCTTAGATGGCTCTTACAGGTATCAGATTTAAAACCAGATGCTCACCTACATCTTTGCTCTATATTTTCCTCAGCGTGTTTTACCACAAAATTTTGTTAGGCAAGCACACAGTGCTGCAAAATGAATGTACGGGCCTCTGGAAAGGTAAAGATGACCCAGCCTTCCAACTGATCATAGACAACTTGTCCTATCCTTGAGGCTGTCAGGTGAATTCCTAAGGGAAGATGTCATGTTGAATGAGATCTCAGCTTTGGTCCATATCTGGTTCTGTCTCTAACTGCTTCCCCCACCACCCACACTTCTTCAGGCAGCTGATTTATAGAGTCATTTTTCATCCCCAGGTATCAGTAATAATATGGGCTTCTATAAAATATATGTTCTATAGGTGGAAAAAACAATCAAGAGTACATTTTAGACTGGAAGCTGAAAAATAGCTTGGCTTTTCAGCAGTGCAAGAAACTACAATGCAGATGGTAAAATAAACCATTTTGCTTAGGATTCTCCCTCATAATTTATTTAATTTTTAAGGTATGTGTGTGTGTACAGCTGAAGCTGCAGCCAATAGTTTTATGTTGTGGCTAGTAAAATAAAAGACAGTTGTTTCAGAATTCATAGTTGAAATCAAACATCTTAAAGTTGCCAAGTGGAAAATAAAAATTTGTTTATACTTTAAGTATATCCTTTTATCCTTTTATACTTATACTTACTCCAAACCTAGAATCTTAGGTTTTTTTCTGAAGGATTTGGCCTTGATCTTGTCACCCTTCTAGATAAAGAGTACTTGAAGGAGAAGGAGAAG
The DNA here is from genome assembly GCF_028640845.1 of Ahaetulla prasina. Classification (NCBI taxonomy): domain Eukaryota; kingdom Metazoa; phylum Chordata; class Lepidosauria; order Squamata; family Colubridae; genus Ahaetulla; species Ahaetulla prasina. The sequence continues at coordinate 16,145,977 of NC_080543.1, forward strand.
CTAGAAATGGACTTGACGGCCTTGCGCCTGACCAATGAGGAGCATCGAAGGCACATTGAGATCCTGGACCAGGCTCTGAACAGCGCTCAAGCCAAAGTCATTAAACTAGAAGCAGAGGTGAGAGGTTAAATTATCTCTCATAAACAGACACTTGTTTTCTTTTCCTGGGATTGGTGTGGGTGGAAAATTCTTCTGTTGGTGCTAAGGATGATGCGTTGGCTTCCAATCCAAACATCAGCATTAAAGGAGATGTTTGTCTTAGGACACAGCAACACTTCTGTGCTGTCTGGAATATTTTGACTAAAGAGTCTCAGATGCTTCAATCATGCTTCTCAAAATCGTTTCTCAAATCCCTTCATTGTTTTGGTTGTCCTTCAGGTTGCCTTTTTTTGCATCTTTCAGAGTTGGTTCGTTTTGAGATACAGTAATTGGACCGTGCGCAATTTTTTAAAGACTATCCCATTGGACATAGTCATACCTTCCAATCTGCAAGCGTATTTCCTCAGCATTTATTATTGTGGCTAGAGTAACTCAAAACATAAGGGAGGCCAGGCACCTACAATCTGCTGGGTAATTTCCAAATCGTATTAAACCAATACAAAAATAATCCAAATCATACAAGAAAAATCATTAAAATGCATTAAAAACAATAACATCTGTTAAAACCATAAAAAAATAATCTGTGAGAGTCAACTCCAATTTATCGGCAGTACAGAGTAGGCTTCACACCACAACGCTAGATCCCCAGACAAGATGGCAAAACCAAGTCTTCAGGTTCTTCCTGAAGGCCAGAAGATGACAATCTACATGTGATGAGATAAAGGTTAGCCTCAAGGCAGAAAAGGCTCTCTTGCAGGGTCCTCTGAGATGACTTTCCTTAATAAATGGGACCTGTACCATGCTTCCAATGCCAGGACTGATGGAATGGGTAGTTGTAACTAGGGAGTGATTTGCTGCCCATTTTGTTTCAAATGACTTTGGGTGGCTGATAGGAAATAAACATTAAAATCATGGGATATTAAATGACAGAACATACAAAACAAAACCATTAACACAAGATGGAGAAGGAGGAAGGCAGATAAAATTGAGAGCGGGGAGGGGGGGTTAGTTTTTAATTAGGCAGCCACCTCTAGCGTGAAAGTCCCCCATTGGGACTCCAAGCCATCTGGCAGAACCAGGTTTTAAGGCTCTTACAAAAAGTCAGGAGGGTGAAGGCCAATCTCACCTCAGGGATAAAATATTCCAAAGGGCAGGAGCCAATTCACCATTGTCTTCTCCTGCACAGTAATGAATTTTTGCCATTGTCACTAAAGTGATCATCAGCCTCCAGCATATTCTTGTAATGCTACAGTCCAATATAACCAATTGCTTGCTCTAACTGGGCAGCTGGGATGACATTCATGGCTTAAGTGACCTTACTGGGAATGTATTCTCCCCATGTTTTTTGCTTATCCCTCTCAGGAATGGGTCTGTGACAATTCACCATGGCCAACTCTCCACAGCCAACATGCCACGGTCAACTCAACGCAGGACAACCTGCTGTAAGACAAGAGTTACACTAATATCAAGTGTAACTGATCAAGTGGAATAGAATAATTAAAGAACAGGTGCAAAAGGAGGGACAAGATGAAATGTGAATGACAACAATTAAAATATTTTTTTTATTTATTTTAAACAATTAAATTGAATTGTTAAATTGTCCTGCGGTGAGTTGTATTGTGGTGAGCGGGCCATGGCGAATTGTCCCACAGTGAGTTGGCTGCATCAAGTTGGCCATGGAGAGTTGGCCATGGCAAGTTGTCCCATTCTGCCAGGAACACCCACCACAATGGGGCAACATAGCAAGACTTGAGGGTGAGCGCTTGCATAGTAATATGTATAAATAGGACTCTTCCCCAAATATCTCCCGCGTGTTCATTTTTCCTTGTGGAACTTTGATCTCTTCAAGTAGCTATGATTCTACCATATGGCCTCCCATTTCTGTCCTGCTATCATTTCAGTAGTCACAACCATTTTACCTTCATCATCCAGGGTATAATTGTTTTAGATGATTCATCCCAAGCAAAAAGTTCCTAGTATCCTGGCTTCGTTTCAGGATCAGTTTAAAAATTTCTCTTTTTGCTACTAAGCACACAAGCATTCTTCTTCCGATCAGATTCGGGTCTTCACTGTTATTTCGAAGTTTTATCATAAGGCAATCTTTTCACCTTCGTGAACTTGAACTCCATCCTGCATTTATCCTCTCTTCTCCATCAGTCCCTATGTTTGATGATTTCTCATTCTGGATCATAAGTTCCCATGTTTTGGCAAATTGTTGCATTAGTACTAATACTGTGGGGGTTTTGGTGGGCTCTGAGCTTGGTTGTTTGCTTGCAGACACTTCATTACCTTACTAGGTAACATTTTCACCCTAGTGAAGCATCCAGCCAGGCTCAAAGAACATCAAGGACTCCATAGTTCAACCCTGAGCTTACATATATTCTCTTCTATTGGTGGTGCTAATACTGTTTTAAATACGTTCTGTGTCATATAATAACTCCTTATAAAGTATTTTAGATATTGGCTTGATTCCCAACTTGCTAAGAAGTTGAAGTTTGTTTCCCTAGAACTAGTTTCCTACTGGCTAGAGTTATTTTAGACCCTCAAAGTAGGCTGGGATTTCATATTATCACACATGGTTTGCTGAATGGATAACTGGCCAGCTAATCCATAAACTATGTTCAGAATTTAGCCCAGCAGCTGTGTAACTGATAGTAACAACTACACCCAAAGATGTTTTACAATTAGAAAGGGAAATACCCTTATCTAGGTTTCCATTATTTCAGAAATTACATACCACAATCATTTTAATTCGCTTCCTGGCTGGAGCAGTGGCTCAGTGCATAAGCCACTGAGCTTGTTTATCGAAAGGTTGGCAGTTCAGTAGTTCGAATCCCTAGTGCTGCGTAACAGGGTGAGCTCCTGTTACTTGTCCCAAGTTCTGCCAACCTAGCAGTTTGAAAGCACATAAAAAATGCAAGTAGAAAAATAGGGACCACCTTTGGTGGGAAGGTAACAATGTTCCATGCACTTTTGGCGTTTAGTCATGCCGGCCACATGACCACGGAGACGTCTTCAGACAATGCTGGCTCTTCGGCTTTGAAACAGAGATGAGCACTGCCCTCTAGAGTCAGGAACGACTAGCACATATGTACGAGGGGAACCTTTACCTTTACGTTTTAAACGTTAAAAAGGACCACCAGACTTCCCCTCCCCTTTTATGAATGTACAGAGACTAAAATTCAGATACGAATGGGTTGCTATTACAGCAGAACCATGGTTTATATGAGCCTCAGTGACTTGAAAGGGCCTCTGGTGGCTCAGCAGACTAAGTCTGTCTGTTGTTAACACAGCTGCTTGCAAATACTGCAAGTTCAAGTCCCACCAGGCCCAAGGTTGACTCAGCCTTCCATCCTTTATAAGGTAGGTAAAATGAGGACCCAGATTGTTGGGGGCAATAAAAGTTGACTTTGTATACAATATACAAATGGATGAAGACTATTGCTTAACACATTGTAAGCTGCCCTGAGTCTTCGGAGAGGGGCGGGATATAAATTCAAATTAAAAAAAAAAAAGAAAGTGCTGAATGAACAATCAACAAACCATATTGTGATTTACATGGGGTGAACCATTTCCAAGATCTCCAAGCTATTTTGAGCCAAAAGCCAACTCTTTCACTCTTTTTCCTGTCTACACATGCAGTCTCGTATAAACATACAGTCGCTGTTCTCAGTCTCGTATATTTTTCCCAGTAATTTTTTTCCCTTGCTGCTCTCATTTCTTTGCTCTGGATTGCACCGACCGGTGGGGTTGGCCAGAGAGTCCTCTGCTTTGAAGGGAATAAGTTCTCAGTTGTTGGAGGCATTTCCTTAGAGACAGAATTATTCCCGTTGGGGAATGTGCTTCCTGTATTGAATGGAAGGTCAGGCAAAAGAGACTTCCCATCCCTGAGTTTCTCTGGTTCTGCCTTCAGCTACGGAAGAAGCAAGCGCATGTCGAGAAGGTAGAGAAGCTCCAGCAGGCCTTGACCCAACTTCAGGCGGCCTATGAGAAGCGAGAGCAGATGGAACATCGGTTGCGCACCAGGCTGGAAAGAGAGTTGGAATCCCTGAGGCTGCAACAGGTGAGAAATTGAAGGTGGAACTTTGGTCCCCTGGAGTGAGTTAAGGTGCTGTCAGATCAAAGCTCAGAATTGACTTTGTGTTTGTAATAGTACTGTACTCCAAATTATGGCTGTAGTGGCTGCAGCACCACTTGGTCACATGAACAAAATTTGGATGCTCAGCAATCCACTCGCTCTTACAACCTACCACAGGGATGCTGTAGCGTCTCCCTGCCTATCTTTTCCCCCTTATCCTGTCCTGCTGGGTTTCTTGGGCATTCCACCCACCCAACCAGCTGGGTCCCCACAGGTCTTGCTTTCTGCCCTACTGGTGTTGTGGTCCACCAGCAGCCTGCGAAGCTGGCAATGGAGTCAGACAGCGATGAGGCTGAGGAAGAGCGTGGGCCAGTCCTGGAGGTTGGGGAAGGCCCGTATGAGGGCTCTGTGTCAGAGGCAGAGGTGGGGCCAGAGCCATCAGGGAGTGATGTGTGGACTCCAGAGCCTTCAGAGGCTGACAGTAGTGAGGCAGAGGAACAGGAGGAGACTGTTCCTAATGCACGCATGAGAAGAGCTGCCAGAAGGCAAGAGCTGCTCAAGCAAAGAGGGCGACTTGGGAGTAGGGCCAAGAGATGATTGTCCCCTCCCATAAGCCTTAAAAGACCAGCAACGGCATTTGGGCTTTTTGCCGGAAAACAACGTTGATAGCTTTGTCTTGTTGCATTTGTTTCATACTGGGTGTCTTCTGAATTTTTGCCAAGAAAGGCCTTTGATAGTTTGCCTAATTGAACCAAGGTTGGTGATAGGTCTGAGGAATTGTGTTGGGAGGAATTTGCTTTAGTTTAGTTGAACTAGGGTGGGAATGAAATAATTCTCAGCTGTTTTAATAAGGTTTGTTTGTTTTTACACTGACTGAGTTTCCTACTACTACTTGGGCCTGGATCACAACAACTGGGTCCCACAACCTCCTTCCCTCTATCACACCTCAGCCTACTTATCTTTTCCAAAGAAGAGCTTTGGGAAGGAGAACTGGCTCACCTCCATTCAGCCTTCCTATATGGAGGCCATGTTGTGCACTCCTGGAAGTGGGTCCATTTTGGGAGCAGACACAATTCTCAGATTGAAAGAATTGCGTCTGCTTCAAAATGGTGCTTGCTTCTGGGACGGCACTGTGCAGCCTCTGTAAAGGAAGGCTGTACGGTGGATTGGCTGCTTTGACTTCCTGAAGGTAATCTTTCCACTTAACTGACTGTGGTGATGGAGGGAGTAGGCCCCAAGGGCCTTAGCAGGGTGGAGAGTGGACCTTGGGATGCCTCGGGGGGGGGGGGGTTGAGGCTCCATTATGATGCCTAAAGAACTACCTATATTAAACTTTTGGTGTCTGTCTTCTTGGTAGTGATATGGAAGTGGTTTACAATTGCTTTCTTTTAGAAAGTTTTTTCAATTTCCTTAGAATTTTTAGGTGGCTTCCCATCTCATTACTAACCAAGGCCAATCCTGCTTAGCTTCTGGGATCAGCCAAGGCCAACTAGGCAATGGTGAAATCCAAATTTTTTTACTACTGGTTCTTGGTGGCTGTGGTGTGGCTTGGGCATGGCTTGGAGGGCATGGCAGGGGAAGGATACTGCAAAATTTCCATACCCATCCCAGTCCAAGGGAAGGATACTGCAAAATACTCATTCCCTCCCTACTCCTGGGGGAAGGATATTGCAAAATCTTCATTCCCACCCCCTTCTGGGGCCAGCCAGAGGTGGTATTTGCCAGTTCTCCAAACTACTCAAAATTTCCGCTACCAGTTCTCCAGAACCTGACAGAACCTGCTAGATTTCACCCCTGCAACTAGGTACTGCCATCTCCTGTGGCAAATGTTTTAAAGGTACCCACAATAAATGAACTAAACAGGAAGGCTGCATAGCTAGCTCCACCAAGCTCATTGAGATCTTTGAATGCATAAAACTGAGTTGAAACCACTTGAGCTCCAGGGGACATTTGGACAACTCATAAGGCTCACGTTCACTTTGAAATTGCTGCAGTCGGTTCAGGCATTCAACACTTTTGGCAAGCATGTAAGGTTGTACCACTTTACTCTTCTAGATTACATTTCTAGAAGCACAACATTTGAGGGGCAAATAATCGTCATTGTTTAAGTTGTTATTCTTTAGACCATCAGTGTTAGAATTGTCCATATATAGTCTGTTGATTTAGAGCTAAATCTAAATTATTTTTTTTTAAATCATGGGTCTGTCTGTCTTTGTTGGCTTCTGTTAATCTGCAGGCCAGAAAACTGTCACTGAGTTTAGCGTAATATGAGATAATTTAACAGAATCTAGCCAATTCCTTGGCACGAGCGAAGAGCTTTTGGTTTAATTAACTGGCTTTCTGAGAATTACTTTTTAGGAACTTAGTTGTGTCAGAGTGTTTACAGCATGATTACTATTTTGAGATAACCCAGGAGCAAAATACAGGACACACGGGTTTGTCTTACAAACAGTGGTTTATATACAAGACTAATATATACATACATACACATGGTAGGCACATACCAGGCAATCAATCAATCTTCTACATGGAGAGCTACAATGCAGATAGAACACAACGAGAGTGATACACGAGGAGAGAGAGAGAGAGACGCCCTCTCATGGCCTCCCTTATATAGACATCTTCTTAAAGCGGCAATAACCCTGCTGACTCATCCTGGTCCACAGCCTTACAGTGGCTGGTCAGCTTTAAATGTTCATTACCCTGACAAGTTGTCAGTTGCCAAATTAGAATGTCTAGGGATGTTTTTAGGTAAAGATTGATCCTTATCAAGGTGTGGGAGGCTAGTGAAATATTGCCCTAGCTTGGAAAATTATAAGATAGATCAGTTCCTTCTATCTAAAGTAAAGAATTCTGGATAACCATTACTTGAAGATATATTTACATTCATGTTAATGAGTTGGTGAATGAGATATCTGAAAACAACTTTGGTTTGCTGCTATCAGTGGCATAAGCTACAATTTTGTGCATTCTCCAGGCCTCTTCCCAGCTGCCACATACAAGATGAGCCTTAGTGGTGCAGTGCTTAAAATGCAGCATTGCAGCAGGGGTGAAATGCTCCCAGTTCAGACCAGATCGCACGATCCAGTAGTGATCTTGGTGGCTGGTTCGGCGATCCGGTAGCAATGGCGGAGCGAAGCTCTGCCCACCCACCCAGGTGTCATTACTTCCTGGTTTTAACCAGGATGTAATGTGTTTTTTTACCTTCTGCGCATGCGCAAAAGGTTTTGTGCATGCACAGAAGGTCTGCGCACGCATGTGACTTGCGTGGACTTCCAAACCAGTAAGGAAGGTAAGCAGATTTCACCCCTGCATTGCAGGCTAACTCTACCCACAGCCCAGAATTTGATCCTAATGGGTTTAAGATTGACTCAGCCTTCCATCCTTCCGAGGTCAGTAAAATGAGGACCAGGTTGTTGGGGGGCCATATGCTGTCATTGTAAGCCATAAAACAGAGAGTGCAATAAAGCATTACATCTCAATGGTATATAAGTCTAAGTGCTTTTGCTAAGAGAGAATGATGGTGGCTTGCATTGCTGCTTGAAACTGGCAGATTATCTATATCTTTGCCAGATAACAAAAATAATTGGTGGAATCAAACTGTGGTTAGGGATCCTGGCTGATAAAACATGTTGTAAATGTAATTTGCTGGATTGCACCTTGATTTTCTAGAAACGAGGAGAGATGAAAGAGGACAGGCTGCACATACCTTGTTTCTGAGTTTGTGGTTGGAATCCATTGCTTGAAGTTCCACTTGAATGTAATCTGTTCTTTCTCTGAAAATGACCAGGATTGGTTTGCTTTGATAATAATTTATATGCTGCCTGATTCCCAGGGATTCTGGGCAGTTAATCTGACTTGTCCTATCAGCAAAACCCAAATGGATAAAGATGAAAGGACATTCAAACTGCAGTTTGACTTTGGCACCATTATCACATCTGATATATTTTAAATGGGTTGCCTTTTGTCTAGCGTAAGTTGAATGCAAACACGATTGCTCATAACTTTTTAAAGGCGAGGCATGGAAAGGTGTTTCGATTTCAACTTTGAAAACTGTTTTGTAATAGTTATTATGCCATGAGAAATGTAGCTCGTATTGCATTAGTTCAGGGGTGTCAAATTCGATTTCATTGAGGGCTGCATTAGGGTTATGTTTGACCTTGGAGGGCCAGGGGTGGGGATGGCCATGGTGTCCGTGGCCAGCTCAACGTCACTCACGTCAGGGGCATCAGTGGTGGCCAAGTGCTAAGGCAGGACTTCCCTGAGACCCTCCCTCATTCTCATTATAATCCTTCCTTCCTTCCTTCCTTCTGTAGGAAGTTAACCCTCACCCCTCTCCTAGAAGAATGAAATATTTTGGAGGATATTGAATAGATGAGAAATGGAGAAACCTGTTTTAAAGACAAAGCAGCTTCTTGCCTCCTCTTACCTTTGTCAATGGGCAATTAAGGCTTCAGCCAAGCTCACTCAATCCCCCCACCTTTGTCAATGGACCATCATCTACGACACAATAGGACCCATCTAGCAACAGAAACTCACCACATGGCAAGGCTCAAGCAAGCTTGAGAGACAACCTACAATGTTAGCTAAGACCCCTAGACCACCTGGGAGTTTGACAACCAATCAGGGTACATTTCTTGTACAGGAACAGAAAACACCAAGGTGGGGCCCCACAGAGAGTATAAACTCAGGCACTCAGCATCTCTTCTACCCTTCTACCCTCTTCTTCTCTTCTTCTCCTTTCCTCTCTGGTTCTTCACCCAACGCCTTGAACATGTGACCACCATTAAACCATCTTTCCAAGCAGTCTCCATGTTTCCAGTGCCTTTTTCCCCACTTGGAACTGAACCCAGATGGATATTTCCTCCAACACTTCCTTCCTTCCTTCCTTCCTTCCTTCCTTCCTTCCTTCCTTCCTTCCTTCCTTCCTTCTTTCCTTCCTTCCTTCCTTCCTTCCTCCCTCCCTCCCTCTTCATTCTCCTTCCTTCTTCCTTCCCCTCTTTCCTTCTTTTTCTTTCCTTCCTCTCTTCCCAACTTCCGTTCTTTTTCTTTGTCTTTCCCTCTTTCCCTTTCTCCTTTCCTGTCCCTTCTTGCATGCTCAAATGCAAAAGGGGAAACATTTCTCCTTTTGTTATGTTTTTAGCTTTTGCCAGACCTCTGCATACACACACACCTGTGCCCCATTTTCAGTTGTGATGGGCTTCTGCAGCTCTCTGTCAGCAAAAATGGAGCACGGGTCTGTGTGTATGTGTGTATGTGCGTGTCATTTGCTGTTTCCAGGCCAGCCCTGCGGGCCAGATCTAATCACCCCATAGTCGCACCCGGATGAGGCCCGCAGGCCTTGAGTTTGACATCCCTGCATTAGTTGCTTGATTTTTGTCCATGTCTAGAAGTGTTCCATGAACTCTCCCAGAACCTCAATAGGTTCCTGCTTCAATTGCATGAGGCTGCATTGTTAATGTCCTTGGTAAAAGTTTGCAGACAAAGGGACATTTTAGTATGCAACATAAGGTGAGGAATGACTTCCATGATTAAATTATCCATTGTAAAAAAATTGCATCAATAATACGGATTTTCAGGAAACGGAATCAGGACTAAAGTCACTGAAAGCAACAAATTTATGTCTTTATTGCCACTAAGTGATAGAGGAGACTATGTATGCTTACTATGGAGTAAATAATAACAACCATCTTCTTTACAGAGTTATAGAATTAATTGTTTAGAAAAATTGGGTTTCTCTTTTGCTGGATGTAACCAATGACTAGACAATCATCTGTCAGGGGTGCTTTAATTCATATTTCTGCACTGATTGAAAATTGGAACCATTGGCCAGAATGGCTTGTTCCTGTTCTGTGATGCTATGATACGCTACTGAATTCAATGGGACATACTTCAGAGGAAATGACACTCTTGGTCACAGCTACTTTTGGTTGGATAAGGGCCAGAGGTCAAATAGAGTAGAGTAGAGTAGAGTAGAGTAGAATAGAATAGAATAGAATAGAATAGAATAGAATAGAATAGAATAGAATAGAATAGAATAGAATAGAATTTTATATTGGCCAAGTGTGATTGGACACACAAGGAATTTGTCTTGCTGCATAAGCTCTCAAAGTACATGAAAGAAAAGATACATTCATTAAGAATCATAAGATACAATACATTCATTATTACAATTTTTACAACTGCCCATTGCTACACATCTCTATATTCTCTGTATAAGAGCATAACAGTTAGAACAAAATTCCATTTCAGAAGGAGAAAAAAAAAATCCACCACAGTTTCCTTACATTCAACCCAGTGTATATTCCAAACATTTGAGTCTGGTGCTTGTGGAATAAGCCAGATTTTCAGTGCTTTCTTGAAGGCCTCCAAGATCAGGGCTGTTCAGACGTGTTCCAGAGACAAGTTCCTGGGTTGACCGGAAGGTGACATTGTTTAATTAAGGCACCTGAAGCATGCCAACCTTGCTAGAACTTCAAACCTTTATTGTCAGCTCACAACATATGTACAATGAAATTGGTTGAGCTCCAGTCTCCAATCTTGGCAGACAGCTAATATGGGACGTAGATGGAGTCATAACTATCTAGGCCTTATACTGTAAATGACATCAGCACCTTGACTTGTACCCAGAAATTTATAATAACCAGGGAAGCTTATGTAGGTACAGTATTAGATGCCAGGCATGCCCATAATCACTTGCATTGTTGCATTCTGGACCAATTGTAACTTCAGAGTCATCTTCAAGAGCAGTTCCGTGTAAATCGCTTTCAATCAATCAATCAAATAATCAATGTTTTACCAAGATAGTAAAGCAGGGGTGTCAAACTCAAGGCCCAGGGGCCGGATCCAGCCCGCGGGGTGCTTAGATCCGGCCTCCGGGGCAGCCCTAGAAACAGCAAAGGACCAGCCCGCAGTACCTGTGCCAGTGAAAACGGAGCTCAGGAGGGCTGTGCGCGGCCCTCCCGAGCTCTGTTTTCGCTGGCAGAGGGTTGCAGGAGGCTTTTGCAGCCAAAAACAGAGCTCGGAAGCCTGTTTTCGCTGGTAGAGCACTCAAGCCAACACAGGCATCCTGACACAAGTGACGTCAAGCTGGCCACGCCCACCCTGGCCAACGCCCACCCCAACCCTCCAAGGTCAAACACAACCCTAATGCGGCCCTCAATGAAATCGAGTTTGACACCCCTGTAGTAAAGTCTCCCATAAGTCTACATGACTCAGAGACAACTCCAGTAAGGCCTCCTTTATTCCAGAAAAGGCACAGTTAGGGCATCAGACAAATCTGTGTAGAAGTCTTCTTAGTCCCAGCTGTTACTTGATTCTAAATTCCAGGGGCAGAAAAAATAGCTTGTACCCGATTTCTGTGTTGGGAAGCATCATTCCATCCAGTCATTGGTAGATCCCTGGAACTAGAGGGTCCGTGCTCCTGTACCCCCTTGGTCTCATCAGAATGGAGCTTCTGCCTGTTTCTCTTCCTCCAGGCCCAACAGGCTCCAGGTCTAATGACAATCTTTTGTCTCCTTCACTTGGTTGCTTCAGATTCAAGGTCGGCCGTGCTGAGGATGTAGAGTTTGCCATATTCTGTCAAAGGCTATTAATATGTTGGGATCTGGAAAGACTGTGCAATAATGGAAACCTTTCGCTGTAGGAAGCCAATATTGAGACCGCTGTTGAACTACTATTTATGTACTGTGGCGGGCTTCGTTCCAAAAACCAGAAATACTTCCATGCAGGCTGTTTTTCAGGTTATATGTAACTCTGTTTTCTTTTCCTAGTATAATTGGCTGGAAAACTGCCATTATAATTCAGTGAAGTATATTGAGTTTTAAGGGACACGGTGGCTCAGGGGCTAGGATGTTGAGCTTGTAGATCGAAAGGTCAGCAGCTCAGCGGTTCGAATCCCTAGTGCTGCTGTGTAACGGGGTGAGCTCCTGTTACTTGTCCCAGCTTCTGCCAACCTAGTAGTTTCGAAAGCACGTAAAAATGCAAGTAGAAAAAATAGGGACCACCTTTGGTGGGAAGGTAACAGCGTTCCGTGCGCCTTTGGCATTGAGTCATGCCGGCCACATGACCACGGAGACGTCTTCGGACAGCGCTGGCTCTTCGGCTTTGAAACGGAGATGAGCACCGCCCCCTAGGGTCATGAACGACTAGCATGTATGTGCAAGGGGAACCTTTACCTTTACCTATATTGAGTTTTGAAAAAAATCTACTATATGTGTGTAATATATGTCTGTCATTGTGAACATCTGAATGTTGTATCGTGCATATCTTTTAATTTTCTGATTGTGTTGACCCTCCTGGTGCATACTGATTATGGCTGAATGATGGGAATTAGAAGTCCACACCTCTTCAAGCTGCCGAATTTGGGAAACTTGGAGAATCTTAGAGCTTTCGACGGACTGAAGACTTGTCAGTTGGTGAAATATCTTGAGTTTCCAATCTCTCAAGAGGAAACTCTGCCCTGAAGGGAAGGCAGGCAGCCATCACAAGAGGGAAAGAGAAATAGCTGCTCTGTAGTGTGTCTTCTGCTTCATCAAAACTCCTAGCTGCTCTCGGCTTCCCTGGAGGACGTGGTTGTTGCTTAATATTGTTATCTGTTGCTTAAATAAACCTTAATTCCCTCCCCCCCTCTTTTGTTGTAGCTTACATGGTGCATTTACACCATACACCACTCATGTATCTGCTGAAATAGATACAGCTTGGGTGTCATATAGAGATATGGAAACTAAACTGAACTGCACAATATATCCATAAATGTGTAAGTCCCTCAGCGACAGACCCTTGGTTGTTTTTAGTGAGAGACACAAAGCCAGACCGGATGGCTTCGTGAGCTACTTTTATATATTTATTTATTTTAGAAAATGTATATAGCCGCCTACTCGCTCACGGCGACTGTAGGCGGCTTACAGACAATAAAAACACATTGTAAAAAAAAACATTTTAAAAAAACATTATTGGCGACAACACACCCTCAAATCAGCCATTTAATGGGCCCCATCCCCCTCTGGGTTCCCCAGGCCCGCTGGCAGAACCACGTCTCCAGGGCCTTCTGGAAGAGTATCAGAGTGGGGGCCAGTCTAATTTCTGAAAGGCTGATGTTCCAGAGAGAGGGAGCCACCACAGAGAAGGCCCTTCTTCTGGGTCCCGCCAGATGTATCTCCTTAGGAAACGGGACCCACAACATTCCTTGCCTCCCCGCTCTATTGGGTCAGGTGGGTGTGACCGGCAAGAGACGGTCCCTCAGATTCCTTACCAGTTAAGTTTATACTAAAAATGGTTTAAGGGCATTTTCTTTTTTTTTTTTTTTTTGCAAATTTTTTTTATTTTTCCATAATAATTCCCACAATTTGACCAGTGTACAATACAATCACTTATCCAACAATCAGTCCTATACTCAAATTATACTCAGTCAGGGCTGCTCGACTGCCACTCCCCCCTTTAGTCCTTTCTTCCCTTCTCATCCTTCTTAAACTTCCCCCACCACCTTCTCCTCGCTTTCCTACTTCCCCTCCTCTTTCCCACTTCTCACTACCATCCTTTCTAACCCTCTATCTTCTCCTTCTTCCTCCTCCTATCCTTTCTTCTCCTCCTTCTTTCCTCCCTACCCACCTACCTACCTACTTTCTTCCTTCTTTACTCCTCTTTCCTTACCCTTTCCTTCGGGAGTGTTTGCCGAGCAGTCCCGACATTACACCATTCCAACTTGTTTAATTCTACCATTATTCCTGTACAATGGCAACCAATCAATTTATAGTCTTCCTTCCCGCCTCCTTCCCCGAGACTTCCCAGAACAGAATACAGGGTATTGTAACTAACAAACATAATCTAAAATATAACATAAAACATATTCCATTTCACACCATCACACTATCAATTCCCTTCTTTCTTAAGCTAATACATAATAATTCCTAACTTCACTCAAAAACTAATTGATATTTTTTAATCTGATACTTATTTTGAGGGCATTTTCCTTTATTTCAGAAACAAGGGAATTACCAAGCAGCCCCTGTGCCTGAGTACAACGTCCCAGCCTTAATGGAGCTAGTGCGGGAGAAGGACGAGAGGATCCTGGCTTTAGAAGCCGACATGACCAAGTGGGAGCAGAAGTACCTCGAAGAGAGCACCATCCGGCACTTCGCCATGAACGCTGCAGCCACAGCTGCCACAGAAAAGTAGGATGTGTTGATTTCATTCATTCATTCATTTATTTAACCACATTTATAGAGAGGGTTGAATGATAGGCTTTTCAGTCTTCCATGGATGTTGGGTGAAACTTGTGAGCTTTTGAGGTCTTTTTTAAAGCTCACCATAGACCTCTTGTGAAACATTGAAAGATTTAGCTGTCTCATGTGATTATAGAGATTTTGTAAGTGCACATATCCCTTTCCTTCCTTCCTTCCTTCCTTCCTTCCTTCCTTCTGCTCTCCTCTCCCCTCCCCCTCCCTTTCTTCCCCTCTCCTCTCCTCTTTCCTTCCCCTCTCCTTTCTTCTTCCTTCCTCCCTCCCTCCCTCCCTTCCTTCTGTCTCCTCTTCCCTCCCCTCCCCACTTCCTTTCTCCTTTCTTCCCCTCTCCTCTCTTCTCCCCTTTCTCCTTCCTTCCCCTCCCCCCCCCCCCTTCCTTTCTCCTTCCTTCCTTCCCTCCTTTTTTCCTTCCCTTCTTCCTTCCTTCCTTCCTTCCTTCCTTCCTTCCTTCCTTCCTTCCTTCCTTCTCCTCTCCCTTTCTCCTTTCTTCCCTCTCCTCTCTCCTTCCCTCCTTCCTTCCTTCCTTCCTCCCTCCTCCTTCCTTCTGTCTCCTCCTCCCCACACCCTTTCTCCTTTCTTCCCTCTCCTCCCTTTCTCCTCCCTTCCTTCCCTCTCCCTCCCTTTCCTTTCTCCTTCCTTCCTTCTTCCTCCTCCTCCCTTCCTTACGTCCCTCTCCCTCCCTCCCTTCCTTCACACCCCTTTCTCCTTCCTTCCTTCCCGTGTCCTCTTCCCTCCCCTCCCTCTCCTTTCTCCTTCCTCCCTCCCTCCCTCCCTCCCTTCCTTCCCATCTCCTCTTCTCTTCCCCTCCCCTCCCCTCCCCTTTCTCCTTCCTTCCTTCCATCTACTCTTTGGTAATAGGTGGAGGCCATTAGGATGTCATGACACACCTGGGCATTGGATTTCCCACCCCCCCTCACGGATGCCAGTGACAGAGGAAGTCCTAACTTTTAATGAGTAAGCACCCACTGAGCATCCCGAGGCAGCTAGGCGTGGCCTGTGGTCTCTTTAGCAAAAGAACCCCACAGAAGTATGAAAGATAATTCCATTTTGAGAGACAAGAAAGCTGCTGCGCCTAGGAATTTCCCGGACAGAGAAGCAGATCATTGGATCAGATGAAAGGAAGCTCCTGTATTTTGATCGGGTCAGTTGAAAGCTTTGTGTTTGTTTTTTCCTATTGCCAGAGATACTTTGTCCACCAACCACTCCCGCAGTGGCAGCTACAGTGAGAGTTCCCTGGAAATCCGCATATGGCAGGAAGAACAGGAGAAGATGCAAAACAACCAGAAGTGTCAGGACATGGAATACACGTAAGGAACAGCTGTGAAATAGCTGCCGTGGGATTGGAATGAAGAGACGCAGCGCTGAGGCTCCTTGCTGTGCTTAATAAGAATGTTCAGCTTTTTTGGTATATAAGGCCCTAAACCAGGGGTCTCCAACCTTGGTCCCTTTAAGACTTGTGGACTTCAATTCCCAGAGTCCCTCAGCCAGCAAAGCTGGCTGAGGAACTCTGGGAGTTCAAGTCCACAAGTCTTAAAGGGACCAAGGTTGGAGACCCCTGCCCTAAACCACTTGGGAACCAGATCCTGAACATGCTGCATTCATGTTAGGAAACTGGTTGGTTGCCAAGGGCATTAGAAAGGGGTCCACTGTCTATACTTTGACTAAATGTCCTCTTGTGGTTACTGGTGGGCAGGGCTTACTGTCAGGGGTGGGCTTCAAAAATTTTAGCAAGGGATTTTCTGCCCAACTGCTGGGTGGCTGTGGCCATGGGGGGGCGTGGCCTAGTCGGTCTCCTCCACCACAACCGGCAGGGGGTGTTTTTGTGCTCCCCTGGCTCCGGAGGCTCTACTCAAGCCTCCGGGAGGGCGAAAATGGCTTCCCCAAGCTCTGAAGGTCGGAAACGGGCCCGTTTCCAGCCTTCCCGAACTTCTGGTAGGCCTGTTTTTCACTCTCCCCAAGCCTCCCCATGCGCCCTGCACTCACCTGCATCCAAAACGGGCGACGTGGGGACTCCTGGGAGGGGCAGGGTGGGCGGGGCCAGCCAGGAGTGGGATTTGAGGCTTCTCCGAACTGCACAGAATCTTAGCTAGAGGTTCTCCCGAATCCCTGCAAACCCCCAGCAGCCCACCCTTGCTTACCGTACTTAATGAACGGTCTCTATCTGGGAGATCCTAAGCATCATCTCTTACATTTGGGGGGGCACCAAGCAAAGACCTCCCCTCCAGGCTTTTCTTATATTAATGATAAGTTATCAGCTAAGGATTAAAGGAAACCCTAGCTGGGATCAGAAGGATGCAACATTTGAACATTGACTGAGAAAGGTGTTTTGGTCCAAATACCGTACCTACCCCTCTCTAGCTGGGGCCAAGTGACCTCTTTTAAGTCTTACGTCAATAATATTATTAACTCCGCATTTACCAGCGTAATAAAATTATTATTATTACTATTGCTAGAATAAAGAATCTGTACGCAAAAATCATCGAGAAAGATGCCATGATCAAGGTCCTTCAGCAGCGATCCAGGAAAGAGACCAGCAAAGGAGATTCTGCAAGTTTGCGGCCCGCTCAGTCGGTGCCATCGATAGCCGCGGCTACAGGAACACACTCCCGTCAGACCTCCCTTAACCACACTCAGGGCGTTGAGGAGAAGAAAGAAGAGAAGTCTTGGAAAGAAAGCATTGGTGAGCTTCAGTTCAGTTCATGTGTGATACGCAGCAACAATTGTTGAATGGGCCAGTTTTGTTCAGACAATATGCTCAACGCTCTATTGTCTTTTGTCAACTGCAGTGGCTAGGTCCATAGACCTTGTTTAGTTCAAATCAAGCAACGTATCTTTATCATTCAAACCAATAGTTGGTTTGTAAACGTGGACCTGGCAAAGACTGGTGGGCTGCAACCAGTTTCATAACTGGTTCAGTGAGTGCGGGCCTTGCGTGCACTTGCGCCTAAGGCGCTTCTGCGCAAAGCTGAAAACGGAGCATTTTGAAGCTCAGCTGCTTACCTTCCAAGTCATCAGTGGTAAGCAGAACAGCGAGAGGGGGTGGGAAATAATCTGTGCCATGCAGTTGAGATGAGCTAGAAAGCAGGAAATAAATGACAGGTTAGGGGCGGGCGGGTGGGCGGGGCCAGCTGATTGTCAGAACCGGTCTGAACCGGCAGCGGCCCACCACTGCCTACTAATGTTCTCCATCTCAACCTCATCAACTTTAAGATGTGTGGACTTCACATCTTAGGGGCCTCTGGTGGCTCAGCAGACTAAGTCTGTCTGTTATTAACACAGCTGCTTGCAATTACTGCAAGTTCAAGTCTCACCAGGCCCAAGGTTGACTCAGCCTTCCATCCTTTATAAGGTAGGTAAAATGAGGACCCAGATTGTTGGGGGCAATAAAAGTTGACTTTGTATATAATATACAAATGGATGAAGACTATTGCTTAACACAGTGTAAGCCGCCCTGAGTCTTCGGAGAAGGGCGGGATATAAATTCAAAAAAAAAAAAAATCCTCCCAGAATTCCCCAGCCAGATTTGCTGGCTGGAGTGTTCTGGGAGTTGAAGTCCATAAATTTTAAAGGGGCTGAGCTTGGGAAACACTGTCTTAAAAAGGAAGGTAAAGTTTGTACTTCACCCATATAATGTAGCTCCATGCTCATTTGGGATGGCTTGCTGTTTTTCCCAATTCTGTTTTTATGTTGTTGATGAAAACATCTCTTAATTTATTTAGGCGACCGTTTTATGAAGCATTGCTTTTAAGAAATTTGGTAACCTATTTTAAAGACCAATCAGTGGTAAACAAGACAATAGAGAAAGGGATATTGAAATAGGATATTTTATTTGCCAGATAGCCTGCTTCAGTATTGTATGGTAGCCAGAGATTTACTGCATCACTATTGGTTCATTACTTTCAACAAAGTAATATACAAAATTATAAAGGTTTATAAATTATAAAGGTTTAAATAGAAGAACCAGGTACACCCCATGACAGTTGTAAGGCTGTGTGTCTGTAAAGTATGGCTTGGGGGGTATCCATGCTAAACCATACATGCTAAACCAGGCATAGCAACTATGGCAACTTTACAACCTGTGGACTTCAACTCCCAGAATTCCCGGGCCAACATGGCTGGCTCAGGAATTCTGGGAGTTGAAGTCCAGAGGTCATACATGGTATGTTTGAGCAAATAATCCATAATATATACCAAAAGAAGAGAATATTTGTATCTCAGGATTGAACTGTGGCGTCCTTGTTGCTCTCTGAGCTTCCATCTTTTCTTGCAGAAGTTTCATTACCCAACTAGGTAACATCTTCAGCGCTAGGCAGTCCTAGCACTGAAGATGTTACCTAGTTGGATAAAGAAACATCTGCAAGAAAACAACCAAGCTCAGAGAGCGCCAAGGGCCCAACCACATCTTATTACGGCTTAATACAATGGCCTTTTTCACACAACGTGCTAAGATGATAACATAGCCTACAAAACGGGGGTGAAATCCAGCAGGTTCTGACAGGTTCTGGAGAACCGGTAGCAGAAATTTTGAGTAGTTCGGAGAACCAGCAAATGCCACCTCTGGCTGGCCCCAGAGTGGGGTGGGAATGGAGATTTTGCAATATCCTTCCCCCAGGAGTGGGGTGGGAATGGGGATTTTGCAGTATCCTTCCCCTGCCATGCCCACCTAGCCATGCCCACCAAGCCACACCCACAGAACTGGTAGTAAAAAAAATTGGATTTCACCACTCACTGCTACAAAGCACATGATTCCAATTTTATTTAGCTTTTGGACTCTGTTGTCTGCACATTTCTTTAAGCCTTAGGTCTAGTTATATTTGAACTAACTTTTTGGAACTTCTTTTCAGCTCTCGCTAGAAAGCTAATACTTCCCTAGGATTTTACTTACTTCTGCCATGTGGGCAGTTTTCCCTTCTTCATAAATTGCTGCTGGAAGCATTCTGCTAGCTTTGTTCCCAGAGCAGCCAAAATGTTTGTGAACCTTCAGCCCTGTCACATCACGTCAGCCAATTTTGCATCACTGCCATGAGGATAATGTGGTCGGAAAAGACGATCTGGCTCCTTCCCAGCCATTCCTTTTAGAAGGAGCCAGCAACTTTCAGAAACCTCAGCATATTTAACCGGGATGGGTTGTGAGAAACATATTTTAACAAAGACAGTAATGGATGATGGGCAACCTATATGCTACTTATTGTATTTGTTTACCGTTGTTTATAGGAATTTGCATAAAACAGATTAAAAACATTGAGAAGTATGACTATTAGTAATGATCGAGTGTGTAGGTTGGTGCTGTGAAATAACTCCTATTTTGTCCCAAAGGTGCATTTTTTTCAAGAGGCAACTGGACTTTCTGGGTTTTTTTTTCTTTGAAGATGTTTCGCTTCTCATCCTAGAAGCTCCTTGGACTTCCGACTCTCTCTGTTACAGTAAAAAAGGGCATTAACATCAAATCACAGCTTTTTTGCTTTTCCATAATAACTTTATAGAAATGAACAAGTCATTTCTATAAAGATCTTGTCAGAGTTTGTTGCAGCACACACAATCAGATAATTCAGCAGGATTCAAATTATATAAGAAACTTATTTATATACAATAATACGATACAGCAGAAATCATCATACAATATGAGGAACACAGAAGCAATGTTCATGGAAGCAAGTCATTACAGAGTAGAGAAATACAGAGGCTAATATATTGTACAGAGGCCAAACCAACTCTTATATGCCAGTTTTCTGCATTGTCTTTTGTCAACTGCAGTAGGTAGGTCCATATAACTTGTTTAGTTTAAATCAGGGGTCTCCAACCTTGGTCCCTTTAAGACTTGTGGACTTCAACTCTGGAAGTTGAAGTCCACAAATCTTAAAGGGACCAAGGTTGGAGACCCCTGGTTTAAATCAAGCAAAACTTCTTTATCATTCAATAGAACAGAGATGGCGAACCTTTTCAGCACTCGTCTTGTGGAAACATCGCATGCACACTCGTTGGGGCCATGCTCTGGAAAAGCTGAACTTCTGGTTTCTAGCGTGCATATGCGCCTGACGATCAGTTGGCCAGCGCATATGCGCAGGCCGGGTTTTGGCACTGCCATGTGTGGGTGAAGAGATTGCGCTCTGGAAAAGCTGAACTTCTGGGTTCTGGCGCGCAATCAGCTGGCCGGCGTGCATGCGCTTACCGGTTTTTGGCACTGCCATACGCCCAAAGCACAGCTGATTGTCGTGCGTGCATGTGCGCCAGAAACCCAGAGGACAAAGAGGCAAGGCCGCGCGTGCCAGGCAACGTGGCTTCGCTTGCCACTTTGGGCACCCATGCCATAGGTTCCCCATCACAGTTATATACAGTTCAGCAAGTCTAAGCCATGCCCAGGCTCCAAACTCTCTCTTATGGCCCCATACAAACAAATACTATGTTTCAGTTTCCAAACAGTCCTCATTGGCTGACCTGTTGCTATCTCTATTCCAGTTCATGGATATACTGGCAGATCTATCAGTCTCCTCTGTAAAACCCAAGGTCAGAGTTTCAGTCTTTTCCACATCAAGCACAAAGTTCAGAAGCGGTCTCCAGGTGGAAGCCAAAGTATTTATGTTCTTCTCTTTAATCAGAGTAGTCAGTTTTCCCATTTCAGCCAACTCCATCAACTTCTGCAATCAGTCTTCCATGGTAGGAATCGAAGCGTCAAATGCTTCTTTTTCTCTCTCCTCCCCCCATCTTTCTTCACTTCACTTTCCCCTTTCCCCTCCCCCCCTCACTGCTCTTCTATTTACTTTTGTATTTTGTATTTTATAATAATAAAAAAATGCTGAAGAAGCTTCTTGGATGAGAAGCGAAACGTCTTCAAAGAAAAACCAGAAAGTCCAGTTGCCTCTTTGAAAAAAAAAGTACCTTTGGGACAACCATGAACTGGATGACTGAGAATCTTCACAGACATTTAACTCCCATTTTGTTCCTTTTTCAATGGATTTTAGTTAGAATAACCAGCCAAGTGTCATCTATAGGAAGCGTAACAATATATTTCTATCCTGGCTTACCACTCTAGTAAAAAGCCAGGATCGGGAAGCCAGCTAAAACCTACACTGCAAATTCAAGTTTGTGACAGTAGAGGCAAGCCGGGAATCCAGGTTTAAACAGTTACGCTTCTATGGCAGACTAGATCCTGGCTTCTGTCGTCACTCTTGTTTGTAATGTTGCTTATTATTGATCAAGACTCCCCAGGAATTTTAGCTGAAGAGTTTTGTTTGCTTGTTGTGACCATTCTGTACAGAATGTAGTTTCTTTGCAACAGACGTTGCAAAATTCAACCTGTGTGCTCTTGGAGGAAGCCATGGCGGAAATATAATGAAAAATATCTTGGTGTCCATGTTGTTATTTTCTTGAAGGTTTGCTGTTAGGGAAAGACACCTCTGAACAGTCATCCATCCCTTCGTTGACCCTTCCAACTCCTTCTTTGTCCTCTACAATGTCTTCATGGCCAGTCACCATCTGCCATGCTAAGATGGGCAGCAAAGACAACAGCACTCAAACAGACAAAGGCACAGAGCTTTTCTGGCCCACTGCGGCTTCTTTTCCGGGTAGAGGGAAACTGAGTCACTGTTCTGGCAGCAGTCCAGCCCTGAGGCACATCGCAGGCAAAAATGCTGGGGAGAAACCGGGTGAGTAGTTGCAATTGCATTGAATCCGAGAACGTGACTGGCAGAATCTGTAAACTTGCAATTTTGTAGAATTCAGAGTCTGCTCCCAGGGAAAGTGAAATGCAAGGAGGCTTCAATTTGTAACTTTAATTACAGCTGTAAGTCATGTCAATCATTTAGTGGTTTATCACTAAACCACCGATCCGATTTTATGACCTTTTTCATTAGCCAATTACCATGGAGGGTAGCCTCACTTGTGGGGTACCTCAGGGGTCGATTCTCTCGCCTACCCTGTTCAACATCTATATGAAGCCGCTGGGTGAGGTCATCAGTGGTTTCGGGGTGAGTTATCATCTGTACGCTGATGATACTCAGCTGTACTTTTCCACCCCGGACCACCCCAACGAAGAGGTCGAAGTGCTGTCCCGGTGCCTGGAAGCCGTACGGGTCTGGATGGGGAGAAACAGACTCAAGCTCAATCTCTCCAAGACGGAGTGGCTGTGGCTCCCGCAGCTGACTGTTGGGGGCGAGTTAGTGGCCCCAAAGGAGGTGGTTCGCAACTTGGGCGTCCTCCTGGATGGTCGGCTGTCCTTTGATGAACATCTGGCGGCCGTCACCAGGAGGGCCTTTTACCAAGTTCGCTTGGTTTGCCAGTTGCGTCCCTTCCTTGACCGGGATGCCTTATGCACAGTCACTCACGCTCTGGTTACGTCCCGGCTGGATTATTGCAATGCTCTCTACATGGGGCTGCCCTTGAGGTGCACCCGGAGGCTGCAGTTAGTCCAGAATGCAGCTGCGCGAGTGGTAATGGGAGCCGCTCGTGGCTCCCATGTAACACCACTGCTCCGTAGTCTGCACTGGCTTCCTGTAGTCTTTCGGTTGCGCTTCAAGATCCTGGTTACCACCTTTAAAGCGGTCCATGGCTTAGGACCCGGGTACTTACGAGACCGCCTGCTGGTACCTTATGCCTCCCATCGACCCGTACGCTCCCACAGAGAGGGCCTTCTCAGGGTGCCGTCCGCCAAACAATGTCGGCTGGCGGCCCCCAGGAATAGGGCCTTCTCTGTGGGAGCACCGACGCTCTGGAACGAACTCCCCCCTGGCTTACGTCAAGTGCCTGATCTTCGGACCTTTCGTCGTGAGCTAAAAACATATTTATTTATTCAAGCGGGACTGGCATAAATAGTGGTTTTTAAATTGGAGTTTTAATAATATTTTAAATTTTTAAATTTTTTAATTTTCGGCCATTTAGTAATAGTTTATTTTAATTTCTTTTAATTGTATATACTCTGTATTTTATTTCGGCTGTACACCGCCCTGAGTCCTTCGGGAGAAGGGCGGTATAAAAATTTAATAAAATAATAAATAAATAATAATAATAATAATGGAGATTAAGCAAATCCACCATCGGTAAGTGAACCTATTGTTCGCAATAGCCATTGTTTTTTTTGCCAGAAATTGACAGTAAATGTGGTTTTCATCAATACATGCCCTAATTGCGGTCATGTGACTACAGGACATTGCAAACAGCCATAAATGCAGGCTGATTGCTGAGCACTGAAAATACAAACATGTTCCGAGAGGGATGCTAGCTGTTGGAACTTCAAATCTGGGTCGTAAGTACCTTTGGGGGGGGAGAGGTTTCCTGTTGTAAATTTGAAAGGTCGCTAAGCGACCGGCCATAAGTTGAAGACTACCTGTCGAAGTAAAATTCAGCTGTAGATAAACTGAAAAGTTGCTTATAAATATTTTAAGTAAGTGAACAAAATGCAAACTCATTGAAAGGTGTACAGATTCAGAAATGATCTATTTTCTATCCATTGACAATTTTCCTCCTGGAAAACTCTCAGCTTTTATTTTTAGAATGATTAATCTTTTACTGGCCTTATGAGCTAAAGGGAACTCTGTGCTTTCATTCCCTGTGGCACTCCTAGGAGCGTGTTTTTTTTTCTATTCCTTTGCACATCGTTGAAATGGAAGCCACTTGTACCAAGAGTTTATTTGTACCCCATGACTATCATTAAGTGTTGTACCTTAGAATTCTTGATGAAGATATATTTTCTTTTATGTACACTGAGAGCATAGACACCAAGTCAAATTCCTTGTGTGTCCCATCACACTTGGCCAATAAAAAATTCTATTCTATTCTATTCTATTCTATTCTATTCTATTCTATTCTATTCTATTCTATTCTATTCTATTCTATTCTTTACAAATCCTACAAGTTTCTGGCACGTTTTATTTAGTAACGGCTAGGATCGCCATTGTCTGAAAGTACGGTTTTAAAAGCAGGCCACAAAAATAATTACCCAATGCAGTGGCAGCCTGGAAAAAACATCATGCAAATTGTGTGTGCGAGACGTGTCCCAAAGCAGGGGGGAAAAAAGTCACTTGTGTAGATTGGCTTCCAGTGGTGGGATTCAGCCAGTTTGCACCTATTCGGGAGAACCGGTTGTTAATTTTCTAAGCAGTTTGTAGAACCGGTTGTTGGAAGAAATCTTATTTTGCTTTTTTCCACTTTACAGGGCTAATCCTGTAAGGAAGGCAGAAAGGAAACATTCTGGTGTTGTTTCTAGCCTAATCTTTATTGTCCTGCTTACAGAAACTGCCTCTCTGGTTAACCCTTATTACTTTGTAACAGCTAAGGCAAAGTGCCCATCGACTTGAGTGACGTTGAGTTGGTCACGCCCACTCGATCACATGACCACCGAGCCACGCCCACCCATTTGGTCATCAGGGCAGAGAACCTGCTGTTAAATTATTTGAATCCCACCACTGTTGGCTTCTATATTAAACATGCAATTTGACCCTAAGACCTGACCTATTTTCTACATTTCCCCCCCCCCCTAGAAAACTCTTCCAGCTGTGGGAAGCTCCTGGACAGCAGCAGAAGTAGAGTTAGCCATCTGCTTCACAAGCCTGAATTTCCAGATCCAGATATGATGGAAGTCCTTATTTGAAGCCATGGAGCTTTTGCTGCTTTGGGGGAAAGCACCTCTACACCCTGGAGAGAGAGAGAGAGGCGGGTGTGTGTGTGTTGTTTTCGTTGCTGTGCTTGAATTAAAAACTCTGGAGGACATCGCAAAACTGGACCAAGAAAGTTCGAACCTAGAAGAAAACTCCAGGTGAATCTGAGAGTTGAAGAGAGCAGGAGACTCAGAATGTTGGTGATAGGACATTTGGGATGTCTGCTATGTGCAGTTAACCATGCTGTGGATTTGGGGTGGGGTGGGGAAAGGCAAGACGTTATAGGAATCAGAGGACGTCTCTATGGAGGATGTGTTTGATGTGTCAGGAACTGTTCTCCAACCACCTAACCAGTAACATCATTGGGTGGCATTTTGCCCACATGGAATTCTTTTGAATTGTATTTGCAATTCTTGGGTGAGGGAGCAGGACTTCCAAATATCGTTCTTTTAGCTGCTATCTTCTTCCTGCTTTTCCTTTTTTGATCCCTCCACCATCTGGGTTTGCTTCTACTGTATGTCAAACACGCCGATGTAGATCTCTGGTAGAACAAAGTTTAGACAAGTTAATCCTAAATTCTTTCCATGATCTCTTTATAGCTGTCTCGGTCTACAGAAGTCCCTGAATGCTGTTGACAACAGTGGGGAAATGAGTTGACATCCAGGTGCTCAATGCATGAGAGCCATGACTTGCTGTGATCTTATTCCATAAGATCATCTGCATTATGAAACTAAGCAATCAGTGAACAAATCAGCTGAAACTCTCCAACTCCTTCAAATTTAATTTATTCGGGCTGTGTCAGAGCCCAGTTCATTTAGCCCTAAAGTTAATAATCCCAGAAGCATCGAATGAGATTAATTCTTTGGATTCATAGCAAAATTCCTGATGGAGACCGGTCTCTGTCCAGAGGTCATGCGTCCAAACAGTCATGTGTAAAGATAGCCACCGGGTTTCAACCGGTGTAACAATCGGTTTGCTGAGTGCACATGCGTCAAACGCGCTCCGCGCACGCACAGTATGTTTGAAAACAGCTCTAAAACTTACCTTCTACTGCAGCCCCGCTGAGTAAAACAGCTGAGGCGTGGCAATCCGCTCTGCCACGCCTATCAGCTGGGCTTCAAACAAAGAGAATATAGGTCGGTATAGCACAGGGGCGGGGAGGCAGGCCCAGCTGATTGTCAGAGCAAACCAATTCACTCTCAGCTGATCGTCAGAGCTACCAGTTCTCCCGAACCGGCTGAATCCCACTCCTGAAGATAGCCCATTTTAGGATCAGCTTTGCTGACTTGCCAGTAGATCTATTTATGACCTGGTGCTAAATAAGGTATATTTGAGTGTCTGCTATAAGCCGGAATGTTGAAAGAGTCCTAATATAATGTAGGAAGTAGTTAACACGGTGGTCCCTTCCGGATGGGGCCAAATGTGCAGCTGTTTTTTGTATTCCCCTCTTGTTGTGTAGTGTATGCCTGTGTACCTCGCTAAAAGTCCTTAGTCCACGTAGCAGTGTTCTGGTTTTGCTCTGACTCATAAATTTGCCTCTTCATCAGATGTTAGGTGGAAAAAAAATGTCTCCCAAGGCTTGTAGTAGTAGATCAGGCGTGTCAAACTCAATTTCATCAAGGGCCGCATCAGGATTGTGTTTGACCTCGAGGGGGAGGGGGTCCTGGGGTGTGTGTGGCTGGGGGGGGGGGCGTGGCCATGTTACTCATTTCAGGGGCACCTGTGGTGGCCTGAGTGCTCTGCCAGCTCCATTTTCGGCTGGGACAGCCTCCTGCAACCCTCTGCCAGCAAAAATGGAGCTTTGGACGGCTGCACATGGTCCTCCCGAGCTCTGTTTTCATTGGCAGGGGGCATCGCGGGCCAATCCTTCACTGTTTCCAGGATGGCCCCGCGGGTCAGATCTAAACACCCCATGGGCCAGATCCGGCCCCCGAGTCTTATGTTTGACACCTCTGCAGTAGATATGCTACTTCCCAGAGTATCTGTAGATAGCAAGGTCATGCAAATTTTCTTTTCCTCTTTCCCTTCCTCTATGGACCAGAGAGACGGTCTTACTGCCTCTTGTTACGGACATGTTTTAAATCCAGGACAGGGAGGCCCTTGTTCTCTGTGGCAAGAAGCCCAAAATGCAGCACTGTATCGAGGCCCAGTTATGTTTTAGCATAAATAGCGGGTCTTGAATTCTGACTGTCTGTGGTCTTAACTCAAATTTCTCTCCACAGACTGTAAGGCATAGATGTATACCAGGATTCTATGTAGCGTTGCTTGCTCAGCGCTGTTCCTGACGCGCAAAACATGGCAACCTAGAAGGAAATTAAGGTCTAAAAGCTGCTTCTTTATATATTTATATGTATGTACACTTCAATGTACATACCTTGCCACATTTCATTAAAGACCAGGCCTTCTATTTATAACTTCCTGACGGTACATTTTACATCCAAGATTCCACTTGCAAACAAAGGGCGAATTGTTCCCAGTCTTTTTGTGTATGCAAACTGCAGGCGGCTTACCCAAGCCAAAAAGAAACCAGGACATTAAAATCTTGTTAATCTGGCTGCATGCAAATAATAATAATAATAATAATAATAATAATAATAATAATGTGACTGTAGATTTTTTTAGATGCCAAAATATGAGGGCCCCAGAGTCTAAGCAAAGTAGGGTGGGGCCAAAATCTAGGGGTCTTTTTTTTTTTTTTTGCATTGGGGTGGGGTGGAGGGGGGGGGAAAGGTTGGCTAGATTTTCTAGGCAAGTTGCAAATCTTTAATATCCCTGCCCCCTTTCCCCTTAACCAGTCTGGTGTGATCCTCAAGCTGATGGAAGTTCACCCCCATTCCAGTCCATCCTATCAGAGCAGGGGTCTATAACCTTGGCAACTTTAAGCCTGGCGGACTTCAACTCCCAGAATTCCCCAGCCAGTTTTGCTGGGGGAATTCTGGGAATTGAAGTCCTCCAGCCTTAAAGTTGCCAAGTTTGGAGACTCCTGTATTTAGAGCATAATTTATCTATAGTATTGCATTTGTAGAGTGGCTGCTATACTTGTAAACCAATGTTTTCTAGCTTGCTCAATACCTGATCGCTGTGCTGCTATGGTGTTATCCTGCCTGACATTTATATAGCATTATGTAGTTATATTCCAGGCAAACAGATTGTAAGATAATGTCAATTTTTCCCCCCATTGCGTTTCTGTTGTGCAGATTGGCTACTGCGGAGCATTGTACAGCTTGAATGTGTTTTGTATATATACATAGCGTCTCATTTTCCATAACAAATATGGGTGACTCTGGCCAGCCAAAGAATTTTTTCCTGTTCTCGGCTGCTTAAATTTGTGCCTTAATATTGTATATAATAAATGTATACAACCGCGGTTCTTGAATCATTTCTTTGATGTAAACTACCATGTCACCTTTGGACGCCCTACTACAGAACTCAAAAGATTGGCAAATTAGTGCTTGTGGAAAGCATCCTGTTCCAAAAAATGCTAAACCCTAAATCTTGGTTAGCGTACCATAATTGTTGTGTTCCCTTGATCTGTGCCCACCCACAAACTCAATGTGTTCTGCTCAAAGTGGACTTTAATGGTCCACTCTAGAGCACATTTTATGATAATAGAAGAATTCCCACAACTTGCTGAACCACTGACTACCCAAGCATGAATTTTCCAAGTTTAGGATAAACCTTGAGTTTGTGGGATCAAGGGATTACTTTGTTAACCAACTATCTCCTTGCTCAACAACATATACCTTATTTTTCGGAGTATAAGACACTCCAGACTATAAGACGCACCTACCTTTTTTGGGGAGGAAAACAAGAAAAAAAAAATCTGCCTCTGCCTCCCAACAATTTGCCTCCTTGCAGCAAACAGCCCATTTCAGCTTCAACACAGCCTGATTAGCACAAGCAGCTAATGGTCAGTTGGATCGGCCTCCCGAAGATCAGCTGTTTCAGGCTGCAGGGATTGCCATAGCCTATTGCCCACTCCACGCGCCCCATTTTCTGGGGGGCCGGCAGGTGGGTGGGGGCTACATTCGATGTATAAGATGCACCTCTTTTTTTGGGGGGGGGGGAAGTATATCTTATACTTTGAAAAATACGGTAACTAGTAAAAGGATTCACTCAGAGCACCAAGGACTCTTCATTTCAACCCTGAGCTATCTATATTTTCTTCTATTGTGAC
The DNA here is from genome assembly GCF_028640845.1 of Ahaetulla prasina. Lineage (NCBI taxonomy): Eukaryota > Metazoa > Chordata > Lepidosauria > Squamata > Colubridae > Ahaetulla > Ahaetulla prasina. The sequence continues at coordinate 16,175,161 of NC_080543.1, forward strand.
GAAGAATAGTTTGCAAAGTTGAAGCTAGATCATGTATCTTTTATATATGTTTGCTCATAGCAATGGTATACCTGGGTTGTATAAACGAAAGCATAATATCACGTGAAGCATTAGTACTGCTTTATAATGCCCTAATAAGGCCACACCTGGAATACTGCAACCAATATTGGTCACCGCACTACAAAAAAAGATGTTGAGATTTTGAAAAAGGTTCAGAGAAGAGCAACTAAGATGATCAAAGGCCTGGAGACTAAACCAAATGAATACCAAGCGTTCGGCTAGTGTAGAGAAAGGAAAAAATAGGGGTGACATGATATTTGAGGGGCTGCCACAAAGAAAGGGGGGGGGGGCTCAACTTATTTTCCAAAGCACCAGAGGGCAGGACAAGAAACAATGGATGGAAACTAATCAAAGAGAGAAGCAACCTAGAATTAAAGAGAAATTTCCTAACAGTGAAGACAATTAACCAGTGGAACAGCTTGCCTTCAGAAGTTGTAGGTACTTAATCACTGGAGTTTTTAAGAAGAGACTGGACAGTCACTTGTTTGAAATGTTAAATATAGAACTGTTGAAAAGAGCTGTTCTTAGTAAAGTAGGACAGCTGGCCATTTTATCGGTCATACTTTCCCACACTCTCCTACTCTTTCACACAAACACTGTATGAGTTTAAGATTAAATCTTTTAAGTGAGAATGCGTATATATGTATAGGAATGTAGCTGACTCCCAGGGGAAGTCGAAAAGTTTTTGAGGGGCGGAAATCAACTGCATTTGATGGGATGCTAGTAGGAACCATGTGTTTGGAACAAATTGGACAAAGTCCAAGTTCATGTTCTGATCAACTAATCGCTTTAGATAAATAGGAATGCCAGATGTTGCTTGTTAAATTCATCTTTTGATTCTGAGCTCTTTACATGAAAAACAGTGGCTTCTCCCCAGCCCAGCTCCTACCTCTCACCTTATCACTTCTGATATTTTTGCATACGTGATGCAAATTGGGTGAATCTGCAAAATTTACTGGAGGATGGCATGGTATACAGTAAGGGATGTCTTTTATCTGTGCTAAGAGTTGCTCAAATTCCAGTTTCATTGGGATCAGATGTATAATTCCACACCTTTTAAGAGTCTGAACAAATTATTTGGAAATTACAGGCAGTCCTTCATCTGTGGAACCTTCTCATTATGATCCTGACAATCATAAATCTGATCAGTCACGGCCAGCTTCACTTTTATTTTTTTTAAATTAAGATGTAGGTATGTATATAGGTTATCGTTGACTTACGAGCCCCACATTTTCATTGCTAAATGAGACACTTGTTAAATGAATTTTGCCCCATTTTAAAACCTTCCTTGCTTCGGTTGATAAGTGACTCACTGCAGTTGATAAGTTAGTAACCTGGTTGCTAAATGAATCTGGCTTCCCCATTGACTTTGCTGATCAGAAGGTTGCAACAGGTAATCACATGACCTCGGGACACTGCAACAGACGTAAGTACATGCCAGTTGCCAAGCACTTGAATGTCCATGCTGCCACAGCCATGTGAAAAACAGTCATAAACCACTTTTTTTCAGTGCTGCTGTGACTTCAAACGATCACCAAATGAATGGTCGTAAGTCGAGGACGTCTTGTATACATATATAAAATCAGAGATGGCAGGGGAGCTACTTATGGGCTTTGAATGTTATTCTTTTTTTAAAAAAAAATACATTTTATTACATTTTATACAATAAGATACAAAATACAAAAGAAAATAGGAAGACAGTGAGGGGGGAAAAGGGGGTATGGAAGGGCTGGGAAAAAGAAAGAAAAAAAGGGTTGATTTCCGAGTCCCTCTGTTGCAGTAAAATAAAGCATTAATATCAAACCACTTTTTTGTTTTTCTATAGGAATATAAACTAGCCATTTCTATAAACACATATCAATCTAATCGTTAAAATCCAAAATCGTAGTTTCGTTTTTTTTCCCCCACCTCAAGCCCAAAGTTCAGAAACGGTTTCCACGCGGCAACAAATGTACTTATATATATATATATGTTTCTTTCACCAAAACAGGGCTTACTCTTGAGCACTGAAGATTTTTAATTGGAGTTTTGTAGCCTGCCACATCTGTTTCTTCAGCTTGACAAAATATGTGAGAAACCCTCAAGGGGAAGCCCTCTTCGGCAGTGTTGAAGGAATGTCCGTTTCACTGTCTTTGTGATAACAGAGGTCGAGATGGAAGCCGTCTCTGGGATTTACTATCCAGAGCCAAATGGCCATGAGAAAGTGGAGGCCTCCATTCCCAGAAGAGACTGGGCGAGCATTTTTTTTAGTAACGGTTTTGCGAAAATACTTTTCTTCTGGAATTTCCCAAAGAGGAGGTCCATGATAAATGGGAGGCACTGCACTCCCAAGACAGGTTCATTTTTCTCATGGCTTAAAAAGTCTTGGCAACTTTTAAAGAGTTGTGGATTTCAACTCCCAGAATTCACGGCTGGCTGGGGAATTCTGAGAGTTGAGGTCCACAAGTCTTAAAGGTGCCAAGGTCGAACACCCTTGCTTTAAAGAAACTTCTTAACTTTCTTTCTCTTAAATGTCACAAAACCTCTCTTTTTTTCCCCTCTGCATTTATGCAGCTTTTCCTCAGGAAAGTATGCAGCTTTTCCTCAGGGAAAAAAATCATAAAAGGTAAAGGTTCCCCTTGCATATATGCTAGTCGTTCCTGACTCTAGGGGGCGGTGCTTATCTCCGTTTCTAAGCAGAAGAGCCAGCGCTGTCTGAAGACGTCTCCCTGGTCATGTGGCCGGCATGACTCAACACCAAAGGCGCACGGAGCGCTGTTACTTTCCCACCAAAGGTGGTCCCTAGTTTTCTACTTGCATTTTTTACATGCTTTCGAACTGCTAGGTTGGCAGAAGCTGGGAAAAAGTCACGGGAACTCACCCCGCTACGCGGCACTAAAGATTTGAACCGTTGAACTGCTGACCTTTCGATCGACAAGCTCAGCATCGTACCCACTGAGCCACAGGGTCCCAGCATATCACCATAGCGACCAGTGAACGTTAGTAAAATGGTCTCCATTCCTTGAACTGGGTCCCCTTGCGTGAAGTTAGGGACATCCCAACTCCCAACACATTGCAGCAAAATAAAACAGATTGCGTCATCAGGAGATGGATCATGAAAGGTAAAAACTCCTTTGATTTTAACATTGATTGCTAGTGATATCATAAAAATGCCAGGGTTAGCTTTTTTGGATACAGTTTCCAGGATTATTTTTTTTTTAAAAAAATTCCCAAACTGGTCACAGCTCTCTGAAGTTCTGGTGATCTTCTACCCTTGATTAACCATATTAGCCAATAATATAGATAGCCCTCGACTTACGACCACAATTGAGCCCAAAATTTATGTTGTTAAGGGAGACATTTGTGAAGTACATTTTGCCCCAAATTTCTTGCCACGGTTGTTAAGTGAATCGCTTCAGATGTTAAGTTAGTCACATGGTCGTTAAATGAACCTAGCTTCCCTGTTGACTTGGCTGGTCAAAAGGTCGCAAAAGGGGGATCGCATGACCCCCCCACCGGGACATTGAAACTGTCATAAATGTGAAACGTCAGTTGCGAATTGTCTGAATTTGGATCACATGACTGTGGGGATGCTGCAACCGTCGTAAGTGTGAAAAATGGTCATAAGTTGCCTTTTTTCCCTTCAGTGATGATGTAACTTTGAACGGTCACTAAATGAACTGTTGTAAGTCAAGGACTACTAGTATATGATTTGTCTGATACTTTGTAACCTGCTAGGTTTCTGTTTAGGGCTGGTTTAATGCTTGCAATTATTTTAACAGCGGTGCTGGTTTATGGAAGAACTCGCAGGAATGTAGGTGAGAGGTAAGATATAAATCAAAGGTAAGTATTTTCAATTGAAAAATACAATCTCAGGGACCCTGGTGATCATTAAGGACAATGAGTAAGAGTCCCACTGACTTCTGTCTCACATGAATGTAAGTTACCATACAGAGTAAGTAAATTGATATGAGTTGCACTTTTATATTTGGAGTAACTATGGTTATTATACCACCAGTTAGTTTTTAAGTAGAAGAGAAATATACAAAGCTCAGGGTTGAACTTTGGAGTCCTTTTGGTACTCTGGTTATTTGCTTGCAGACATGATGAATTTGGAGTTAGTTGGGTAAGGAAATACCTGCAAGCAAACAACCAAGTTCAGAGGGCACCGTGGATTCCATCGTTAGTTTTTTAGCCATCTTTCCCTTTTTAAAGGAGTTGTATGTGGAGACAAATACAAACTGTGAAAACAGCCTGAAATAACATCTTGATGAAATCCTTGTTTGGGTGTAGGGAGAAAGCGGTATCAGCCCTTTGAGGTAGACGAGACCTGAACCAGCCATGGTGACGCAATGGTCAGAATGCAGTATTGCAGGCACACTCTCCCTACAGTCTGGAGTTCGATCCTGACCGGCTCAAAGTGGACTCAGCCTTCAATCCTTCTGAAGTCGGTAAAAAAAGGACTCAGATTGTTGGGGAAATAGGCCGACTCTGAAAACTGCTTAAATATATGGATGATACATAGATAAAATAGATTAGATAGATATAGATTAGATAGATTAGATTAGATTAGATAGATAGATAGATAGATAGACAGATAGACAGACAGATAGATAGACAGACAGATAGTCTAAGTGCTAGTGCTAACACCAAAGTCATGAGTACTAAAACTACGTTTATTATAGGATGAACGTAAAAAGTATCAGAACCTTGCGAGTGTGTGTTCCCCATTCCCTACCTTCATCCTGAAGAGAACCAGGGAGGACCAAGTCAGGTTATGCTTTCTCAAATTCCATTCCTGCTTTGGGTTCAAATTTTTCCTATCTGATTGTTATCAGCTCTTCCGCCTCTTCCTCAAGGCTAGATTCATAGCCCATTACATCAGGGCAGGGAAGAAACGTAAATCTGAATCTTCCTGCCTCTAGCTAGCAAAACTATTCTGAATTGGACTAAAAGGAAGGCCCATCACCAATGCTTTGACATAACATGAACCCAAGAGGTTCCCCGTTTTCATTCAGAAACATGGGTGAAAACCCTCTTGTGTACCCTTCTCCCACCCAAGGGCGTATCAGGAAAAGACTCCACCACTGTGGTAGAGTAGATAGGAAACATGCCAAGATAAGCTAAGTGTTCAGCTAAGTGTAAAGTTGCATTAAGAGACTCTTGCAAACAGGGGTGGGATTCAAAAAATTTAGCAACCGGTTCTCTGCCCGGTTGCTGGGTGGGCGTAGGTGTGGCCATGGTGGGCATGGCGTACTTGGTTTCCTGCACCTTCTGGAGGCTGGAAACGGGCCTGTTTTCAGACTTCTGGGTGGCTGTTTTTGCCCTCCCCTGGGCTCCAGAGGCCCTCCGGAGGCTGGAAATGGGCCCATTTCCAGGCCCGTTTTTCGCCAAAAGCCTCCACATGAGCGCTACACTTACCTGGCATCCAAAACGGGCCGTGTGGAGACTATGGGAGGGGTGGGGTGGGGTGGCTGGGGCCAGCCAGTCCTTGCAACTACCGGTTCAGCGAACCAAATTAGCATCTGGTTCGCTCGAACTGGTCCGAACCGGCTGAATCCCACCCCTGCTTGCAAGTCTGAAACTACAAGGCTCCCACCTTTACAACTGAAGAAACTAGGGAGGGTCTCTTCCGAGCTTCTTGCCCCACCACTATCAATTGCAGGACATGCTGTCTCTTAACTGAATGTTCCCTAGGCAGCCGCTCTTCACTCTGTCTCTCAATGTCTTTCCTACATACCATTACAGCTGCTGGGTCCCTACCTCTCAGAATAGGGTATGATCCATCTGACATTGTCATTTCCCTTTTTTTTCAACCCCTATACTCTACACCCCATCTTCTTTATGGTGGGGTTTTGGTGAAGTAGGGCTAAATTCTAAACTTCTATGCAATGAGGTTGTTGGTGCTTAGGAGCAACGGTCAACCCGCTTGTCCATGAAGCTGACACCTCAGACAGAACTAATAAGGGATGCTTTATGTCACAGAAGGACCACTGGTGAATCTAAAAACATACCCAAGCTTTTCCCATCTTGAGTTAGGGGAGAGTACAAAGTTTGCAGAACAGGAGAGGGAAGCTAATGTAGGCTTAACAAAGGAAATAGTCTCAGGAGTGAGTGGAGGGTTTATTGGAAGTCGTTTTCAAAACATTTACAAAATGATTTTCCAGTGAACATAAATTTATAGCAATAAGGAAACCGACATCTTCAAGAAAGGGGAGGGGGAGGGAAGCAGGGGGGAACTTTACAACAATAAAACATGCAAAAATATGCCAGACGAGGAATTAAGTTAAAAAGATTTCTATGATCATGGGGGATACCTGTCCATGGTTGACAGATTTCCATCCGAGCCAGCATGTTTCTGATGGAAGGCAAATGACTTGCGCCACACAACCTATCGGCAACACGACCTGTTCAAAAACGAGATCCTACTTGATGTATTTTTCCATAAACTTTTTGTGAAACTCAGACCGCAGTGTGTCGTTGACAAATCGTTTGTCTTTTTTCATCTCATCTACACCTTTAGCGCAATTCTTGAAGACAACATCATCATCCCACCTAAAAGAGGAAAGGAACATGTCAGAAGTTCTACCAAAGATTTTGGTCCATACTAAAATATTCTGGCATATTTCCCCTTCTGGAAGTTTTGAGTACAGAACCAGGAACCACCTAGGTCAGGGGTCGGCAACCTTAAACACTCAGAGAACCATTTGGACCCGTTTCTCACAGAAAACACCGGGAGTCACAAAATTCTTCCCGTGCCTATTTCCTGAGCGGCCACAAAACTAGCATATGTAGTTGAATTAAAGATTCTGTTTTCTTCTGAAACTTTTCTTTTATGGATTTATCCATGAGGTTGGCCTACTGGGGGTCGAAAAGCTTAATAAATTGTACGTTGGTGGGTGTTGCACATTGGCAGTTGTGACGCATATTTTGAGCGACAGGGACCTGCAGCAGAGGGATGAAAGAGCCACATGCGGCTCCAGAGCTGCGGGTTGCTGATCCTTGACCTATGTTAACATGTATAGGCTGTACTGAATGACAGAAACAGCGATCATTTGCAAATGAGTGGGACTATGGCCAGATTAAGGACCAACCATCCTCAGAAACTTCATCTTGGTTAAGAGATTCGTGAGAGAAGGAGAAGCAGGAACAGCATATTACGGACAACAAAGAAACAATGGAAACTCTTACGAAATCTGAGTCATGTGTTAAAATAGGCTATCCTGAATGTAATAAAAGAACTTGTGGGTGCTCCATCACTGCAGGTTTTTAAGAAGAAATTGGACAAGCATTTGTCTGAAATGATATGCTTGAGCAGGAGGTGTTTTGTTTTTTTTATTTGCATTTATATCCCGCCCTTCTCCAAAGACTCAGGGCGGCTTACACTATGTTAGCAATAGTCTTCATCCTATTTGTATATTTATATACAAAGTCAACTTATTGCCCCCAACAATCTGGGTCCTCATTTTACCTACCTTATAAAGGATGGAAGGCTGAGTCAATCTTGGGCCTGGTGGGACTAGAACCTGCAGTAATTGCAGGCAGTTGTGTTAATAACAGATTGTCTTACCAGTCTGAGCCACAGAGGCCCTACAGGGGAACGGGGAACAGGGGTTGGAACAGGGGTCTCCAACCTTAGCAACTTTCATTTGTGTTGTAAATGTTGTATCTTTGATGAAGGTATTTTTTTTTCTTTTTCTTTTCTTTTATGTACACTGAGAGCATATGCACCAAAGACAAATTCCTTGTGTGTCCAATCACACTTGGCCAATAAAAAATTCTATTCTATTCTATTCTATTTAAGACTTGTGGACTTCAACTCCCAGAGTTCCTCAGCCAGCAAAGCTGGCTGAGGAACTCTGGGAATTAAGTTAAAAAGATTTCTATGATCATGGGGGATACCTGTCCATGGTTGACAGATTTCCATCCGAGCCAGCATGTTTCTGATGGAAGGCAAATGACTTGCGCCACACAACGTATCGGCAACACAACCTATTCAAAAACGAGATCCTACTTGATGTATTTTTCCATAAACTTTTTGTGAAACTCAGACCGCAGCGTGTCGTTGACAAATCGTTTGTCTTTTTTCATCTCATCTACACCTTTAGCGCAATTCTTGAAGACAACATCATCATCCCACCTAAAAGAGGAAAGGAACATGTCAGAAGTTCTACCAAAGATTTTGGTCCATACTAAAATATTCTGGCATATTTCCCTTTCTGGAAGTTTTGAGTACAGAACCAGGAACCACCTAGGTCAGGGGTCGGCAACCTTAAACACTCAGAGAACCATTTGAACCCGTTTCTCACAGAAAACACCGGGAGTCACAAAATTCTTCCCGTGCCTGACTATTTCCTGAGCGGCCACAAAACTAGCATATGTAGTTGAATTAAAGATTCTGTTTTCTTCTGAAACTTTTCTTTTATGGATTTATCCATGGGGTTGGCCTACTGGGGGTCGAAAAGCTTAATAAATTGTACGTTAGTGGGTGTCGCACATCGGCAGTTGTGACGCATATTTTGAGCAACAGGGACCCGCAGCAGAGGGATGAAAGAGCCACATGCAGCTCCAGAGCTGCAGGTTGCTGATCCTTGACCTATGTTAACATGTGTTAAAATAGGCTATCCTGATATGCTTGAGCAGGAGGTGGGTTTTTTTGGGTTTTTTATTTGCATTTATATCCCGCCCTTCTCCGAAGACTCAGGGCGGCTTACACTATGTTAGCAATAGTCTTCATCCTATTTGTATATTTATATACAAAATCAACTTATTGCCCCCAACAATCTGGGTCCTCATTTTACCTACCTTATAAAGGATGGAAGGCTGAGTCAACCTTGGGCCTGGTGGGACTAGAACCTGCAGTAATTGCAGGCAGCTGTGTTAATAACAGATTGTCTTACCAGTCTGAGCCACAGAAGCCCTACAGGGGAACAGGGAACAGGGGTCTCCAACCTTAGCAACTTTCATTTGTGTTGTAAATGTTGTATCTTTGATGAAGGTATTTTTTTTCTTTTTCTTTTCTTTTATGTACACTGAGAGCATATGCACCAAAGACAAATTCCTTGTGTGTCCAATCACACTTGGCCAATAAAAAATTCTATTCTATTCTATTCTATTTAAGACTTGTGGACTTCAACTCCCAGAGTTCCTCAGCCAGCAAAGCTGGCTGAGGAACTCTGGGAATTGAAGTTCACAAGTCTTAAAGTTGCCAAGGTTGGAGACCCCTGGACTAGAAGACCTCCAAGGTCCCTTCCAACTCTGTTCCTCTGAATGCGGGTAACAGTTAAGTGATATTTGGACAGGAAAAACAAAAGCCCAATATTATAACTTTCCCCAAACGGCTCTGATTTTATTCATATTATGGATCTTCCAGAACAGAAGTTTGTGAATGCATACTTGAGTTGATTACAGAAACCATACAGGCTGTCCTTGAGTTATGACCATGGCAGAACCTGTCCCTTTTGCTCATAAGTCGTGATGGCCGGTAAAACAGGTGGGTGACATGACCCACCCAATTTTTATTATTGTTTTTGCAGTGGTCATTAAGCCAGTGCAGCAGTTACAGAGTGAATGTGGAGTTTGTTAAGCAAACCTAAAACGGATTAAAATCGTAGTAAAACGTGATCAAATAACACTGCAAATGGCCATTCGCCAAGCATCCAATGTATGGCCGCATGACTGCAGTCCCACCAATAATTGTCACTTCTAATCTGGGTTGTAATTAACCCGTAGGTAGGACCATCACAACAAAGTTGAGGATTTAGCATTATAAACAAATCAGTAAAAAACTGAGGTATATCTGACAACATTTAAATGGTAGTCAAAAGCAGATTCAGACAAATAGAATCTAAGGATCTGTTGTGCAAGACACACATTTGTATGTGTGTAAGGAAGACATAAGATTTAAAAATGTGGTGGAAAGCCATGTAATATAAATGAATTATCTGGGAATAGAGGAATTTTAAAATGTGCCGTGACCCCTTTCTTATGTACATTTTAGTGATTGTTTTTTCCTCTAGTTCTAGATTTCTATCTCTGAATCTAAGCCTGGGGAAATTCTGTCAATCCTAAAGATTTGGTAGAATCCAAATTTGGTAGAATCAGATTTGGATTAAATCAATTACAGAGGAAACATTGCATCCGGTGAGGGCTGAGCATGAAACCCTAAAGTAACAAAATTAAGGCTATAGAACTGTAGAATAATAGAAAAAGAAATAACAACTCTTTGGCCAATTAAGCTCACGGTTAAGTGATGTGCAGAACTCACTGAGGAATGGTAGGTGCCAGAGAGTTCTGGCATGTTCTATTTCAACCCCTCCATGATGGACTTACTTCTGGACTGTCTATTCCATGCTGGTTCAGCACTTTCTGCTAAGTAAAATGTTTAATTTTGTACATCCTGGTTTACAGCCTCTCTTGTAAACAAGCTCTTGTTTATTTGCCTAAACTCTGAGCATAGGGAAAGAAATAATACCGTAGGATCTTGAATTGTAGTACAGGAAGACAATTGTGTGTTTATATGTGTAGCAGAGATTAAGGATTTGAAGGCCTTAAATGCCTGTTCTCCGCTTTGTGATTTTCTCTTTAAACAATTCAATTAAAATCCAATTGAACTGTTTTGGAATGATGACTCTTTATTCACAATCCAATGGGGGGGAGGGAAGCTGAGAATCAATTTAATACCCCATTAACATCTCCATACCTTCGCTTCACTTTAAAATTTGTTTGAGGTTGTACTGGTCCTGTAAGGTTCAGCAAAGGGTTACCGCTTAGGATGTTTTCCATCCGTATCCTCTCCTCTTCGGCTTTCTGTTCTTGTTCCTGCCAAGAGAAGGAAAGGTGGACTCTTATAAAAATGAACATGCTTTTATAAAAACGGACTGCTTCCTTTTCAGGTCCCTGTAGAAGCAGCTAAAGAGTCTGTTGTGACCCAGGCCCAAGTAAGTAGCAACAAACTCAGTCCGTGATAAAATAAACTTTATTCGAACAGCTGGAAATTACTTCATTCCCAGCGTTGTTCAACTCAAAGTAAAATAAATGCCTCCCAAACACAAATTCTTCAGTTATCGCAAACCTTAGTCCAATTAGGCAAACTGCCAAAGGCCCGTCCTGATAAATGTCCAGAAGCTACAAAAACAAAGACGTACATGAAGCAGAGGACGCAGCTACACTGTTGTTTTACACTGGTCTGTTTTAAGCCTTATGGGAGGGGCCAATCATCTCTTGGCCCTACTCCTGAGTTGTCTTCTCTGCTTGAGCTGCTCTTGCCTTCTGACAGCTCTTCTCATGTGTGCATTAGGAACAGGCTCCTCCTGTTCCTCTGTCTCACTACTATCAGCTCTGGAGGCTCTGGAGTCCACACCTCACTTCTTGATGGCTCTGGCCTCACCTCAGCCTCATCGCTCTCCAACTCAGTTGCCAGCTCCGTAGGCTGCTGACGGACCACAACGGAGTCAGCCGCAATTCCTTTTGCGTTGTGTTCCAAGTTTCCTTTTTTTAAAATGTTTGTAGTGCCAGGTTTCCATTTCTGAAATAAGCATATACCAAATACAGGATGGAAGCCAGAGGCTGTTCTGAGATTTTGGCTTTGTGTATCCAGGGCAGGCAGTGATGAGTCCAGGAAATGAAGAGTTCACCTTCCAGTGAGACGTTCAAAGAAGGATGTTAACCCTGAAGCCATTTTGGAGCATCTTCAACCTATGACGTGCATACCCGAAGTGGCACGCGGAGCCATATTACCTGGTTCATGCAGCATTGCTCGTTCCTCTTCCGGGTTTCTGGCGTGCATGTGCGTGCGACGATCAGCTGGCCTTTTTGCATGTGGCAGTGCTGGAAACGGAAAGAGCTGGTCTTCCATTTTCCTGCATGAGCATGCACACCAGCCAGCTGATCATTGCACATGATGCATGCCAGAAACCCAGAAGAGTAGCTGGCTGAAACCGGAAGTTCAGCAGCTGAAACTGGAAGTTCATTTTCGGGTGCACACATGCTCCCTGGGCAGTTCCTCTTCTGGGTTGCAGCTCAGACATATGCTACCCTTTCGGTACTCAGTGCCAAAAATGTTCACCATCACTGGTCTAACTTGTTTGATCATGTGTTAAGCTGCAGAACTAAATTTTCTGGGTACACAACCTATGCTACTTCTAGATTAAATTCTATTTACTCATTTGGTGATTTTACATGGTTGGCCAACTACAAAAGGTGACCCAGGCACCTCACATATAATTAAAAAAATATAAAAACAGAAAAACCCAATAACAAAAGACCACAAGGTGGCAAAATTGAAGCCAAGTCAACTCAAGATGAGCACATCCAACATTTTTGCCTGGGCAATAAGACACGTTTTCAAGGCCTTGCAGAAGGTCAACAGCTCAGGTCAGGCCCATCCAAAACCTGGGGAAGAGGGCTGTCCCCTGATACTACTAGATGAGATCGCTAGGGCTCGCTGCCTTAGAAGAGTGAGGAAAATTCTCAGGGACGACCTGGTCATCACTTCTTTACCCTCCTACCATCGGGAAGGAGATATAAAAGTATAGCCAGCCGTATAAACGGGGTGAAGAACGTTTTTATCCGTGGGCTGTCAGTCTCCTGAATGAGAAATAACATCATAACTACGTAGGATGATGGACTGCAGGGCCGGTGCAATGTGTTACATGTTCACACTGGTGCAATAGGACTGGGTGTTTTGTTAATATGATTTATTGGGTTAGGGATTTTCTGTCTTCACTGCGAGTTGTATTGTGTTGAGGCGAGGTGCACTGAGGGAGCTCAACCAATCTCATTGTACATATGTTGTGCACTGACAATAAAGATTTGAAATTGAAGAGAGGGTAGGGGCTGTGACAGAAAAATTGTACTTTCATATCCTCCTAAATGACACCGTTTTATGGAAGGAACCTGAAGCCTCCAAGATCTCATGGGACGAACCAAGCCAATTAACAGAAAGCAGTGCCACAATGAACTCAAACCTTAGATAGTAACCCAAAATACAGAAGACAGAAGTAGCTGCTTCAGTAATCTAGTTTATGTATCCCAGTTGGGCTCAAAAACACAGAAAAATTGGAAGAGGGTATTAAGACTATATGAAAATCCAAGCAACAGGTAGTTCTCGACCCACAACCTTAATATACCCCTGCCCATTACGGTCGTTAAGTCATCAGAGTTGTAAAGCAGACCACCATGTGACTGGATCTGTTTTACAACCTTTTTTGTTTGCAGCAGCAGTTGTTAAGCAGTCACCATGCTAATCGTACGAACCCATTTTGTTTGCTAGGCACCATTTTGTGTGTCAAAACCAGACATAAATGCCATCATGTGTCTGCGAGCGTCTGTGTCACAATTTCAGAACCAGGTCGCAAGTACCTAGAGAAGGGGGGTCCATTGTGACTTCGTGCAATCGCTAAGCCATCGGTCGTAAGTCGAGGACCATCTGTAGAGCATGCCTGGACAGCTTTTATTAAAAGCAACCCGCGGAGGGGAGCCCATAAGAGATAAAGCAGTCACATCTTCTTCCTAATAGTCAACTGGATTCACTGTGCTGTATCTTAAAACCGTCATTCTCCGTCTTGCTTTCTAGGAGGACAAAAATGGTTCTTGGCTGACTTCTACTTAGCAGACTTTTTAAGTATTTGAAGTTTGCTGTCCTATCCTCACCCTTATCTTTTCTCAAGGCTCAATATTGCTAACTCATTTAATCTCTGTTCACAGGCCTCAGTTTCTAATCTCCTGATTATCCTTCTTTTCCTTCTCGGAACTTATTCCAGTGCATCAGAATCCTTCCTTAAATGTTAAAGAGTCCTTGCGGTGAGATCTGCCCAGTGCAGGGTGGAATGGAATTCTGATTTTTCAAAAAGTAATTTGCACGATTGTCGAACTGTAATGCTATTGATAAATCCTAAATATGCATATCGTAATGGTAAGGTTATTTAAAACCACCCAAGAATGTTGCGGTGTAGAGGGATGCGGTGGCTCAGTGGCTAAGACCCTGAGCTTGTCGATCGAAAAGTTGGCAGTTCAGTGGTTCGAATCCCTAGTGCCGTGTAACGGGGTAAGCTCCCGTTACTTGTCCCAGCTTCCTCCAACCTAGCAGTTCGAAAGCATGTAAAAATGTAGTAGTAGAAAAATAGGGACCACCTTTGGTGGGAAGGTAACAGCGTTCTGTGCGCCTTTGGCATTTAGTCATGCCGGCCACATGACCACCGAGACGTCTTCGGACAGCGCTGGCTCTTCAGCTTTGAAACGGAGATGAACATCGCCCCCTAGAGTCGGGAACGACTAGCACATATGCACGAAGGGAACCTTTACCTTTAAGAATGTCACTCGTAGCAAACCAGACCCAAAAATTGCAAGGGGAATCATGGCAGGGAATTTGAAACCTCAGCTCCTGAGTGACAGATTCAACTTTTAACCTTGGGTTTGCTTGGAAACAAAAATGATTCCAGTGCTTATCCTTGGGATGAAATTGGAGAGCGAATACCAACTTATTTAGTTTGGGCCAGGCGGTAAAAGATTATACTACTTGCATCCTCCACAAATAGAGTGTAACCTGGAGATTGGAGGCAGATCAAGCAAGCATAAATGTTAAGATAAAAAGCCAATCGCACTAATTAAAAAAAAAAAATGTAACAGTGAAATTCAGGATGTGGGAAATCTAGAATTTTTCACTTAAGTTTTTCTCAGGGCACTACAAGATTAGTGAAAAAGAGACATGTAAAAATCCTTTCCATGATAAAAAACAAAACAAAACTGGTAAGAACTTAAACAGACCTCTATGTATTCTTCAGTTAAGTGTGTATTCAACTAGTTGTTAAAATGTTTAATCTTATTCATATGCTACACTTCGTCTAAATGGAAGTATTCTATTTCATCCATTCTGTAAATATTGTCTTATTTAACAACTACAATACAACTAACAATACTAAGCCAATACAACTAACGTCCTTTACCTTAAGTTTAATCCTTTACTGTTATTCAATATAATTTTGTCTTGCGTTGCTTTCTGGCTAAAAGATAAACTCAATGTCTGCGCATTGATGTTCTGGGAAGGTTACATGCGACCACATGTTTACTGGACCCGTGTCCTTCCTGGCTGGTGCTGGCTACTCAGGAAGTGACACGAGGCTGGCTCCAGGGAATTATAAATGCTTCGTTGATGGAAGGGGTTTTCCCTGCCGCCTTGAAAGAGGCGGTGGTGAGACCCCTCCTCAAGAAGCCTTCCCTGGACCCAGCTATTTTGGGTAACTATCGTCCAGTCTCCAACCTTCGCTTTGTGGCGAAGGTTGTAGAGAGTGTGGTTGCGTGGCAGCTTCCCCAGTACCTGGATGAAGCTGTCTATCTAGACCCGTTCCAGTCCGGCTTCCGGTCCGGTCACAGCACGGAGACAGCTTTGGTCGCGTTGGTGGATGACCTCTGGAGGGCCAGGGACAGGGGGTGTTCCTCTGCCTTGGTCCTATTAGATCTCTCAGCGGCTTTCGATACCATCGATCATGGTATCCTGCTGCGGTTGGAGGGATTGGGAGTGGGAGGCACCGTTTATCGGTGGTTCTCCTCCTATCTCTCCGACCGTCGCAGACGGTGTTGACAGGGGCAGAGGTCGATCGAGGCGCCTCACTTGTGGGGTGCCTCAGGGTCGATTCTATCGCCCTCCTGTTCAACATCTATATGAAGCCGCTGGGCGAGGTCATCAGTGGTTTTGGGGTGAGTTATCATCTGTCGCTGACGATCGCGGCTGTACTTTTCACCCGGACCACCCCAGCGAAGCTGTCGAAGTGCTGTCCCGGTGTTTGGAAGCCGTGCGGGTCTGGATGGGGAGAAACAGACTCAAGCTCAATCCCTCCAAGGCGGAGTGGCTGTGGATGCGGCACCCGGTTCAGTCAGCTGCAGCTGCAGCTGGCTGTGAAGCAGTTATTGGCCCCAACGGAGAGGGTGCGCAACTTGGGAGTCCTCTTGGATGGGCGGCTGTCGTTTGACGATCATTTGGCGGCCGTCTCCAAGAGGGCCTTCCACCAAGTTCGCTTGGTGCGCCAGTTGCACCCCTTCCTTGACCGGGATGCCTTATGCACGGTCACTCATGCCCTCGTAACTTCCCGCCTGGATTATTGCAATGCTCTCTACATGGGGCTGCCCTTGAAGTGCACCCGGAGGCTGCAGTTAGTCAGAATGCAGCTGCGCGGGTAATAGTGGGAGCAACTCGTTGCTCCCATGTAACACCACTCCTGCGCAGTCTGCACTGGCTTCCTGTGGTCTTCGGGTGCGCTTTAAGATTTTGGTCACCACCTTTAAAGCGCTCCATGGCTTAGGACCCGGGTACTTACGGGACCGCCTGCTGTTACCGTTGCCTCCCACCGACCCGTGCGCTCTCACAGAGGGCCTTCTCAGGTGCCGTCCGCCAAACAATGTCGGCTGGCGGCCCCAGGAGTAGGGCCTTCTCTGTGGGAGCTCACGCTCTGGAATGAGCTTCCCCTGGTTTACGTCAAGTACCTGATCTTCGGACCTTTCGCCGTGAGCTGAAAACGCACTTATTTATTCAAGCGGGACTGGCTTAAAATTTTATTGGGTTAAAATTTTATTGGGATATTTATATTTTAATATTTTAATTCGTTTTAAATTTGGCCATTTTATAATATGCTTGTTTTAATTTCTTTTAATATTGATATTGTGATTTTTTACTTGGCTGTACACCGCCCTGAGTCCTTCGGGAGAAGGGCGGTATAGAAATTGAATAAAATAAATAAAATAAAATAAATGCTTATAATTTTAATTTTAATAACATACATAAGTATTCATCGCCGTCATTTCCCAGGCAGGCATATTAGTTACCTCAGATATAGCGCATACTCATAAACAGAATTCAGGACAAGCATAACATTCCAGAAATGCTGAAGCTCAGCAGGAGATCACATGGCTTTGATAGGGGAACTTAACAGGGTTAAACCAGCTACGGAAAGGATTCCAGGCTGCAAAATTGTGCAGGCAGGCGGGGTGGGGAAACGATTGCTCAATAGCTTAGAGACCAGCTGCCAATCAGAGCAAAGATGACTGTACTTGGTAAGCCAGCTATCCAATGCAAGCTAATCCAAAGAAGCATAGCAAATGATCATAATTGAAGGCTGTGTGATTCTTTATATAAGGTAAAGGTTGCCCTCGTATGTATGTGCTAGTCGTTCCCGACTCTAGGGGGCGGTGCTCATCTCCGTTTCAAAGCCGAAGAGGCAGCGCTGTCCGAAGATGTCTCCGTGGTCATGTGGCCAGTATGACCCAACGCCAAAAGGGCATGGAACGTGGTTCCCTTCCCACCAAAGGTGGTCCCTGTTTTTCTATTTGCATTTTTTACGTGCTTTCAAAACTGCTAGGCTGGCAGAAGCTGGGACAAGTCACGGGAGCTCACCCCGTTACATGGCACTAGGGATTCGAACCGCTGAACTGCCGACCTTTTGATCAACAAGCTCAGCTTCTTAGCCACTAAGCTACGGCGTCCCTGTGATGCTTTATATTTGATTTTTTAAAAAAAGTGTTTTGGTGCACCATGGCTCAGAAACAGGAGTCCTATTTGCAATTCTTTTAATTCTCTCCTGAATCGTAAAACTGTCCTCTGGTAGTTAAAACCATGTGAACTGGTTTAAAGAGTGACAAGAGAGGTCCTTCCAAATACTTTGAAGCACGTCTTTAGACTCAAACCCGTAGTACTGCACACCCCCTAGTAATAATGAGATTATGCACAATAGACAATGATCTAGCAATGGAATATTTTGATATTCCCTGGAATTTTTGTAGAGATTCTCAGTCATCCAGGTCATGGTTGTCTCAAAGGTGCTTTTTCAGGAGGCAACTGGACTTTTCTTGTTTTCTCTTTTGAAGACCTTTCACTTCTCATCCAAGAAGTTTCCTTAGCTCTGACAGGTTAGTGGGGGATGGAAGGATTTATATTCCTTGGAGACAGCTGGTCATTTGCATCCTTTTTAAGAGGATGGTTGAAGCATTTGGAGGTTTATCTGTGTCCTCAGGGTCACCTGAGTGGTGCTCCTGGTTCCTGTAGTACCAGCTGTCTGCAAGGAATATAAATCCTTCCATTCCCCACCATGCAGTCAGAGCTGAAGAAGCTTCTTAGAGGAGAAGTGAAACATCTTCAAAAGAAAAGGCAAGAGTCCAGTTGCCTCCTGAAAAAGCACCTTTGGGTATTCCCTGGAGTGTTCCACTAGAACTGTGATGGCGAACCTATGGCACGCATGCCCGAAGTGGCACATGGAGCCATGTCGCCTGGCACGTGCAGCGGTAGTGCCTGTTTCTGGCGCGTATGCACATGCAATGATCAGCTGGCCCTCGTGCGTGCAGCAGTGCCAGAAACTGGAAGAGCTGGTCTTCCGTTATCCTGGGTGATCATGCGTGCCGGCCAGCTGATTGTTGCACGCGCCATGTGTGCCAAAAACCAAGAAGTCTAGCTGGCCGGCAAGCATGTGCGTGCTGGAAACCGGAAGTTCATTTTTGGAAACCGGAAATTCATTTTTGGAAACCGGAAGTTCATTTTTGGAAACCGGAAGTTCATGCACCCTGGGAAGCTCCTTTTCCGGGTTGCGGCGCAGACTAGCGTGTGTGTGTTCCCTTTTGGCACTCAGTGCCAAAAAGGTTCGCCATTACTGCACTACAAGGAACATTCCCAACAGTTTTGTGGGGAAAAAATGGCTTTTGTTTCGTGATGTTCTGGAAAAGATTTCAGGTTGGGGTCCAGACCACATCCAGAAAAGACCAACACCAAACAGACAATTGGTGCATTCTGGAAAGAAAAAAGTTGAACTTTCCTGGGAATATCCAAGTGAACTGTTCCTGTACTAAGGAATTTTGCTCATCCCCCCATCCAAGCTGTAGACCAGCCTTCCCACCGTGGTGCCCTCAGAGTTCTCCTCCCACCATTCTTTGGCCAAGCTGGCTGGGCAAGATAGAAACTGCAATTTCAGTTCATCAGGACGGTGCCTGACTGAGAATTTTACATCGAACAGCTTCTAGCAGCCTCTAGTGGTACTAAAGGACTGTTTCTAGAAATAATATTTGTTTCGGGGAATGGCAAAGTGTTCCAAATTCAAAATCATGCTGAATCGAAAGTTTTGCACATTCCTAGCTTATAGGCAATGACTGGTTTGGGCTGATATAATGAACAAGACTGGATTGTTAGTATCTCTGGATTACCAAGAAATGATTTAAAGCTGTTTACTTACCGTATTTTTCAGGGTATACGACACACCCTTTCCCCCCCAAAAAGAGGGTGAAAATCTGGGTGCATCTTATACTCCAAATGTTTCTCAAACGGAGGTTTCAGTGGCTGAAAAAAGCATCAGAAACGAAGCTTCAGAAAAGAAGCCCCCAAACAGACCTTCAGAAACAAAGCTCCCAAACAGAGCTTCAGAAACGAAGCCCCCAAACAGAATACATGTACATATCCCTCTCCCATGGCAATCCAGTCCCCAACACTGCATCACACTGACTGCCTCCAGATGGGATGGGCAACCAATCCCATTGCCCTCATTCGTCAGGTCATATCTGGAGAGCAAACAGTTAGTGCAGAGTCCATTTAAAATTTATGAGTGTTTTTGCTCAAAGAAGAGGAAATGATTCCAGAGAAAGCAGAGAAGCCATATCGGATTAAGTCAGGGGTCTGCAAACCCCTGAAACGAAGGCCCCAAACAGCTTCAGAAAAGAAGCCCCCAAACAGAGCTTCAGAGGCTTTTTTTCTGAAGCTGTTTCGAAGACTTTCAGAGGCAGAAAAAAGTTTTTTCTGAAAGTGTTTCAGAAGTTTCAAAGGCAGGAAAAAAAAAAAAAGCAAGGCACAGAGCTCACAACCAAGGAACCTGTTGCTAAAATTCACCTCTGGGAACAGCTGATTGGGGGTATTCCAGGCAACTAATCCACCTGCCAATCAGCTTTTTTTTCTTATTTTCCTTCCCAAAAACTAAGGCTTATAGTACATTAAAGGCCTAACAATTCTCCGTAAGGTCTGCTCCTTGGTGAACTGCCAGCTCTCTGTTCTTGTTAACAAACTGCTTTTATTAGTGAATTAGACCTTATTCTCTCCTAGCAAGTTTCGTAACTATAAAATACTAGCTGGATGCCCGTGCTTCGCTACGAAACTATGTGAATAGGCGTGATAAATTGACATTTAAAGCCTGAAACGTAATGTAGAATGTGGAACTTCGTAGCATCAGAGCATGTTAATATAAGGCAACTGGTAGTTGGAACAGAGGGGGAGGGGGAGTGGAATGTCCCAGCCCACAGGCCGGCTCAGTCACGCGCTGGCCACGCCCATGCCTGGTTTAGTGAAGGGCATGTTAATATAAGGCAACTGGCAGTTGGGACAGAGTTCCTTTCAGGTGGGGAGGGGGAGTAGAAAGTCTAACTCCTTCGCATCAGAGCATGTGAATTTAATACTGTATATGAAATACTAATGATCTGATGGTCATTTCGAAAAATCCTTTCTTAGCAAGCACCTGGAAGCCAAGAGGAACATACATGCCAAATTTCAAGTTTGTAGGCTTTACTGTTCTGGAAATTTCATGATGAGTGAATGGTATTTGGCTTTTATATAGATAGATAGATGCTTTGGCTAGATTTTATGTCAATAAGCATCTTTTTTTCCCCAGCAGCCTCTCGCAAGTGAAACTGAAAATAATGCAGCTCTAAAACACTTGGTAATGAGTGGCTACTTACTTTACCATCGCTTGGAAAAACGATTTACAACTGTTAGGTGAAAAGGATTTTTGAGAGGAAAATAAGAATAGAAGATAGCTGGCGTTCATCATATCCTAACTCTATATCTTTTCTATCTCATAGAACCTACATCATCCTCTTTTAACGACCCCCATAATCCCTTGCGGGGTGGAGTCTGGGCAACTGTGTTTACTGGCCGGATGCCCTTCCTGTCACCAATGCTGAGGTTTTTTCACAGCAGATATACTCCCTGTGTGTGCCCAGTGAGAGAAATATCCGCCTCTACCTAGGATCGAACTCACAGCCTCCTGATTGTGAGGCGACAGCTCCACCTCTAGGCCACCGCACCGCTCAATCTCATAGAACCTAAATGTGCCCATCTACTCAAATGTACACCATCAAAGCTGACACCAGCCAGAGCATAGAATAATCAAGGAAGTAGGGCAAGATTGGAAGATGTGGAGAGACCTGGTCCATAGAAACATCAAGAGTTGGACACGACTGGATAACATTATCATCAATCAAATGCAATTTCAGCTGCAGAGATATGAAAGAAATTTCTCCCCAAATAAAAAAGAATCATTTTCAATAAATACAGATAGTCCTCAACTTACAACAGTTCACAAAGGGACCGTTCAAAGTTACAACGGTGCTGAAAAAAAAGGGCGGTATGACCATTTTTCACACTTATGACCCTTGTAGCGCCCCCAAGGTCACGTGATTTACATTCGGAAGCTGAAGTGGTTCATATTTTCATGACGGTTGCTGTCTCCCAGGGCTCCCGGATCACCTTTTGCAACCTTCAGACAAACCAAGTCAGAGGGGAAACCAGATTCACTTAACAACCCTATTTCTAATTTAACAATCGCAGGGATTCACTCGACAAATGAGTTGTAAAATGGGGCAAAACTCACTTAACAAATTTTTGGCAACATAAATTTTGGCCTCAACTGTAGTAGTAAATCAAGGGCTACCCTCCAGTGGTGGGATTCAAATAATTTAACAACCGGTTCTCTGCCCTAATGGTTTCTTCCAACAACCAGTTCACCAAACTGCTCAGAATGTTAACAGCCGGTTCTCTCGAAGTGGTGCGAACTGGCTGAATCCCACCACTGGCTACCTCTAATGGTAGCCCTAGGACAGGGGTGTCAATTTCATTGAGAAATGCCGCATCAGGGTTTTGTTTGACCTCCTGCGGCCAAGGTAGGTGTGGCCAGCTCGACATCACATGTGTGGGGGCACCTGGGGTGGCCAAGTGCTAAGGCAAGACTTCCCACACAAACACCCTGACTCTTCCTTCCTTTCTTCCTTCCTTCCTTCCTTCCTCCCTTCCTTCCTTCCCTCCCTTCCTTCTTTTCCCTTCCCTCTTCATTTTCCTTTCTTCTTCCTTCCCCGCTTTCCTTCTTTTTTCCTTCCTTGCTCTCTCCCCATCTTTCCTTCTTCTTTTTCTTTGTCCTTCCTCTTTCTCTTTCTCCTTTCCTGTCCCTTCTTCAATGCTCAAATACAAAAGGGGAAACATTTTTCTTTTATTTGTAGTTTGTTTTGCTAGCCCGCTGCCAGCGAAAACGGAGCTCAGGGGAGCCGCGAGCAGCCCCCCCCCGGCCCCTTTTTGCCCGTGACAGCTTCCTGCAGCCCTCTGCCAGCAAAAAAGAAGCCCGTTTTTGCTGGCAGAGGTCTCGCAGGCCGGTCCTTTGCTTTTTCCAGGGCAGCCCCGCGGGCCAGATCTAAGCACTCTACGGGCCGGATCCGGACCGCAGGCCTTGAGTTTGACACCCCTGCCCTAGAAGGTATCGATCAGCTCCCTATCTTTGTTTTGTCATTTCATCAGCAAACTTAAATCATGCGTTTACCTTCCGGGCTTGCTCTTCAGCTCGTTCCTTTTTTATCTTCTCTAGCTCAGCTAACAGAGCAGCTGTATCGTCGTCGCTCTCTTCATCGTAATCTTCCTCCTCTTCCTCCTCCTGTAAATGGAGCAAAACCAGCAGACCGTTCATTTTACACCCAAAAGGAGTGTGCAATGCTTCAGATTTCATTCCGGAAAGGAACTCTGGACTGCACAAAGACCCAAACTCAGCCCTTCCGTACCACTGACCGAATTAAGCCTGCTGCTTCCCAAGAGGCGGCTGCTTTAAAAACAGACAGGTGCTTCCCTTGTACTCTGATGCCTCTTTCCCCAATTTATTTCTGAAATGCACACTAGTACCCTCCTGCTAGCGTAAAATCTTTCATTCCCGTTCCCTGGTTCATATCATAAAACAGGTATATATAATGCACCAAATACACAAACTTGTACCAATGAAAAATGTGTAAGTTCATGCAATTTGCAATTTTCAGTTTTCCAAACAAGATTGTACCAAGCGAGCATACGTTACGCTTTTAAATTTTTACCAGAGAAATCATCACTCATCAAAGATTTCTTTCTGTTTCTGATTCTTTCTAACTGAACATGAAAATTTTTAAGTGATATATATATATTTTTTGGGGGGTGGGAATCATATGTGCAACCTTGAGATCGTTTTTAAGTTACCATATTTTCAATTCAGCTCTGTATCCATCTTCTTAGGTTCAATCACAACATATATTATTTAATCCTAAAGCCTGGGTCTCTAATAAACCCATGACACCTCCCTGGTATTTGCCAGGATTTACATTCTATCTGATTTTACGTTATTATTAGATTGGTTTCATTGAAAGAAAAATGCATAGAAGCCAGCGTACTGCAATATGTTCACGTCAAGCAATTTTAATGGTTCTGCATTAAAAATGCAGGAGAAAAACATTTTAGAAAATTAAAACGATGGGAGTCAAAACCCAGTGCTTTGTCATGTGTGTGAAAAAAAAACCCTAGAAGTTGAGATCATAAGAGTTATGGGATATTATAAGGAGTGGCAGGAATTTTGCTGTCCAATAAATGGGTGTTTAGTGACTGGCCGCAGTCACTTTGGAAAAGCATGTGTTCTGTCCCCACCCCCCACCTCAGTCCGGGAGGCACGAGCGATGACTTAATTAGCCGGCAGTTCAGTCCACGGCAGCTATCAGCTCTGGCAGTAAACTAGCAAACGTCTGCCAAGTTTCTCTGTTATCTTTTCTTGATGCCGACGAGTCAACCAGGAACAAACAGTACTTCAGCTCAAGTTCTCTCTAAGCAGTTGATTTGTTCGCCACGGAGTAGTATAGCAGCCCCTGCTGCTTTTATACCCTGTGGGGTGTGGCTCCGTGACTCACCACTTCCTAGGCCTGCCCCACCCCTGCTTCTGTTGTTCCCGCCTCTCCTGTCTATGAAACCTAGGGTCCAACCAGGACTGATTGTCCACAGCTGGGTCTGGGAGCATTGCCTGGGCGAGTGGGAGGGAGATACAGGAGACAGAGGTCTCAGTATTTCTTCCACCTGGCCTGCCTCTGGCTCCTGGAGCTGAGCCAGGGAAGCCGGCCCTGCAGAAGGGAGCCCTGACGGCCCTTCCCCCTCACTCTCTGAGTCACTCTCTGGCAGGGGGCCAGGTCTGGGGCAGGGCTGGAGCCACAACAGCATGTTTAACATGCTAACATGTTTAGAATGTTAAAGCGGCTGGGTGACCTTGGGCTATTTCCTCTCTCTCTCTGCTGAGCCCACCTCACAAGGTTGTTGTGCGGAAAAGAGGAGGAAGGAGATTTAGATATGTTCACCTCACCGCCTTGACTTGTTTATAATAATAACAAAGGCGGGATATGAATAAAATAAATATTCTCAAAATTTCAAAAGTGCTTATCGGTTAAAGAAAAGATTTGGCAACTACAGTAAATGGATGATTAAGATTCCCCAAATTTAAGAAGGAAGATGTCAGCCCCATTGTCGTGCCTCATGCCATTATGCTTGTGGCGGGGGAGGAGATGGCACGCTTGGGATTTTTCCGCTTGTGCTGTTGGCTTGGAAATTTGAGAGGGGGGCCTGACTTTGGAGATGGGATGGACTTCTTTCCAGCCAGTTTTCGCCAGGTTTCAAGGCCGTCGGGCCCTGAGTGTGAACTGTTATCTGCCTAGCACCTCAGCGTTCTCA
The DNA here is from genome assembly GCF_028640845.1 of Ahaetulla prasina. Taxonomy (NCBI): domain Eukaryota; kingdom Metazoa; phylum Chordata; class Lepidosauria; order Squamata; family Colubridae; genus Ahaetulla; species Ahaetulla prasina. The sequence goes on from NC_080543.1 coordinate 16,199,927, forward strand.
AAATATCTTCTCGGCATCGTATTGGCTGCCGGTGGACTGGTAAAGACAGGGTTGGGACTGGGCAATCGACGGAATTGCTTTACGCTTTGTGCAGGACCTTCAGATTCCACCTGACTTTACCGCACCCAGTTTCTCTCAGTAAACATTCTTTCGATTCAACTCAATGGATTCAAGAGTCTTGCTTTCCTGAGGGGCCAGTCTGTCCCCACTGACAGAAAAGCTCTATGGCACGGGTAGTCAACCTTTTTATACCTACCGCTCACTTTTGTATCTGTTAGCAGTAAAATTTTCTAACTGCCCACCAGTTCCACAGTAATGCACCATTTATCGTCATCTGTGCATGCCTCTCGCGCATCATGGATTGGGTTTGGAGGGGGGGGACCGGCTACCAGTTCTGCTTGTCTGTTACAGCTGGGTGGTGTGGGGGAAAATGTGCAAGCTATTCTGGGACGAGGGTCTTTTGTTTGCGGTCGCACTATAGCACCATTTAGTTTCACTTACATAACATGAACTAAACTTATGCGCGGGCAATACAAATAGTATATTTTCAGAAATTTAAATTGTCACGGGGAATTTTATGGAAACCTAATGAAAATGTTTTTAAATAATGCTATGAAATTTTTTTAAAAAGTCAATTAAATTAGAAAAAAGGAAAGTGCTTCAGTATCAGACAAAACCCCTACCGCCCACCATGAAAGCTGGAACGTCCACTAGTGGGCGGTAGGGACCAGGCTGACTACCACAGCTCTATGGTTTGCAATACCTGTAAAGATTCCCATTCCAACCATTCAAAAAATTTAACATCCGGAAGCTCATATGTTAGTCTTCTACATTAATCCAGTTTGAGGAAAGAGCATTCCATTTTGTAAACTACAGTGGGCAATGGTTATGATAATTTGGAGATGGGATGGACTTCTTTCCAGCCAGTTTTTGATGAAAACGGGTTGTGTGGAGCACCGCAGAGTGCTTCTGAGGGCCTGGGAGGCAAAATCGACACGCTGGAGGCCAAAACGGGCCAGTTTTTGATGAAAACGGGTTGTGTGGAGCACCGCAGAGTGCTTCTGAGGGCCTGGGAGGCAAAATGCAATGCATGGAGGTCTTGGGAGGCCAAAACGGACCGTGCAGAGCACTGCAGAGCGCTTCTGGGGGCCTGGGAGGCAAAATGCAATGCATGGAGGTCTTGGGAGGCCAAAACGGGCCAGTTTTTGATGAAAACGGGTTGTGTGGAGCACCGCAGAGTGCTTCTGAGGGCCTGGGAGGCAAAATCGACACGCTGGAGGCCAAAACCTATTTTTTCTTGTTTTTTCATTGGAAGACATTTCACTTCTCATATCCAAGAAGGTTCTTCAGCTCTTCACAGTGCTTTCCAGCCCTCTCTAAGCGATTTACAGAATCAGCATATGGCCCCGCAACAATCTGGGTCCTCATTTTTACCGACCTCAGAAGGATGGAAGGCTGAGTCGACCTTAAGCCTGGTGAGATTCGATCTGCCAAACTGCTGGCAGCCAGCCAGTGATCAGCAGAAGTAGCCTGCAGTACTGCACTCTAACCACTGCACCATCGCAGCTCTCTCTAATGACATGTGTAATCCAGGCAGGTCTCTCATAAGAAACTCCATGGTTTCTTTCACATTGTCCCAAAGGTGCTTTTTCAGAAGGCAACTGGACTTTCTTGTTTTTTTCTTTGACAATGTTTTACTTCTCATCCAAGAAGTTTCTTCAGCTCTGACAGGATAGTGGGGAATGGAAGGATTTATATTCCTTGAAAACAGCTGGTAATTTGCATCCTTTTAGATGATCAGTAAAGCACTTGGAGGTTTATCTGTGTCCTCAGCGTAACCTGCGTAATGCTCCTGGTTCCTGTAGTCTGCATTGTTTTCCCTCCTGTAAATTTAGGTACGTCTTATAGTCCGGAAAATACGGTATATACCATTTTTATCTAGAGTGACAAGTTGTCCCAGCTGGTCTTATATTAAATAATTACACCCCATGGAATATTTTCAAATTTTACTTGAGGGAATCCTTTGAGCTTCCTGGGCCTGCATTTGATCCACGGCTATCGCCACAGAGGCTGACCAACCGCACAAAACCACCTCTTTGCACACACCTCGCGCCGGCCGGTCTCGGTTCTTCTCTCTCACAGCAACTCTCTCCCTCTCCTCCAGTTCTCTCCTGAAATCACGGTTGCGCACCTCTTCAGGGGCATCCTGAGTGGTTTGCCTGAAAGAAGCAGCACATTAAGGCGGCGAGTCAAGAAAAGGAAGCGGATGCAGCACAGCAGACAAGAAAATGAAGCTGACAGGCTAAAAGAAAATGTTACTAGATCACACTGGTATTTCAGTATATCCAAATTCTAATAACTGTTTCTCTAACTGGGAAAAGAAGAGGAGAGGAAAATGCCAAGACTCTCATTTTGCTTGTAAGCCTGTAAACAGACTTTAGAGTAAAGGAAAGAAGTTAATTACCGTATTTTTGGAGTATAAGACAAAAGTGGGTGAAAATTTAGGCGCAACTTATAGACTGAATACAGGTGTTTTTGGCTTCCTGAACCCTCCACAGTCATGTTTTTGCCTCCCAGCCCCACAAAAGCACTCTGCAGGCCAAAACGGACCGTGCAGAGCACTGCAGAGCGCTTCTGGGGGCCTGGGAGGCAAAATGCAATGCATGGAGGTCTTGGGAGGCCAAAACGGACCGTGCAGAGCACTGCAGAGCGCTTCTGGGGGCCTGGGAGGCAAAATCGACACGCTGGAGGCCAAAACGGGCCAGTTTTTGATGAAAACGGGTTGTGTGGAGCACCGCAGAGTGCTTCTGAGGGCCTGGGAGGCAAAATCGACACGCTGGAGGCCAAAACCTATTTTTTCTTGTTTTTCTTTGACAATGTTTTACTTCTCATCCAAGAAGTTTCTTCAGCTCTTCACAGTGCTTTCCAGCCTCTCTAAGCGATTTACAGAATCAGCATATGGCCCCAACAATCTGGGTCCTCATTTTACCGACCTCAGAAGGATGGAAGGCTGAGTCGACCTTAAGCCTGGTGAGATTCGATCTGCCAAACTGCTGGCAGCCAGCCAGTGATCAGCAGAAGTAGCCTGCAGTACTGCACTCTAACCACTGCACCATCGCAGCTCTCTAATGACATGTGTAATCCAGGCAGGTCTCTCATAAGAAACTCCATGGTTTCTTTCACATTGTCCCAAAGGTGCTTTTCAGAAGGCAACTGGACTTTCTTGTTTTTTCATTGGAAGACATTTCACTTCTCATATCCAAGAAGGTTCTTCAGCTCTTCACAGTGCTTTCCAGCCTCTCTAAGCGATTTACAGAATCAGCATATGGCCCCAACAATCTGGGTCCTCATTTTACCGACCTCAGAAGGATGGAAGGCTGAGTCGACCTTAAGCCTGGTGAGATTCGATCTGCCAAACTGCTGGCAGCCAGCCAGTGATCAGCAGAAGTAGCCTGCAGTACTGCACTCTAACCACTGCACCATCGCAGCTCTCTAATGACATGTGTAATCCAGGCAGGTCTCTCATAAGAAACTCCATGGTTTCTTTCACATTGTCCCAAAGGTGCTTTTCAGAAGGCAACTGGACTTTCTTGTTTTTTCATTGGAAGACATTTCACTTCTCATATCCAAGAAGGTTCTTCAGCTCTTCACAGTGCTTTCCAGCCTCTCTAAGCGATTTACAGAATCAGCATATGGCCCCAACAATCTGGGTCCTCATTTTACCGACCTCAGAAGGATGGAAGGCTGAGTCGACCTTAAGCCTGGTGAGATTCGATCTGCCAAACTGCTGGCAGCCAGCCAGTGATCAGCAGAAGTAGCCTGCAGTACTGCACTCTAACCACTGCACCATCGCAGCTCTCTCTAATGACATGTGTAATCCAGGCAGGTCTCTCATAAGAAACTCCATGGTTTCTTTCACATTGTCCCAAAGGTGCTTTTCAGAAGGCAACTGGACTTTCTTGTTTTCCTCCTGTAAATTTAGGTACGTCTTATAGTCCGGAAAATACGGTATATACCATTTTTTATCTAGAGTGACAAGTTGTCCCAGCTGGTCTTATATTAAATAATTACACCCCATGGAATATTTTCAAATTTTACTTGAGGGAATCCCTTTTGAGCTTCCTGGGCCTGCATTTGATCCACGGCTATCGCCACAGAGGCTGACCAACCGCACAAAACCACCTCTTTGCACACACCTCGCGCCGGCCGGTCTCGGTTCTTCTCTCTCACAGCAACTCTCTCCCTCTCCTCCAGTTCTCTCCTGAAATCACGGTTGCGCACCTCTTCAGGGGCATCCTGAGTGGTTTGCCTGAAAGAAGCAGCACATTAAGGCGGCGAGTCAAGAAAAGGAAGCGGATGCAGCACAGCAGACAAGAAAAATGAAGGAAGACGTGGGGAAGGGCAAAGCAACATGATCTGCTATTGGGAAGGTTTCCATCAGCCGTTTTCTAATTTGGAACATAAAAACTTCTGGAAGTCCGTAGAGATTCTCAGTCATCCAGATCGTGGTTGTCTCAAAGGCGTTTTTCAAGGAGGCAACTGAATGGTGTGGGATGGGAAAGAAACATAGCCACCAAGAAAAAGAAAAGAAAAAAGAACTCAGAATCAAACAGCAATGAAAGAAAAGTGCATATCACAGAAAATGAAGCTGACAGGCTAAAAGAAAATGTTACTAGATCACACTGGTATTTCAGTATATCCAAATTCTAATAACTGTTTCTCTAACTGGGAAAAAGAAGAGGGAGAGGAAAATGCCAAGACTCTCATTTTTGCTTGTAAGCCTGTAAACAGACTTTAGAGTAAAGGAAAGAAGTTAATTACCGTATTTTTTGGAGTATAAGACGCACCCCCCCCCCAAAAGTGGGTGAAAATTTAGGTGCATCTTATAGACTGAATACAGGCATTTTTGGCTTCCTGAACCCTCCGCGTGTCATGTTTTTTGCCCTCCCAGCCCCACAAAAGCACTCTGCAGGCCAAAAACGGACCGTGCAGAGCACTGCAGAGCGCTTCTGGGGGCCTGGGAGGGCAAAAATGCAATGCATGGAGGTCTTGGGAGGCCAAAAACGGGCCAGTTTTTGATGAAAACGGGTTGTGTGGAGCACCGCAGAGTGCTTCTGAGGGCCTGGGAGGGCAAAAATCGACACGCGGAGGCCAAAACCTATTTTTTTCTTGTTTTCCTCCTGTAAATTTAGGTACGTCTTATAGTCTGTTGTCTTATAGTCCGGAAAATACGGTATATACCATTTTTTATCTAGAGTGACAAGTTGTCCCAGCTGGTCTTATATTAAATAATTACACCCCATGGAATATTTTCAAATTTTACTTGAGGGAATCCCTTTTGAGCTTCCTGGGCCTGCATTTGATCCACGGCTATCGCCACAGAGGCTGACCAACCGCACAAAACCACCTCTTTGCACACACCTCGCGCCGGCCGGTCTCGGTTCTTCTCTCTCACAGCAACTCTCTCCCTCTCCTCCAGTTCTCTCCTGAAATCACGGTTGCGCACCTCTTCAGGGGCATCCTGAGTGGTTTGCCTGAAAGAAGCAGCACATTAAGGCGGCGAGTCAAGAAAAGGAAGCGGATGCAGCACAGCAGACAAGAAAAATGAAGGAAGACGTGGGGAAGGGCAAAGCAACATGATCTGCTATTGGGAAGGTTTCCATCAGCCGTTTTCTAATTTGGAACATAAAAACTTCTGGAAGTCCGTAGAGATTCTCAGTCATCCAGATCGTGGTTGTCTCAAAGGCGTTTTTTCAAGGAGGCAACTGACCTTCCTTGTTTTTTTCATTGGAAGACATTTCACTTCTCATATCCAAGAAGGTTCTTCAGCTCTTCACAGTGCTTTCCAGCCCTCTCTAAGCGATTTACAGAATCAGCATATGGCCCCGCAACAATCTGGGTCCTCATTTTTACCGACCTCAGAAGGATGGAAGGCTGAGTCGACCTTAAGCCTGGTGAGATTCGATCTGCCAAACTGCTGGCAGCCAGCCAGTGATCAGCAGAAGTAGCCTGCAGTACTGCACTCTAACCACTGCACCATCGCAGCTCTCTCTAATGACATGTGTAATCCAGGCAGGTCTCTCATAAGAAACTCCATGGTTTCTTTCACATTGTCCCAAAGGTGCTTTTTCAGAAGGCAACTGGACTTTCTTGTTTTTTTCTTTGACAATGTTTTACTTCTCATCCAAGAAGTTTCTTCAGCTCTGACAGGATAGTGGGGAATGGAAGGATTTATATTCCTTGCAGACAGCTGGTCATTTGCATCCTTTTAGAGGATCACTGAAGCACTTGGAGCTTTATCTGTGTCCTCAGGGTCACCTGAGTGGGGCTCCTGGTTCCTGTAGTCTGCAATTTTTTTCCTCCTGGAAATCCATTCCTACCCCCACACCATTCAAAGGGTGTTCACCCCAAATTGGATAGCTAAAAGTCTGTAGAGATTCTCAGTTATCCAGGTCATGTTAGTCCCAAAGATGCTTTTTCAGGAGGCAACTGAATGGTGTGGGATGGTGTGTGACCCACCGGAGATGATAAATTCATAAATCTCCAGATGCATCAGGTCTTCTCTTAAACTTCCCGTGGTCAAGTATGGTTAAGATACACAAGGAATTTGTCTCCGGTACAAATGATAACTATACTGCACTGACAGTACACTAGATGCCAGAAACAAAACAAATGCCAGGCCTTCCTTTTTCAGGCAAAATAAAGCCCACTATCAAAAATCAATTCCCACCATCACCACAACAAAAACTTGGCCTTTACCTATATTTGATTTTTGTATGAGAAGGAAGATCCCTGCTGGAATATTGCTTGGACAGCTGACTTAAGTCCCCTTCTCCTTTCCCTCTTCCGCCTCTTGCAGGTTCAAAGGTTGGTCGGGCAGCGGTAGTCATCTTACAAGCATGGAATCAAACTCACACCATGGATGTCGGTTAAAAACCTACAATAGCAAAACAAAAACAAATCTTGGTCAATACATCTTCTTCAAGGAAATGGTCCCCTTTACAGTTGCAGCCCCAATGTTATGTATCTTCATTTCTTTGCAAGCTATACACAATTCAAAAGGTTTGGTGGTAGTGAAGCCAACACAGAATGGGAGTTTTAAGCAGAGGTGTATCTTTATTGTACTGCTGCATCTGAAAAACCTTAATGATATTGTGATACTGTACCTACATTTTTTAAAATGTGGCAAAATTTCCAGGGATGAAAATGGAAAAACGTGGGCAGATACAGAGCCAAAAAGTATTTTTTTAATATGAAATACATTTCTATTCTTTGGAAGTCTGGGGGGGGGGGTTTCCTAAAAATCATTGTAAAGGATGCCAAACAATAGAATAGAGTAGAATAGAATAGAATTTATTGGCCAAGTGTGATTGGACACACAAGGAATTTGTCTTGGTGCATATGCTCTCAGTGTACATAAAAGAAAAGATACGTTCATCAAGGTACAACATTTACAACACAATTGATGATCAATATATCAATATAAATCATAAAGATTGCCAGCAACAAGTTATAGTCATACAGTCATAAGTGGAAAGAGATTGGTGATGGGAACTATGAAACGATTAATAGTAGTGCAGATTCAGTAAATAGTCTGACAGTGTTGAGGGAATTATTTGTTTAGCAGAGTGATGGCCTTGGAAAAACTGTTCTTGTGTCTAGTTGTTCTGGTGTGCAGTGCTCTATAGCGTCGTTTTGAGGGTAGGAGTTGAAACAGTTTATGTCCAGGATGCGAGGGATCTGCAAATATTTTCACGGCCCTCTTCTTGATTCGTGCAGTATACAGGTCCTCAATGGAAGGCAAGTTGGTAGCAATTATTTTTTCTGCAGTTCTAATTATCCTCTGAAGTCTGTGTTTTTCTTGTTGGGTTGCAGAACCGAACCAGACAGTTATAGAGGTGCAAATGACAGACTCAATAATTCCTCTGTAGAATTGGATCAGCAGCTCCTTGGGCAGTTTGAGCTTACTGAGTTGGCGCAGAAAGAACATTCTTTGTTGTCCTTTTTTAATGATGTTTTTGATGTTAGCTGTCCACAACACTTAAGTTTTATTCTTACATCAAAGCTTCTATCAGAATTGCAAATGTATTCGGTTCATTCATTCAGTTTTTGCTCTTCCTGTACCATGTCTCTGATAGCCTTCAGGCTATTACTTTCTCTCACGAGCCATTCATGATAGTTACTAAATAAAATTAAGGAAAACCTTGTCTACACAATCTTGGATGCACAGAGGGTAGGTGAGATTTAAATGCAATTTTTTTTTTAAATTTACATTTATATCCCACCCTTCTCCGAAGACTCAGGACGGCTTACAGTGTGTAAGGCAATTTATTTATTTATTTAGTGTATGGCACGTGTTAGCCAGGGATCACCGAGGTGGTTGACTGTCTCTGTGAAAGTAATTTTTGGGGGCGGTGTTATCTTCACCCGTGGGACGCCTGGATGCCGGTAGGCATTCGGGGGGGTGGGGGGGCTCCTTTCTTGTCCCTATGCGGTTTATTCGCTCACGGGAATCGAGCTACCAAGTTGCCCATCTCAGCGGTGCACAGACCCAGCGTCTTACCACGTGAGCCACCGCGGCCCCCTTTAAATGCAATAAAATTATATTAAAAACTACTATTCAGCATTCAACAGCTACGAAGTAAAACCTGCACATAAATCTCATAGTAACCTTCCTTTGCTTTTTGCATCTGGTGAAACAGTGCATACGTAAAAGACAATATGAACAACTATTTGCTATCAGAGGCTTTTATTCTGTTCTGTAGTTAGAGCTGTTAGACATGCTGTGCTAGTGAAACAATTTCCTTTTAAGAAAAGCATGTTATAGCAACCAACTGGCAATGAGGCATCATTATCATTGTCTTTAGGTGAGATGGCGGCAAACAAATTTAATAAACTATCACTAGTTTATTTTTTTAAATATAGAATAAACATTTTCACATATCTGTTGTAAAGAAAAGATATAGGATTTCTTCATGCTCTTCAGTCCTAAATAGGCTCCATACACTCGTGCAATATCAGATGACTTTCTTCAATACTTACCTATCATTCATCTAGGCATCTCCCTACTCATCCTATTACCAAGGCAGCAAATAACTGAATCAACAAATTTCTATTATCAAGTTATAGATCTGTTGTTGGAAGGCCACCAAACACAATATAATTCATCTTTGCCTCTATGTTAATAAAACACGACATTGATTGTAATATTTATATTATTGTAATTAAGTTGACTACAATTAACTCCTTGTATCACAGATACATACCTACATCATAAACAGACCATTTTAATTTCAAAGAATTGAGCCAATCTTAGTTAAAGGTTTCCCTGTCCAGTTGTGTCGGACACTAGGGTAGGGTGCTCATCTCCATTTTTTGCCCAGGGAGCAAGCATTGTCTGAAGACATTTTTCGTGGTCATGTGGCCAGCATACCTATATGCCAAAAGCACCCAGAACCTCTTACCTTCCCACCAAAGTGGTACCTATTTATCTACTTGCATTTGCATGCTTTCCAACTGCTAGGTGAATAGGAACCCTGTTGTGTGGCTCTAAGGTCTTGAACCCAAGCGGTCAGCTTCAGCTAACAAGCTCGGTGTCTTTCACCGCTAAGCCATCATGCCCCGTTCTGGACAGATTTGTATTGTGGTTGTAATAGTTGTAATTATTACAATCACAATACAAATCTATCCAGCAACTATCTTCAAACACCCCAATCCGATGCATCATTTGAACTGGGGTAGAAATGTAATCACAAAACAGCCCCCAAGTTCCTGATTCTAATCCAGCGGTCCCCAACTTTCCCCCAAGAGATGGGACTTCAACTCCCAGGATTCTCATCCACGACCGGGCCAGTTAAAAGGAATTGTAGGGGTTGAAGTCCACACATCTGAAGTGCCCCAGGAGGAGGAAAACATTACTCTAATTTTCCCGAATGCCATCACTCTGCTTAACAACTAATTCCCATAACACTATCAAATAATTTACTAAGACTGTATTACTATTCTTCTTCTCTTCCTTACTAGTATCTATCTCTTCCCACTTACTACTATAATAACCATGTTGCTTGTGTCTTTCAATTTATATTGTTTTTAATTTGTTTATTTGTACGATTTGATAGCCTATTAGTAACCTTGACTATCACTAAGGGTTGTATCTTTTGATTCTTGATGAATGTATTTTATTCTCCTTATGTATACTGAGAGCATATACACAAATTCCTTATGTGTTCAATCACACTTGGCCAATAAAGAATTGAATTGAATTCTTTTCTATTTCTATTATTTCTAATTCTATTCTAGTCTATTCTATTCTATTCTATTCTATTCTATTCTATTCTATTCTATTCTATTCTATTCTATTCTATTCTATTCTATTCTATTCTCACCTGTATGATACCACTGTAAGGGAAAAGCTTGAGATCCACATGATTAGACTAACACCTTTAATCCCCTCTGAATTAATTCAGTCACCAAAAAGATCACTTCGATGAAAACTTAAGAGACTCTTAACTTTAGAGACAGATTCACGTAGTTTCCTAGGGCAGGAGAACACACCCATAGTTTGCCAAAGTCGCCTTTAAATTCGCAGTCTGTTCTCCAGCCCTGGGATTTCCTGGTGGTCTCCCATCCAAGCGTTAGCCAGCCTCAGTTTTTTCCAACTTCAACGGATCCCCAAGACACGTCCTGCGTAAGGCACATCAATACAGTTACTCAGGATCTTACATGGAGAGACTGAGAAAGAGCTTCAGGCCCTCGTTTACAGGCCTTTTGCAAGAAGAGGATGTGGTGGTGGTGGTGGTGGTGTAGGGCTGCTGTCCTACCTTACAGGGCTGTCGTACCAATAGATTCTGCAACCTAGGATTGTTTGAAAGCTCCGTAACACGTTAAATAAAAATCCCCATCACAACATTTGTATTATAATTAATTCTACCTGCTGTAATGACTGGCTTAAATGGAGAGGCTTCTGAAGCACATACGAAGATCCAACCATGTAGCTCGACCCAAGGCTCGCTGTTACCGCCGCACGGCTAGGCCCGCTCCGCCATTATTCCTCCCACAGGCCAGCATCCACCGCACACAAAACCATAGAGTGAACAACTCTATGTAGAGTTCTATAATAGAGAAAGAGGCTAGAGTGGCCCAATTTCCTAAACATCCGGTAAAGTGTGATCAGGATTGGTCGGTTGGCTCCCGGGGGATGGGGGGCGGGATAAAAATTACGATGCTCTTAGCCGGATCTTTCTTGACTCCATTGCAAAGAGAAAGAGACCGTAGTTCAGTTTTAGACCGAAAGTGAGAGCAAAGAGTTAAAGATAGAGTAAATCCAGCATACTACTTCTGGTTTAAACTTCATGGGGGGAAAACAAGCACATGAACGAGTCTCGTCCTACATCGAAAGAGTATCGAATCCAAATTCAGGAAGGTGCAATAATGCGTACTTCTTCCGACTGGCGGAGCATTTTCCCGTTTATTTTCCTTTAATCTCCTACCCTTGGGCAGGGGGAGTCGATCTGAAACCGGAAGTGTAAAAAGTGCAAATAACTCATCTCTTAAAAGACTTTCTCTTGAAATAACTGGGGCGCTTGATTGAGTTTGAACTAAAAGGGGAGGAGCAAATCATGGAACGGGGCGGGGCGTTTTTGTGCCTCCGTTACTTGTAGCCATAGAGGTGATCTTGCTGCGATTCCTATTTACAGAGTTTATTAAATTGGATATGAATTATGAATAGGTAGTTCTTATGCACGGGGAGGGCTCTATAGAGAGGAATGAATTGAAAAGCTGAAGTTGATTCTTGCGTGAGAAACCACAAGAACAACAGAGTTGGAAGGGACCTTTAAGGTCTTCTAGTCCAACCCCTATATATACCATTTCAGACAAATGGCTGTAAAGAAAAGCCTAGATGTATCCATTCGGAGAAGAATCACCAAAAGAGAAATTTTATTTTTTTTGTTGTTGTTAATTGCAAAGTCATGTCTGACCCATCGCGACCCCATGGACAACGTTCCTCCAGGCTTTCCTATCCTCTACCATCCTCTGGAGTCCATTTAAGCTCACGCCGACTGCTTCAGTGACTCCATCCAGCCACCTCCTTCTCTGACGTCCCCTTCTTCTTTTGCCCTCCATCATTCCCAGCATTAGGCTCTTCTCCAGTGAGTCCTTCTTTCTCATTAGGTGGCCAAAGTATTTGAGTTTCCTCTTCAGGATCTGGCCTTCTAAAGAGCAGTCAGGGTTGATCTCCTCTAGGACTGACCGGTTTGATGGCCTTGAAGTCCAAGGGACTCGCAGGAGTCTTCTCCAGCACCATAGTTCAAAGGCCTCAATTCTTTGACGCTCAAATTTTATTTTAGGACGATTAAATTTGCACAGTCTTAAATTTCCAGAAGATATTGTCCCAGCCTGCCTTGATCTGTTCTCACTTGGGATATGTGCCCAGTTCTGGGCACCGTAATTCAAAAACGACATTGATGAGTTGGGTCAAGTTCAGAGAACTACCAAGCTGATGAAGGGTTTGGAAACCAAGTCCCCTGAGGAACTGGCTAGAAGAAAAGATTGAGGGAGAGATGATAGCAGTCTTCAGCTATTTAAAGGGCTGCAAAATGAAGAAAGGGGTTCACTGGTTCTCTGTTGCCCCAAAGGGCAGGACCAATTGAATTTAGGAAGAAGTTAATTCAGGTTCCTGTTCAAAGGAGGTCTTTCAACAGAGGCTGGAGAGCCACCTGTTCAAAATGCTTTAGCATATCTTGAAATGAGCATGGGATCGAACTTGATGGCCTTTAAACTATTGCTATGCATGTCACAGAAATAATCAATTAAAAACATTTATGATAAAATGGATAATTGCAGGTATTTCTTCCGACTGGCGGAGCATTTTCCCGTTTATTTTCCTTTAATCTCCTACCCTTGGGCGGGGGGAGTCGATCTGAAACCGGAAGTGTAAAAAGTGCAAATAACTCATCTCTTAAAAGACTTTCTCTTGAAATAACTGGGGCGCTTGATTGAGTTTGAACTAAAAGGGGAGGAGCAAATCATGGAACGGGGCGGGGCGTTTTTGTGCCTCCGTTACTTGTAGCCATAGAGGTGATCTTGCTGCGATTCCTATTTACAGAGTTTATTAAATTGGATATGAATTATGAATAGGTAGTTCTTATGCACGGGGAGGGCTCTATAGAGAGGAATGAATTGAAAAGCTGAAGTTGATTCTTGCGTGAGAAACCACAAGAACAACAGAGTTGGAAGGGACCTTTAAGGTCTTCTAGTCCAACCCTTATATATACCATTTCAGACAAATGGCTGTAATGAAAAGCCTAGATTTATCCATTCGGAGAAAAATCACCAAAAGAGAAATTTTATTTTTTGTTGTTGTTGTTAATTGCGAAGTCATGTCTGACCCATCGCGACCCCATGGACAACGTTCCTCCAGGCTTTCCTATCCTCTACCATCCTCTGGAGTCCATTTAAGCTCACGCCGACTGCTTCAGTGACTCCATCCAGCCACCTCATTCCCTGGTGTCCCCTTCTTCTTTTGCCCTCAATCTTTCCCAGCATTCGGCTCTTCTCCAATGAGTCCTTCCTTCTCATTAGGTGGCCAAAGTATTTGAGTTTCCTCTTCAGGATCTGGCCTTCTAAAGAGCAGTCAGGGTTGATCTCCTCTAGGACTGACCGGTTTGATGGCCTTGAAGTCCAAGGGACTCGCAGGAGTCTTCTCCAGCACCATAGTTCAAAGGCCTCAATTCTTTGACGCTCAAATTTTATTTTAGGACGATTAAATTTGCACAGAGTCTTAAATTTCCAGAAGATATTGTCCCAGCCTGCCTTGATCTGTTCTCACTTGGGATATGTGCCCAGTTCTGGGCACCGTAATTCAAAAACTACATTGATGAGTTGGGTCAAGTTCAGAGAACTACCAAGCTGATGAAGGGTTTGGAAACCAAGTCCCCTGAGGAACTGGCTAGAAGAAAAGATTGAGGGAGAGATGATAGCAGTCTTCAGCTATTTAAAGGGCTGCAAAATGAAGAAAGGGGTTCACTGGTTCTCTGTTGCCCCAAAGGGCAGGACCAGTTGAATTTAGGGAGAAGTTAATTCAGGTTCCTGTTCAAAGGAGATCTTTCAACAGAGGCTGGAGAGCCACCTGTTCAAAATGCTTTAGCATATATTGAAATGAGCATGGGATCGAACTTGATGGCCTTTAAACTATTGCTATGCATGTCACAGAAATAATCAATTAAAAACATTTATGATAAAATGGATAATTGCAGGTATTTCAATTAGGCACAATCCCAGAAAACCTAAACAAACCTACAGCAATTTATTAAGATATATATTAACCACAGAATAAATACAACATTTCAAAAGAGATACCTTGGCCACAATATCAGATTCAGAAAATAAATTTGACTGTATAATCCACAAAAAAAAGCTTAAGTTTAAGTCAGAATGGGGATCTATCACATTTTGTTAAGCCATAATTTATTTAGCAATGATTTATTAAGTACAAATGCAATTGGTTTGATTCATAGAACATATTAGCTCCAAACCAAGTAAAGCAATGCTTGCTTAGTGTAATCTATCAATTCAATCATTTAGAATAATTGTTTCTAAAAATACTTATAAAATTGGGGATATGTGTGAAAGTTTATGGATGATGTTTTTGTTCTTTTTATATCTAGTGCTTATATACATTTTTGGCATCAAACTTGTGAAAACATTTTCTCTTAGGATATTTATCCTAAGGTCGGAAGCAGGAAGATTTTAAGAGATCCAGTTTGGGATTTCACTCAAACTAATATGGATTAGAAAATCCATAATGCCACCTCCTTTTTTAAATGAATGTTAATAGCCTGATTTGTTAGTATGTAACTTGAATTTTGCTTCTATGGTGCTATTCTACAACTAATTAAAAATAAAACTTTTCATTATTCAATATGTTTTATCATAATATTGTTTTCTGGAATTAAGCCACTAGAGGTCCCTAGAGAATTTCAGGCTAATGTAATATATACATTACATACATATGCAAACATACATAGAATAGAATAGAATAGAATAAAATAGAATAGAATAGAATAGAATAGAATAGAATAGAATAGAATAGAATAGAATAGAATAGAATAGAATAGAATAGAATAGAATAGAATAGAATAGAATAGAAAAGAATAGAATAGAATAGAATAGAATAGAATAGAATAGAATAGAATAGAATAGAATAGAATAGAAGAATAGAATAGAATAGAATAGAATAGAATAGAATAGAATAGAATAGAATAGAATAGAATAGAATAGAATAGAATAGAATAGAATAGAATAGAATAGAATAGAATAGAATAGAATAGAATAGAATAGAATAGAATAGAATAGAATAGAATAGAATAGAATAGAATAGAATAGAATAGAATAGAATAGAATAGAATAGAATAGAATAGAATAGAATAGAATAGAATAGAATAGAATAGAATAGAATAGAATAGAATAGAATAGAATAGAATAGAATAGAATAGAATAGAATAGAATAGAATAGAATAGAATAGAATAGAATAGAATAGAATAGAATAGAATAGAATAGAATAGAATAGAATAGAATAGAATAGAATAGAATAGAATAGAATAGAATAGAATAGAATAGAATAGAATAGAATAGAATAGAATAGAATAGAATAGAATAGAATAGAATAGAATAGAATAGAATAGAATAGAATAGAATAGAATAGAATAGAATAGAATAGAATAGAATAGAATAGAATAGAATAGAATAGAATAGAATAGAATAGAATAGAATAGAATAGAATAGAATAGAATAGAATAGAATAGAATAGAATAGAATAGAATAGAATAGAATAGAATAGAATAGAATAGAATAGAATAGAATAGAATAGAATAGAATAGAATAGAATAGAATAGAATAGAATAGAATAGAATAGAATAGAATAGAATAGAATAGAATAGAATAGAATAGAATAGAATAGAATAGAATAGAATAGAATAGAATAGAATAGAATAGAATAGAATAGAATAGAATAGAATAGAATAGAATAGAATAGAATAGAATAGAATAGAATAGAATAGAATAGAATAGAATAGAATAGAATAGAATAGAATAGAATAGAATAGAATAGAATAGAATAGAATAGAATAGAATAGAATAGAATAGAATAGAATAGAATAGAATAGAATAGAATAGAATAGAATAGAATAGAATAGAATAGAATAGAATAGAATAGAATAGAATAGAATAGAATAGAATAGAATAGAATAGAATAGAATAGAATAGAATAGAATAGAAAGAGATTGGTGATGGGAACTATGAGATCATCAGTGGCTTCGGTGTGAGGTACCAGCTGTACGCTGATGACACCCAGCTGTACTTTTCCACACCGGGCCACCCCAACGAAGCTATCGAAGTGTTGTCCCGGTGCTTGAGGCCGACGGGTCTGGATGGGGAGAAACAGGCTCAAGCTCAATCCCTCCAAGACAGAGTGGCTGTGGATGCCGGCATCCCGGTACAGTCAGCTGAGTCCTCGGCTGACTGTTGGGGCGAGTCATTGGCCCCGATGGAGGGGTGCGCAACTTGCCCTCCTGGATGAGCGGCTGTCTTTGGAAGATCATTTGACAGCCGCCTCCAGGAGAGCTTTTACCAGGTTCGCCTGGTGCGCCAGTTGCGCCTTTCTAGACCGGGATGCCCTATGCACGGTCACCACGCCTCGTGACGCCTCGCCTGGATTACTGCAATGCTCTCACATGGGGCTCCTTGAAGGGCATCCGGAGGCTGCAGTTAGTTCAGAATGCGGCTGCGCTGGTTATAGAGGAGCCCTCGTGGCTCCCATATGACACCTATCCTGCGAGACTGCACTGGCTACCTGTGGCCTTCGGTGCGCTTCAAGGTGTTGGTAACCACCTTTAAAGCGCCCATGGCATAGGGCCGGGTTATCACGGGACCGCCTACTGCTACCGAATACCTCTCACCGACCTGTGCGCCTCACAGAGAGGACTCCTCAGGTGCCGTCAGCTAGACAGTGTCGCCTGGCGACGCCCAGGAAGGGCCTTCTGTGGGGCTCCCACCTCTGGAACGAACTCCCCAGGACTCCGTCAACTTCCGGACCTCCGAACCTTCCGTCATGAGCTTAAGACGATTTATTCATCTGTGCAGGACTGGCTTAGATTTTAGATTTTAAATTTAGATTTTAAATTTATAGATTTTAAATTTACAGGGTTTAAATTTGGTTTTAAGATTTATATTTATATTTTTAATATTTGGCATTAGAATAAGTTTTTTAATAGCCTCTTCGCTGAAGAGGTTGTAGAAAAATGCTTTTAAAGGCTTCTGGCGATCCCAGCTGAGTTGCCTGATCTCCACAACTTTAAAAGCATTTTAAAAGTAAAATCCATGTTCCTTTCTGTTTATGAGCTGGCTGTCTACTGATGTAATCGAAAAGCTACATTGTGCGGTCACAATCTAACGCTATGCTTAAAAATTAAGCTGAATTATTTATGATTCGAAATCATGGGGTTTGTAACATATTTTCTCTCACACTTTTAAATATAAGAAGTAATAAAACTAAAATTTAAAAAAGAAAAGATTGAGGGAGAGATGATAGCAGTCTTCAGCTATTTAAAGGGCTGCAAAATGAATAGTACAGGTAGTCCTCATTTAGCAACAGCCTGATTTAGTGATCGTTTGCAGTTTTGACAGTGATGAAATGTAAAATTTGTTACTACCGGTTCTGTGGGCGTGGCTTGGTGGTGGTGAGGTAGGAGTTGAAACAGTTTATGTCCAGGATGCGAGGATCTGTAAATATTTTCACGGCCCTCTTCTTGATTCGTGCAGTATACAGGTCCTCAATGGAAGGCAGGTTGGTAGCAATTATTTTTCTGCAGTTCTAATTATCCTCTGAAGTCTGTGTTTTCTTGTTGGGTTGCAGAACCGAACCAGACAGTTATAGAGGTGCAAATGACAGACTCAATAATTCCTCTGTAGAACTGGATCAGCAGCTCCTTGGGCAGTTTGAGCTTACTGAGTTGGCGCAGAAAGAACATTCTTTGTTGTCCTTTTTAATGATGTTTTGATGTTAGCTGTCCATTTGAGATCTTGCGATATGATAGAACCTAGAAATTTGAAGGTTTCTACTGTTGATACTGTGTTGTCAAGTATTGTGAGAGGTGGAAGTATGGAAGGGTTTCTCCTAAAGTCTACCACCATTTCTACGGTTTTGAGTGTGTTCAGTTCCAGATTGTTTTGGTTGCACCACAAGGCTAGTCGTTCGACCTCTCGTCTATATGCGGATTCGTCATTGTCTCGAATGAGACCAATCACTGTTGTGTCATCTGCGAACTTCAGTAGCTTAACAGATGGATCATTGGAGATGCAGTCATTGGTATACAGAGAGAAGAGAAGTGGGGAGACCACACAGCCTGGGGGGGGGGCCTGTGCTAATTGTACAGGTATTTGATGTGATCTTGCTTAGCTTCACCTGCTGCTTCCTGTTTGTTAGGAAGCTTGTGATCCACTTACAAGTCTGTTCCGGTACCTGTAGCTGGTTTAGCTTAGTTAGAAGAATGTCTGGAATGATGGTATTGAATGCTGAACTAAAGTCTACAAAAGGACCCTTGCATAGGTCTTTGGAGACTCAAGATGTTGTAGGATGTAGTGCAGAGCCATATTAACAGCATCATCTGTTGATCTATTTGCTCGGTATGCAAATTGCAAGGGTCTAACAGCGGATCCGTGATGGTTTTCAAGTAGGAAAGCACTAGCCTTTCAAAGGTTTTCATGACTACAGATGTTAAAGCAACTGGTCTGTAGTCATTCAGTTCCTTGATGGTGGGCTTCTTGGCACTGGGATGATGGTAGAGCGTTTGAAGCAAGAAGGAACATAGCACATCTCTAGTGATTTATTGAAAATATGGGTGAAGATGGGGCCAATTGGTCAGCACAGACTTTTAAGCAAGAAGGAGTTATCTTGTCTGGGCCTGGAGCTTTTCCTGGCTTTTGTCTGTGAAATAGGTCCTGCACTTCCTTTTCTGTGATCACTAGGGGTTGTGAACCCAATGAAATGGGGTCAGTTGTAGGAGGCTTGGCTGTTGTTGGTGTGTCTGAGATGGGGGTTGTGGAGATAGGTGGCTGTAGTTTCCTTTCAAACCTGCAGTAAAACTCATTCAGGTCATCTGCCAGTTGTTGATTACCTTCAGCCTGGGAAGGAGGTTTGCCATAGCCGGTGATATTTTTAAGAGTTTTCCACATGTTTGCTGGTTCATTTGCTGAAAACTGATTCTTTAGCTTTTCAGAGTAGCTTCTTTTTGCTGCTCTGATCTCCCTTGTTAGTGCATTTCTGGCCTGATTGTACAGCATTTTATCACCTTTTCTGTAGGCTTCCTCTTTGGAATGTCGTAGCTGCTTAAGTTTAGGTGTAAACCAAGGTTTGTTGTTACTGTATATTTGCAAGTTCCTTGTAGGTACACATAGGTCTTCACAGAAGTTGACATATGATGTTACAGTATCTGTGAGTTCATCCAGGTCTGCAGAGGTATCTTCAAAAATATTCCAGTCAGTGCAGTCAAAACATGCCTGCAGCTTTAATTTTGCCTCCTCTGTCCAGGATACATACATAAACATATACATACATATCATATGCATACACACACACACACACACACACACAGTATGTGTGTTGCAATTCTGCACCATTCACTGAATTATGGAGAATTTCTTTTGTAAGACGCCAGTATTTTTCCACTGCTTCTTGAAGCTCAATCAGTTTTTAAATTGCAGACACATTATCTAAGTCAGCATATTAACATCCTGACATATACTTCCTATAGGTTCTATTGTTACTATGCAAATATTGAGATTTTGTTTGTTACTTGGATTCTTTTCAATATCTGAGAATAGTCATTATACCAAACAAGGTTGCCTGATTTGTGGCTGTAAAAGTACCGTTTTTAAAAACATCCCAAATCACAATGGACTGAAAAAGATGTTTAAAAACCCCCCACTGATTTTATGGGGAAAGCCATTTATTGCAAAAAATGAATAGTACAGGTAGTCCTCATTTAGCAACAGCCTGATTTAGTGATCGTTTGCAGTTTTGACAGTGATGAAAAAGTAACTTTATAAGCAATCCTCACATTTAGCACCTTCATAGGTCTGTAAAGCAAAGGATAACTTAAGTAAGGCCTTAGGCACAAGTCGTGGTTTCACTTAAAGATCACTTTCCTTAACAATTGAGTTGCCAGCCCCAATTGTGGTAGCTAAAACTACCAAAACTGCAGAAAAACTAATTGCTACCAACCTGCCTTCCATTGAGGACCTGTATACTGCACGAATCAAGAAGAGGGCCGTGAAAATATTTGCAGATCCCTCGCATCCTGGACATAAACTGTTTCAACTCCTACCCTCAAAACGACGCTATAGAGCACTGCACACCAGAACAACTAGACACAAGAACAGTTTTTTCCCGAAGGCCATCACTCTGCTAAACAAATAATTCCCTCAACACTGTCAGACTATTTACTGAATCTGCACTACTATTAATCGTTTCATAGTTCCCATCACCAATCTCTTTCCACTTATGACTGTATGACTATAACTTGTTGCTGGCAATCCTTATGATTTATATTGATATATTGACCATCA
Source organism: Ahaetulla prasina (assembly GCF_028640845.1). Lineage (NCBI taxonomy): Eukaryota > Metazoa > Chordata > Lepidosauria > Squamata > Colubridae > Ahaetulla > Ahaetulla prasina. The sequence continues at coordinate 16,220,550 of NC_080543.1, forward strand.
ATTGTGTTGTAAATGTTGTACCTTGATGAACGTATCTTTTCTTTTATGTACACTGAGAGCGAATGCACCAAGACAAATTCCTTGTGTGTCCAATCACACTTGGCCAATAAAATTCTATTCTAAAAATTCTATTCTATTCTAAAAAAGGACCACCTATACTTAAAGACAATTACAAGTATTCCTTGAGTTACAATGCAATTGAGCCCAAGCTTTATGTTGCTAAGTGAAAGATTTGTTGAGTTTGCTCCATTTTACGATTTTTCCGTTGCTAAGTTGAATCATTGCATTTGTTAACTTAGTAACACAGTTGTTAAGTGAATCTGGCTTCCCCATTGACTTTGCTTGTCAGAAGGTCAGAAAAGGGCATCACATGATCCAGGGACACTGCAATGGTCATAAATATGAACCAGTGATGAAATGTAAAATTTGTTACTACCGGTTCTGTGGGCGTGGCTTGGTGGTGGTGGGGTAATGTGACTGGGTGGCGTGGCCAAAGAGGTTGTAAAAAAATGCTTTTAAAAGCCTCTGATGATCAGGAAACTCATCTGGAATCGCCAGAGGAGCCTTTTGAAAGCTTTTTTTTTTACAGTCTGTTCAGCTGAAGAGCTTGTAGAAAAAATGCTTTTAAAGGGTTCTGGCGATCCCAGCTGAGTTGCCTGATCTCCACAACCTTTTAAAAGCATTTTTTTAATAGCCTCTTCGCTGAAGAGGTTGTAGAAAAAATGCTTTTCAAAGATTCTGACGATCCCAGCGGAACTGCGCGATCATCAGAGGCTTTTTTTTTACTTTTAAAAGCATTTTAAAAGTAAAATCCATGTTCCTTTTCTGTTTATGAGCTGGCTGTCTACTGATGTAATCGAAAAGCTACATTGTGCGGTCACAATCTAACGTTGCGTTTAAAAATTAAGCTGAATTATTTATGATTCGAAATCATGGGGTTTGTAACATATTTTTCTCTCACACTTTTTAAATATAAGAAGTAATAAAAACTAAAATTTAAAAAAGAAAAAGGGGAAAAAAAACAATGTTTCAAAACAATCCTGTTGCTCACATGGAAACTATGCAGATTCCCATTGAATCTCCCTCAGGGTTGACAAAACACACCATTTCCCAAGACTTATCTTTCACATCTTATGGGGTTCCTTGTCAGCGAATTCCGTTATTCCACAGCGTTAACCCAAGGTAAGAACCTAAGCATTGCAGCTGCAATTAAGCTATGTATTTATTGTTCTCAGTTAAAAGCAGCAGCTGGATTTTATAAAAGAGAACAGCAACGGTAATCTATATCAGGGGTCTCAACCTTGGCAACTTTAAGCCGGATGGACTTCAACTCCCAGAATTCCCCAGCCAGGGAATTGATGTCCACCAGGCTTAAAGTTGCCAAGGTTGGAGACCCCTGCGCTATATAGTTCTACAAAATTTGTAAGGATTACGAATACTGTAAGAAGAACCCTAATGAAGCAATAATCTAGTGAGTCCAGCACTGTGTTTCCAAAAAACGGCTAAGAAGATCTCAGAGAGGCAACAAACAGCACTACAGTTTCCTTCTGTTATCTGTCCCTAACATTTGCCATACTGTGAAATCCGAGGTGTTATTTTTCAGTTAATAAACCATAAGGCAGAAGGGGCTCTACGCCTTGGCTTATCTTGTTTTTGGAGGCTTCTGTTAAAGTCCCAGAACTGCAATACTTTTGTTTTTGTTGAGTTTTTAAATGTGATGGAAAAATACGCACACAAAGGGTCGTTTCCCATGGCTTTTGAGAGTTCTCAATTAATTATTTCTCATTTCTACTCTGCTAATTTATAGCATAACCCAACCGTGGCTGTAATTTATTTAAAGGTAAAGGTTCCCCTTGCACATATGTGCTAGTCGTTCCCGACTCTAGGGGGCAGTGCTCATCTCTGTTTCAAAGCTGAAGAGACAGCGCTGTCCAAAGATGTCTCTGTGGTCATGTGGCCGGCACGACTAAACGCCAAAAGCGCATGGAACGTTGTTACCTTCCCACCAAAGGTGGTCCCTGTTTTTCTACTTGCATTTTTATGTGCTTTCGAACTGCTAGGTTGGCAGAAGCTGGGACAAGTAACGGGAGCTCACCCCGTTATGCGGCACTAGGGATTCAAACTGCTGAACTGCCCACCTTTTGATTGACAAGCTCAGTGTCTTAGCCACTGAGCTAAGTAATTTATTTAGTAATTTACTAAGTTTAGTAATTTATTTAAATAAATTACTTAATATTTACTAAATAAATTACTTAGTAATTATTAAATAAATTAATAGTAAATTGAATAATTTATTAAGTATTCATTCATTCATTCATTCATTCATTGATTCTGTGGCCACGACTGTAATTTATTATTTATTTATTTGTTCATTTGTTCATTCATTCATTCGTTCATTGTATGGCCACGGCTGTAATTTATATTTATTTATTTATTTGTTCATTCGTTCATTCATTCATTCAATTTGTGTGACCGCCCATCTCAACAAGTGACAACAAGTGACTCAGGGCTTCTGACAAAATTACAAAAAAAGGAAAATGAAAAGAAATAGAGTAATTATAATATATAGCGCCTGAGAATATACTAATGATAGATCACTAAAGAAGACAACTTTTATATTGCCACCACAACATGGCAGCTGGGTAGACAGTACAAACTGCCGACGGGGAAAATCTCACATTCTAAGGATAGAAATTTAATTTCTGGTTTGATCATCTTTAGCAGATTTTGGAGTTCATGTCTTTTGTGGCATCCACGTAGATCCCTGGGCAAGAGACAGGTAAAAATCAAAAAAGTGTTTTTGCTCCTATTATTTTATGCTACTGTGAAGGAAGAACGTTTAGGGAGAAAGAATAGAATAGAATAGAATAGAATTTTTATTGGCCAAGTGTGATTGGACACACAAGGAATTTGTCTTGGTGCATATGCTCTCAGGCATAGTTTAATAAAGGACCCCTATCTAGAATTTGGAGAACAGCTGTGGTGAATTATAGGTCCATCTTCCACAGATCTCCTTCCCAGATACCAGACAGAGAATGCTACTATAGATTATATATAGTGATTACTATCACTCTGCTAAACAAATAATTCCCTCAACACTGTCAAACTATTTACAAAATATGCACTACTATTAATCTTCTCATCGTTCCCATCACCAATCTCTTTCCACTTATGACTGTATGACTGTAACTTTGTTGCTGGTAATCCTTATGATTTATATTGATATATTGACCATCATTTGTGTTGTAAATGTTGTACCTTGATGAAGGTATCTTTTCTTTTATGTACACTGAAAGCATATGCACCAAGACAAATTCCTTGTGTGTCCAATCACACTTGGCCAATAAAAAATTCTATTCTATTCTATTATATATACTATAGATTATATATTATCAATTATATTGATTATATATACATATGAAGAATGGTTATAGGAACTGGGTATGTCTAGTTTAATGAAAAGAAGGACTAAGGGGTGACATGATAGCAGTGTTCCAATATCTCAGGGGCTGCCACAAAGAAGAGGGAGTCAAGCTATTCTCCAAAGCACTTGAGGGCAGGACAAGAAGCAATGGATGGAAACTAATCAAGAAGAGAAGCAATTTAGAACTAAGGAGGAATTTCCTGACAGAACAATTTTTAGTTTTTAAGTTTTCAAGTTTTTAAGAAGAGGTTGGATAACCATTTGTCTTAGGCAGGTAGGTTTCCTGCCTAAGCAGGGGGTTGGACTAGAAGACCTCCAAGGTCCCTTCCAATTCTGTTATTCTGTTCTATATAGGTTAAATGGGCCTACAATTATGTGTCGAGCATGGGAAATCAGGAAATCCAGGTTGTCCAAATGAATATAAGGGTTTATTGCAAGCTTAAACTCTCTACAAGAATCTGAACTACTAGCAGTCAAAGAGTCAATGGAATTCAAGGTGGGCGGGACATAGATGTCTTGTGGGCGCGAAACGATTCAAGATTGATGATGCATTTGACCAGGGGTGAAATGCTACTGGTTCGGGCTGGTTTGCCAAACCGGTAGTAAAAAAATGTTTTAAAAAAAGTTCCGACGATCAGCTGAGCGACGCACAATCGTCGGAATTTTTTTTTTCTCTTTTAGCATTTATTTTCTAACGGTTCTCTGGAACTGGTAGTTAAAAATGCTTTAAATTTTTTTTAAAAAAGTTCCGACAATGGTGCATCACTCAGCTGATTGTCGAACTTTTATTTTTAACTTTATAGGCATTTTTTTACTACCCGAACTGGTAGTAAAAAATGCTTTTAAAAGGTTTTTTAAAAGGTTCCCACAATCGCATGCCACAGCTGATCACCCCCTCCCCAGTGCTGTTCTGCTTATCTCCCCAAGCCTCCTTTTGGTGCGCACTGCGCAAGCGCATGCACAGCTAGCATTTGGTGCGCACTGTGCATATGTGCATGCAGCACACATTTGGTGCACAGTGCGCATGCACGGCCAGCGAACCGGTAGTAAACCATTGTATATCCATTGTATTAAGCTAGTGGAGCATAAAATTTCGGGTGTTGGGTTGACTTCAGGTCTTTCAGCTGTGGAAGTTCTCTAGATCAAAGGTCTCCAACCTTGGTCCCTTTAAGACTTGTGGACTTCAACTCCACTCTGGGAGTTGAAGTCCACAAGTCTTAAAGGGCCTAAGGTTGGAGACTCCTGGTCTAGATGGGTCAGAGCCAATCGCTCTCCGCCCAGCCTGTGCCATGCAGTTCTTCCAGGAAGAATAAAATGCAGAAGGCATGCAATGTATACATTCGGTATTCAACTCCTGAAGAAAGGATGCTCAAAGAAAAAACAAGAAATAAATGAGGGCTTGTTTAACAGTAGATTATTGAATTAAATGCAGCTGGCTTTGCTTTAAGTGAAACTAGACAGACCGTGCTGGGGTAATAGAAACTGTTGCTACCTAATGTTGATTTTCCTTTCATAGTCTAGGAATACAGTGGCTGCCTGGATTTAGAACCCAAATTCGATATTTCCTTCATTTTGGGTCCTCTATAAAATTCCACTCTCTCTACTTCTTTCTCATGTATCATCCAACAGCCTTAAGTCATACATGTTATGTTATGTTACGTTACGTTATGTTATGTTTTATATGTTATATTATTCCTTCATTATTTTTACAAATATCTCAAGACATTGAACATATCCAACATACCTTCCACCTCCTATTTTCCGCACAACAACAACAAAACCAGTTGTGAAATGCTCCCGGTTCTGACTGGATCTCATGATCCGGTAGCGATCGTGGCCAATGGTTCGGTGATCTTGTAGCAATTGCCGACACCCGCCGCCCGGGTATTTTTTACCTTCTGCGCATGCACATGTGATGTGCATGGGTGGGCAGCGTGTGGACTTCTGAGCTGGTAAGGAAGGTAAGATTTCACCCCTGAACAAAACCTGTAAGGTGTGTTGGATTGAGAGCAAGTGACTGGTCCAAGGAGACCTGGTTTGCTTGCATGATTAAAGTGGGGCTAGAACTCACAATCACCTACTTTCAAGCCAGGTGTCTTAACTACTAGGCCTGATTGACTCTCTCTCTCTCCCTCCCCCCTGTCTCTCTCTGCATTAGAAAAGCAGGACAAACATTTTCATGACTCAGTTTTTAATATACCTTTACCAATGTATTAGACTGCTTAATCCATTTGATGAAAAGGTTGCTAATTGTTGATTGCCACTATGAATGTCATACAATTATGGCACAGAATTCTCTGGTGGACTACTGCAGTTTCTCTTCTTAGCCTAGTCCTTAAATAAATGCACCCACCCCAGAAAAACATGCAGCTATTCATATGGAAATTGTGAAGTAGAAGGTGCGGTCCTTATCCTGTTCCTTTTAATTTTTTTCTGCCTCTTTACCAATTCTGGATGGAGTGGGCCAAATTATTTCTGAAGAAGAGAAGAGAAGCAACCCAACCTGTTCTGTTTCAGCCACTTGAATCCTGCTTGTTTAAGATAATTCTCTTTATTGACATTTCCAGAATCCAGGGTAGAAATGATACCGACATTGCAAGCTCCGTCATGCTTTAGGTGAAACTAAGGAGAGATTTCTGTTTCATTTTAGCAACAACCAAAGAGCAGATTGTCAAAGCATGAAATCTACCTTGGTTGAATCAAAATATGTGTTGTACACAAGGTTTTTCACTGCCATTGCTATATAATTGGGCTTTTATTTCATAGCTTCAGAGAATTGCAATGAGTCCTTCTTTAGCATCTGTTAGGTCACTAAATGAAATTGCAACTGTGTGTATGACCTTACTTCAGCCTTTTTTTTTTGCTTTACAGACATGCAAAGGTCGTAAAAGTGAGGATTGGTTGTAAAGTTAGTTTTTCATCAGGGTAATTGCGAACAGTTGCTAAAAGGGACAGTTGCTAAATAAGGAATATCTACAGGTAGTCCTCGATGTACAACACTTTGCTTAGTGACCGTTTGAAGTTACAACGGCAGTGAAAAAAGGGACATGGCCATTTTCCACACGGATGATCGTGGCAGCATCCCCATAGCCATGTCATCAAAATTTGGATGCTTGGCAACTGACTCACATTTACGACGGTTGCAGTGTCCCGGGGTCATGTGATCCCCTTTTGCGACCTTCTGACAAGCACAGTCCATGGGGGAGCCAGACCCCCCCCAACAATCTGGGTCCTCATTTTACCTACCTTATAAAGGATGGAAGGCTGAGTCAACCTTAGGCCTGGTGGGACTTGGACCTGCAGTAATTGCAAGCAGCTGCTGTTAATAACAGACTGTCTTACCAGTCTGAGCCACAGAGGCCTATGTTACTAAGTTAACAACTGTAGTGATTCGCTTAACAACAGTGGCAAGAAAAGTCGTAAAATGAGCCAGAACTCGCTTAACAAATTTCTCACTTAGCAACATCACTTTTGGGCTCCATTGTGGTCGTAAGTTGAGGACTACCAGTATTTAGGTATGCTCTTGCCCTCTGTAGAAAAATAATGCATTTGGATTTGGACTCAGTCTTGACAAAAGAAGAAAAAAATGATGTGGAAGAGGTTATTTAAAACAGGGGTCTCCAACCTTGGTCCCTTTAAGACTTGTGGACTTCAACTCCCAGAGTCCTCAGCCAGCAAAGCTGGCTGAGGAACTCTGGGAGTTGAAGTCCACAAGTCTTAAAGGGACCAAGGTTGGAGACCCCTGATTTAAAACATGAATTCCAACCCTTTAAGTTGAAGTCCCAATTATTTTTTTTCTCAGTAGATAGGCCTTTACTTTTTCCTTGCAAGAAGTGCTTGCCACAACATCTGTAATTGGTTCTACTATCAAATTATTTTCACGGACATTTCTAATTTTCCTTAATGATTGACACAAATTCCATCCTGTAATTTAAGCACCTTTATCTTGTCCTGTTTTCTGGGGTGAGGGAAGAAGCTTAATCTTCTTTCTTGTGACATGTTTTTCACATACTTGAAAAGTGCTCTCATATCTTCCTTCGATCTTCTCAGGGCTAAACCTGTCTAGTTCCCTACATCTTTTTTCTTTTTCCTCATAAGAACCTGATTATCTTCTTCTCTGGATCATTTCTTTCTTCTCTAAAGCTATTTCAGACTCCATTTTCCATGCAGGATCCTTGAGCAATCCTTTAAAAAACTCCTGCAGGTTTTATTAGCCTGAACTTGGACACATTTCCAGCAGAGGTGGGTTTCAGCAGGTTCTGACCAGTTCTGGAGAACCGGTAGCGGAAATTTTGAGCAGTTCGGAGAACCGGTAAATGCCACCTCTGACTGGCCTTGCGGCCGCCCCCATCTATTCTCTGCCCCCTGAGTCCCAGCTGATCGGGAGGAAATGGGGATTTTACAGTATCCTTCTCCTGGAATGGGGCGGGAAATGGAAATTTTACAGTATCCTTCCCCTGCCACGCCCACCAAGCCACACCACGCCCACCAAGCTGCGCCCACAAAACTGGTAGTAAAAAACTTTGAAACCCACCACTGATTTCCAGGACTTTTGATATCCTTCTCCTTGACTGAACCTTATTGTCTGTCCATGATGCTTTGTATCACCAGGTCAGTGGTGGGATTCAGCTGGTTCAGGTCGGTTCGAGTGAACCGATAGTTAAATTGCTGGATGGCCCCGCCCCTTTCCACCCCGCCCCTTCCAGGTGGCTGCAGGGAGGCCTATTAGGCCCAAAGTGGGGCGCAGGAGTGTGCGTCTCCCTCCATGGCCCGTTTTTGCTCCCAGGGGGGTGCAGGAGCCCGAGTGCTGCCTGTCACACCCCCTGGCCACGCCTGCTAAGCCACGCCCACAGAACCGGTAGTAAAAAAAAATTGAATCCCACCACTGCACCAGTTGTATGAATGGCCAAAAAGGGAAGGGCAGCTGTTCTGCAAGAGAGCCCATTGCCTTTTTCCTGAAACAGACCCAAATATCTTTTTCTATGCAGAACAACAAAAACAACAACAACAAAAACAACAACTCATGATCAGTATTGGCATAGCAGTCTTCAAAAAAAAAAAAAACCTTACAAAAATTATGTGAAAATATGTTTCCTGTTTCACTTCTTGTTCCTGTAACTTATTCCTATTTATTTATTTTATTTATTTATTTATTTGATTTTTATACCGCCCTTCTCCCGAAGGACTCAGAGCGGTGTACAGGCAAGATAAAACCAACAATACAATATACAGGTTAAAATACAATTTAAAAAACTTATTTAAATTAGCCTGGAGATTAAAATTTACCATACACTAAAAACCCCGTTTAAAAATTAATAAATTTAACATTAAAATTCCAATTTAAGCCAGCCCCGCGCGGATAAAGAGATGTGTCTTCAGTTCGCGACGGAATGTCCGAAGGTCAGGTATTTGGCGTAAACCCGGGGGAAGCTCGTTCCAGAGTGTGGGAGCCCCCACAGAGAAGGCCCTTCCCCTGGGGGCCGCCAGCCGGCATTGTTTGGCGGACGGCACCCTGAGAAGTCCCTCTCTATGGGAGCGTACGGGTCGGTGGGAGGCGTGTGGTAACAGCAGGCGGTCCCGTAAGTACCCAGGTCCTAAGCCATGGAGCGCTTTAAAGGTCATAACCAACACCTTAAAGTGCACTCGGAAGGCCACAGGCAGCCAGTGCAGTCTGCGCAGGAGCGGTGTTACATGGGAGCTACGCGTAGCTCCCTCTATCACCCGCGCAGCTGCATTCTGGACTAACTGAAGCCTCCGAGTGCACTTCAAGGGGAGCCCCATGTAGAGAGCATTACAGTAATCCAAGCGAGAGGTAACGAGCGCATGAGTGACTGTGCATAAGGCATCCCGATCAAGGAAGGCGAACTGCCGAACCAGGCGAACCTGGTGGAAGGCCCTCCTGAGACGGCCGTCAAATGATCTTCAAACGACAGCCGATCACCCAGGAGGCCACCAAAGTTCCCCCCCCTTTCCTTTGGGCCCAATACCTCCCCCCCGACAGCCAGCTGCGGCTGCAGCTGACTGAATCGGGATGCCGGCATCCACAGCCACTCCGTCTTGGAGGGATTAAGCTTGAGCCTGTTTCTCCCCATCCAGACCCGTACGGCTTCCAAACACCGGGACAGCACTTCAACAACTTCATTGGGGTGGCCCGGGGTGGAAAAGTACAGCTGGGTGTCATCAGCGTACTGCTGGTATCTCACCCGAAACCACTGATGATCTCACCCAGCGGCTTCATGTAGATGTTGAACAGCAGGGCGAGAGAATCGACCCTGTGGGACCCCACAAGTGAGGCCCTCGCGGTCGACCTCTGCCCCCTGTCAACACCGTCTGCGACCGGTCGGAGAGATAGGAGGAGAACCACCGATATCGGTGCCTCCACTCCCAATCCCCCAACCGCGCAGCAGGATACCATGGTCGATGGTATCAACGCCGCTGAGAGGTCTAATAGGACCAGGGCAGAGGAATAACCCTGTCCCTGGCCCTCCAGAGATCATCCACCAATGCGACCAAAGCTGTCTCCGTGCTGTATCCGGTCGGAAGCCGGACTGGAACAGGTCTAGATAGACGTCTTCATCCAGGTATTGGGGTAGCTGTCGCGCCACGGCACTCTCTACAACCTTCGCAACAAAGCGAAGGTTGGAGACTGGACGATAATTACCCAAAATAGCTGGGTCCAGGGAGGGCTTCTTAAGGAGGGGTCTCACCACCGCCTCTTTCAAGGCGGCAGGGAAAACCCCTTCCAACAAAGAAGCGTTGATAATCCTCTGGAGCCAGCCTCGTGTCACCGCCTGAGTGGCCAGTACCAGCCAGGAAGGGCACGGGTCCAGTAAACATGTCGTGCCGTGAAGCCTCCCCAACAACCTGTCCACGTCCTCCGGAGCCACAGGGTCAAACTCATCCCAAATGGGCTCAACAAGACGTGCCTCCTCTCCCTCGCTTGGATCATCCCAAATTCGGTCCAGACCGTCCCTCAGCTGAGCGATTTTATCGTATAGATAACCACTAAACTCCTCGGCACGTCCCTGCAAAGGGTCATCCCGCACCTCCTGATGTAGGAGAGAGCGGGTCACCCGAAACAGGGCGGCCGGGCGGTTATCTGCCGACGCAATGAGGGTGGAGGCGTAAGAACGCCTCGCTTCCCTCATTGCCACTAGGTAGGTCCTAGAATAGGACCTAACTAGTGTCCGATCAGCTTCGGAGCGACTGGACCTCCAGGTGCTCTCTAGGCGTCTTCTCCGGCGTTTCATCTCCCTCAGCCCCTCGGAGAACCAAGGGGCCGGACGAGATCTACGCCGGGTCAGAGGCCGCAAAGGCGCGACACGGTCCAAGGCCCCGGCCGCGGCCTGTTCCCAGGCCACGACCAGTTCCTCAGTCGTGCCGTGGGCCAGATCCTCAGGGAATGGCCCAAGCTCCGTCAGGAACCTCTCAGGGTCCATCAGGCGCCTGGGACGGAACCACCGTATAGGTTCCGTCTCCCTGCGATGGTGAATGGCGGTTCGGAAGTCTAGGTGAAGGAGAAAATGATCTGACCATGACATTGGTTCCGTTACTAAATCATCTAACACCAGATCATTTAACCACTGTCCAGAGATATAAATCAGATCCAGCGTGCCTCCCCCCGTGTGCGTAGGGCCATCATTTACTCGAATCAGGTCCAAGGCCGTCATGGAAGCCTGGAACTCCTTAAATAAATGCACCCACCCCGGAAAAACATGCAGCTATTCACATGGAAATTGTGAAGTAGAAGGTGCGGTCCTTATCCTGTTCTTTTTAATTTTTTTCTGCCTCTTTACCAATTCTGGATGGAGTGGGCCAAATTATTTCTGAAGAAGAGAAGAGAAGCAACCCAACCTGTTCTGTTTCAGCCACTTGAATCCTGCTTGTTTAAGATAATTCTCTTTATTGACATTTCCAGAATCCAGGGTAGAAATGATACCGACATTGCAAGCTCCGTCATGCTTTAGGTGAAACTAAGGAGAGATTTCTGTTTCATTTTAGCAACAACCAAAGAGCAGATTGTCAAAGCATGAAGTCTACCTTGGTTGAATCAAAATATGTGTTGTACACAAGGTTTTTCACTGCCATTGCTATATAATTGGGCTTTTATTTCATAGCTTCAGAGAATTGCAATGAGTCCTTCTTTAGTGATCACAACTGGGAGCATCTGTTAGGTCACTAAATGAAATTGCAGCTGTGTGTATGACCTTACTTCAACCTTTTTTTTTTTTTTGCTTTACAGACATGCAAAGGTCGTAAAAGTGAGGATTGGTTGTAAAGTTAGTTTTTCATCAGGATAATTGCGAACAGTTGCTAAAAGGGACAGTTGCTAAATAAGGAATATCTACAGGTAGTCCTCGATTTACAACACTTTGCTTAGTGACCGTTTGAAGTTACAACGGCAGTGAAAAAAGGGACATGGCCATTTTTCACACGGATGGTCGTGGCAGCATCCCCATAGCCATGTCATCAAAATTTGGATGCTTGGCAACTGACTCACATTTACGACAGTTGCAGTGTCCCGGGGTCATGTGATCCCCTTTTGCGACCTTCTGACAAGCACCGTCCATGGGGGAACCAGATTCACTTAACAACTTTTTTTTTAATTTGCATTTATATCCCGCCCTTCTCCGAAGACTCAGGGCGGCTTACACTATGTCAAGCAATAGTCTTCATCCATTTGTATATTATATACAAAGTCAACTTATTGCCCCCCCCAACAGTCTGGGTCCTCATTTTACCTACCTTATAAAGGATGGAAGGCTGAGTCAACCTTGGGCCTGGTGGGACTTGGACCTGCAGTAATTGCAAGCAGCTGCTGTTAATAACAGACTGTCTTACCAGTCTGAGCCACAGAGGCCTATGTTACTAAGTTAACAACTGTAGTGATTTGCTTAACAACAGTGGCAAGAACAGTCGTAAAATGAGCCAGAACTCGCTTAACAAATTTCTCACTTAGCAACATCACTTTTGGGCTCCATTGTGGTCGTAAGTTGAGGACTACCAGTATTTAGGTATGCTCTTGCCCTCTGTAGAAAAATAATGCATTTGGATTTGGACTCAGTCTTGACAAAAGAAGAAAAAAATGATGTGGAAGAGGTTATTTAAAACAGGGGTCTCCAACCTTGGTCCCTTTAAGATTTGTGGACTTCAACTCCCAGAGTCCCTCAGCCAGCTTTGCTGGCTGAGGAACTCTGGGAGTTGAAGTCCAAGTCTTAAAGGACCAATTGAGAGATTTAAAACATGAATTCCAACCCTTTAAGTTGAAGTCCAATTATTTTTTTTCTCAGTAGATAGGCCTTTACTTTTTCCTTGCAAGAAGCGCTTGCCACAACATCTGTAATTGGTTCTACTATCAAATTATTTTCACGGACATTTCTAATTTTCCTTAATGATTGACACAAATTCCATCCTGTAATTTAAGCACCTTTATCTTGTCCTGTTTTCTGGGGTGAGGGAAGAAGCTTAATCTTCTTTCTTGTGACATGTTTTTCACATACTTGAAAAGTGCTCTCATATCTTCCTTCGATCTTCTCAGGGCTAAACCTGTCTAGTTCCCTACATCTTTTTTTTTTTCCTCATAAGGACCTGATTATCTTCTCTGGATCATTTCTTTCTTCTCTGAAGCTATTTCAGACTCCATTTTCCATGCAGGATCCTTGAGCAATCCTTTAAAAAACTCCGGCAGGTTTTATTAGACTGAACTTGGACACATTTCCAGCAGAGGTGGGTTTCAGCAGGTTCTGACCAGTTTTGAAGAACCGGTAGCGGAAATTTTGAGCAGTTCGGAGAACCGGTAAATGCCACCTCTGACTGGCCCCACGGCTGCCCCCATCTATTCTCTGCCCCCTGAGTCCCAGCTGATCGGGAGGAAATGGGGATTTTACAGTATCCTTCTCCTGGAGTGGGGCGGGAAATGGAAATTTTACAGTATCCTTCCCCTGCCACGCCCACCAAGCCACACCACGCCCACCAAGCCGCGCCCACAAAACTGGTAGTAAAAAACTTTGAAACCCACCACTGATTTCCAGGACTTTTGATATCCTTCTCCTTGACTGAACCTTATTGTCTGTCCATGATGCTTTGTATCACCAGGTCAGTGGTGGGATTCAGCTGCTTCAGGTCGGTTCGAGTGAACCGATAGTTAAATTGCTGGCTGGCCCCGCCCCTTTCCACCCCGCCCCTTCCAGGTGGCTGCAGGGAGGCCTATTAGGCCCAAAGTGGGGCGCAGGGGTGTGAGTCTCCCTCCATTTTTATTTATTTATTTATTTATTTATTTATTTATTTATTCAAATTTGTATACCGCCCTATCTCCCTAGGGACTCAGGGCGGTTCACAGGCAAATAAAAAACATATCAATACAAAAAGTAAAATAACCATTAAAAACTTATTAAATATAGCCCGATAATTAAAACAGTATATATAATAAAACCCATTTAAAATTTACATTTAAAAACCTAGTCCAGTCCTGCGCAAACGAATAGATATGTTTTAAGCTCATGGAAGGTTCGGAGGTCCGAAGTTGACGAAGTCCTGGGGAGTTCGTTCCAGAGTGGAGCCCCACAGAGAAGGCCCTTCCTGGGTGTCGCCAGCGGCACTGCCTCAGCCTGGCACCCTGAGAGTCCCTCTCTGTGAGAGCGCCGAGGTCGGTGAGAGGTATTCGGTAGCAGCAGGCGGTCCCGTAAGTAGCCTGGCCCTATGCCATGGAGTGCTTTAAAGATGGAACACCTTGAAGTAGCCAGTGCAGTCTGCGCGGAGAGGTGTCATATGGGTGCCACGAGGTCTCCGTAATGCCCATGAGGTCCGCGGACTCCCCCTGAATAAGATCGCAGATCAGGGGAGCCTTATTAACCACAGACCGGGCATTACATAACATCAGCCGAAGATCCAAGCTCTGAGGATCATGGCCACCCGAGGAACGGGTAGGGACTGAGGGGCCGGAGCACGTGATCGCTCTCAGACATCGAACACGTGCTCCCACAACTCGGTACGGCCCCTCCCCCCCACCATATCTGCCTCTCCCACTTACCGTACAGATCGAACAACCCTCTAAACCTGGAACGTCCTCCCCCCCTGCCTTCAGACAAGATGGAATAATGTCGCGAACTAGCACAGGGGCTGGATCCCTCAACGGGCTACTCCCCCTACCCGTTTCACCCCTCCCCCCCTTAAAAAACCCCTTATTTAAAAACCTATTAAAAAACCCCCAAAGATTCTTCTTCGATGCATGCCATCTCTCTGGGTCCCAAAACCCGTCATTAAGATAGGCCCCCGATAACGTAGAGGGCCATTTCTGCGAGGCGGGGGCACCTCGTAGACGACGGAGTTCCAACGGAGAATATCTCATATCTCATATCGTCCAATGTCACAGATGGTAATACAGCAGTCATTTTTTTTTTGAGGGCAGGAAGCGTAAAGCCCACAGAAGATAAGATGATAAAGCAGGATGAAAAAGCAGGATAAATGCTCTCAGAGCAGTCCTTGAGCATAATCTCTTCCGCAGACCATCAAGGTAGAAAGATAGAAATAGCCGGTCAATAAACATCCCAACGGCCCAGATGACATCCTCCACTCCACAAGTCCCGTGGGGGGGGGGCTCGTCGGGGTGCTGAAAATCTGTAGCTTAAGCCAAAGTTAAACCCAGGTTAAGCCGGAATTCCTGGGTCGAGTTGTTAAGGGGCAGTTCAAGACAACCCTCATCCAAGCTGCAAATGCCGTCGCCCCAAAAGGCTGGGGAAGCTGTAATAAACGCTGCCTAGAAACAGGCCGGAAAACAGGCCAGACGATAGGCCGGGCATCACCGCCCCACCCCATCGAAACCGCCGCCATTTCATCGCCCCGTTTCCGCCGACTCTGCTCTGGTCCTGGCCCGGAACTCGGCGACCGCAAATACCTTGAGGGCAAAACCCTCCCATGGTCGCCAAGCAGATCATCCACCCAGCCAGGCAGGCAGGTCGGCCCGATCGATTTCCAGCGGAATACCAGCCTCAGCAGTCGGCGAACAGGAAATCTCCGCCGAGAAAGCAGGCCCGGAAAGCAGGCCGAAGCCTCGCAGCCCCGCCCCAACAGAGCCGTCGCCATTTCACCGCCCCTCCGCCCTTCCGCTCTTTCCGCCGACTCGATTCGATTGGCTCGGCACTCAGCAACCGCAAACTCCTCGAGGGCGAAAAACCCCTCCTGTGGTTGCTGAATAGATGATCTGTCCGGCCAAACAGAACCAAGTCAGCTAGAACGTCCAACGCTGCTTCAGGACACGGGACATCTCACCAACGCCCGCTCCGAGACCTCGTTAGGTGGCCATCTTGGACATGCGCAGAAGAAGTAGTCTATAACCTGTTCCTGCACCGTGGTCAGAATACAGTATTGCAGGCAAACTCTGCTCGAATCCTAACCAGTTCAAGGTTGACTCAGCCTTCCATCCTTCCAAGGTCGTTAAAATTAGGAGCCAGATTGTTGGGCGCAATACGCTGACTCTGTAAACCGCTTAAAGAGTGCTGTAAAGTATCATGAAGTGGTGTATAAGTCTAAGTTAAAGTGACCAGATTTCAGCCATGGCAAAGCGGGACACCATTGACCGGAGGGGGGGGGCTGCGCATGTGTGCTGAGTCTTGCCACCTGCCTGAAGGAGGAGGAGCGGCTGCTGCTTCTCCGCTCTTCCAGGCAGGCTCAGCTCTCCTCGGCTCTCCTCTCTGCTCTTCTCTTTCTCTCGGGTGAAGTCAAGCGGCGTCTCTCCTCCCTCTCGTGCGCCCATCTCCACCACGCCCCCTTCTCCGCCTCCTCCTCTTGCGTTGCCACCTCCCATTTTCAGAATGGGAGTGAAACAAAAAAAATCGGGACTTTTTGGAATTGCCACGGGACGCAGGACAAATTATTAAAAAGCGGGACTGTCCCGCCCAAAGCGGGATGTCTGGTCACTATAGTCTAAGTGCTATTGCTATATTACCAGATGATGGATCTTGTTATTTAATTCTATAGCAATAAGGACATAGAAATTACAGTCAATCTCTTGTCTGGTTGTTTTGAACCTTTTGGTGAAGTGCAGACTTCCTGATCTCTGCAGGTCCTTCTCATTAGTCTATCTCATTTTTCCCCCTTATTCTTGTGTCTGGAGATCCACTTGCTCACTGGAATTTATGCCATTTGATTTCCTCCTCTACACCTTGAATCTCATTATTGTTCTTCTTTAATCTTCTAATCCTTCTGGTAATCCATAAACATGCTGAAGTACAATCTAGCAGGATTTGTCTCAGTAAGATTCCCCATTTCTTTCTTCTAGAAACTCTTGAGGCAAGGATCTATCTGCTTTGTGTTTCTTATTATTGCTCCATAAGAGTCTTAAGGTTGCTCTTTAAATGAGGGAATTGTGTTTGGTGCCCTCATCCCATTCCTTTGTATCTTGTTTTAATCAGTATCTGCTTGTCAAGTCAGATACTTGTTGCCGCAGTCCAAAGCACCTTCTATACTTGTGGGAAATACATCTACATGTCTCCAAGGTGTGGTTGGTATCACTTATTCTTTTGCCAAATCAATGTCAATGGAAATTCCCAGCCATCCAGGTGTCCCAAAGGTGCTTTTTCAACAGGCAACTGAAGTTTCTTTGTTTTCCTTGAAGACATTTCACTTCTCATCCAAGAATCTTCTTCGGTTCTTCAGTTCAGAAGCTTCTTGAATGAGAAGTGAAACATCTTCAAGGAAAAAAAAAAGTTCAATTCCCTCCTGAAAAAGCTCCTTTGCCACGTTTTGCCAGATCAATTTTCCAAACACATAAATAATTTATGAAATGTTATCTTAGATCAAGGGTCTCCAAAGTTGGCAACGTTAAGACTTGTAGGTTTCAACTCCCAGAATTCCCTAACCAGCATGGCTGGCTGGGGAATTCTGGGAATTAAAGTCCACAGGTCTTAAAATTTCCAAGTTTGGAGACTCCTGCCTTAGCAATAGCAATAGCATTGAGATTTATATAGTGCTTTACAGCCCTCTCTAAGAGGTTTACAGAGTCAGCCTATTGCCCCCAACAATCTGGCTCCTCATTTTACCCACCTTGGAAGGGTGGAAGCTGAGTCAGCCTTGAGCCGGTTAGGATTCGAACTCCTGGCAGCGAGTAGAGTCAGTCTGTAATCTGAGTCAACCTTGAGCCTGGTGAGATTCGAACTGCCAAATTGCAGGCAGCCGGCAGGCAGCAAAAGTAGCCTGCAGTATTGCAACCACTGTGCCACCAGAGCTTAGAATACCCTTCCTTAAGCTGAAATACTAAATAGGTATTTGGAATACAATTGCTATCATTCCCAGCTTGGCCATCGCCATTTTGGTCCATAAGCATGCTAAGGAAGGAGGTATGCTCAGGGGATTAGAGTAGAAGACTACTACAGGTGAAAATAAAGGTTTCCTTTACTTTCACCTGTAGAGGTCTTGGCCAGGGGAGCTAGCATTGTTTGAAGACGTTTCCATGGTCATGTGGCCAGCATGACTATATCAGTGATGGGTTTCAAATTTTTTTATTACCGGTTCTGTGAGTGTGGCTTGGTGGGCGTGGCGTGGCTTGGTGGCCATGGCAGGGGAAGGGTACTGTAAAATCTCCATTCCCACCCCACTCCAGGGGATAGTTACTGCAAAATCCCCATTTCCTCCTGATCAGCTGGGACTCGGGAGGCAGAGAATATATGGGGGAAGGGCCAGTCAGAGGTGGTATTTACCGGTTCTCTGAACTACTCAAAATTTCTGCTACCGGTTCTCTAGAACTGGTCAGAACCTGCTGAAACCCACCTCTGGACTATATGCCAAAGGCACACAGCATGCTGTTAGGAAGCCCTCTCATAGCAGGAAAAGCATACAGTTTTGTTTCATCAGGAACTTGCAGCAAGACTGCTGGCTGGGAAGAGATGATCAGATCAGGTCAAATTAAACAGATCAGGTATTGCATATTCCGGATCTACTTCCAGGCAAAAGTTGCTGGTTCAGAGTTGTGACTTGCATAATCCTTTTTGAAAAACCATTGGGGGAGGGAGGCATTGCAGGCTGGAAAAAAAAATGTTATCTCAGCAGATTCTTGATCTAACAGAAATATTTGGCAGTTTTAGGGCTCATGTGGTATATCTGCTCTGTGTCCCCCCCACAACTCCTCCTCCTCCACAATCCTTCCAAAATTCAAAGGCTGGCCCCATGCCCAGCCTCCATGCTGGCAAGCCTTGGCAGGTTAAAACAAGAATTCCCACTGCTGCCTGGTGTTGTTCAATGTCTGCTTGATCTTACAAAAGCCAGAGGAGAAAGGATGGGAATAATAACACGTTGTTCAAATGTGTGTCTCAGTATATGATGAGAACCTTCTGATACCATCTTCTGACACCAAAGCGACCCCTTTCACCTGGTAAAGAAGGACCAACATTTTGAATGCAATAATAGGTAAGGGATGGTGGTGTCATCTCAGCAGAAGCTTGAAGGAGATTTTTAGAAATATATTGGGTCTATGAGAAGGGGCTTAAATGGAGTAGGGCTGACTTACTATAGACCAGGGGTGAAATGCTCCTGGTTCGGACCGGATCGCCTGATCCGGTAGCGATGGTGGTGGGTGGTTCGGAGAACCGGTAGCAAAAATCCCTGCCATGTCCAGCTGAGCCACACGATCATCGGAGGTTGTTTTTTTTTTTACTTTTAAAAGCATTTTTTTCTTCGGCCGAAGAAATGTGTGTGTGTGTGTGTGTATATATATTTATATTTTCATATTTTTATACCGCTCTTCTCCGAAGACTCAGGGCGGTGTACAGCAAATAAAACAACCATAATCCAAAAACAATTTAAAATACCGTAACAAAGTTAAAAATCTAATTAAACCACTGTATACTTAAAAATATTAGATAAAAAATTACAAAAGATAAAACCCCCTGTTAAGAAACCCGCTAAAACCCCCAAATATTAAAATCAATCAATCAGGCCAGCCCTGCTTGGTGAAAAGAGAAAGTCTTGAGCTCGCGCTTAAAGGTCAGGGAGAAGACGGAGTCCCACTGGCAGCTCGTTCCACAGAGCCGGGCCCCCCACAGAGAATGCTCTTCCCCTGGGGGTCGCCAGCCGACATTGGTTGGCCGACGGCACCCTAAGGAGGCCCTCCCTGTGAGAGCGCACTGGACGCACCGGGCGATGGGAGGTAACTGATGGCAGAAGGCGGTCCCGTAAATATCCCGGTCCAATGCCATGGAGCGCTTTAAAGGTGATAACCAACACCTTGAAGCGCACCCAGAAGACCACTGGCAACCAATGCAGCCTGCGCAGGAGAGGTGTTACATGGGAGCTACAAGGAGCTCCCTCAATCCCCTGCGTGGCCGCATTCTGTACCAGTTGGAGCCTCCGGGTGCTCTTCAAGGGGAGCCCCATGTAGAGAGTATTGCAGTAATCCAGGCGGGAAGTGACCAGGGCATGAGTGACTGTGCATAACGAGTCCCGGTCCAGGAAAAGACGCAATTGGTGAATCCGGCGGACCTGATAAAAAGCTCCCCTGGCGATGGCCGTCAAATGATCTTCTATATATATATATAGATGCGGTGGCTCAGGCTAGGACATTGAGCTTGTCGATCGAAAGGTCGGCAGCTCGGCGGTTCGAATCCCTAGTGCTGCCGTGTAACGGGGTGAGCTCCCATTTCTTGTTGTCCCAGCTTCTGCCAACCTAGCAGTTTCGAAAGCACATAAAAATGCAAGTAGAAAAAATAGGGGCCACCTTTGGTGGGAAGGCAACAGCGTTCCGGGTGCCTTTGGTGTTGAGTCATGCCAGCCACATGACCACGGAGACGTCTTTGGACAGCGACTAGCACGTTTTCTGAGGTTTTCACGGGTGTTTGTATGTAGGTCTTTGGTTGTTCTTCCTTTTAACTGCTAGTGGGGGTTTGAACTGATTGGGTGGGAGTTTGGCTGTGCTCTGATTGGCTGGGGGTTTTTTTGTGCTCTGATTGGCTGGGGTGTGTCCTGTTTGGGTGGGGGCTTGGTTGTGCTCAGTTTAGTCTGTGTTGCAGAGGGACTTGAGCTGGTGAGCTGCATAGCTGTTGTTTGGCTTTGTGGTCGTGCTACATTTTCATAGTGGGTGTCAGTCTGCTGCATGTATGGATTGGAGGGGTTTGGTCCTTGGTTGTGCTTCATGATCAGTGTGGGTTTGGGTCTGCTTTCTGGGTGGATGTGCAGGGGCTGTCACAGAGAGGAAGGGGTCAAGCTATTTTCCAAAGCACCCGAAGGCCAGACAAGGAACAATGGATGGAAACTGGTCAAGGAAAGATTCAACCTAGAAATGAGGAGGAACTTTCTGACAGTGAGCGCAATCAACCAATGGAACAGCTTGCCTTCGGAAGTTGTGGGAGCTTCATCACTTGAGACTTTCAAGAAAAAATTGGACTGCCATTTGTCAGAAATAGTGTAGAGTCTCCTGCTTGGGAGGGGGGTGGGTTGGACTAGATGACCTGTAAGGTCTCTTCCAACTCTGTGGACTGGATTATTGTTATACGTAAGTATATTATTATATGTAAGACTTTGGCAGGTGTCCATCTGATCTCCTTAGAAAGGCAGGCAGTGATGCATAGATGGAGGTGAACATTACCAGTGCTATTTATGGCTGCAATGTGAAGAGAATTCCCCATTAAATGGGAATGTCCATCAGTAGAGAGTTGACCAACATTCCTAAGTGATGGATTGTCAAAGGAACCAGAATCCCGTGGCACAAGAGATGTATCCCATGACATTTTTCCGAGTACCTTTTATATATAATTATTTGTTAACAATCTCTACGCCACGTGAAGTATTTCATATCTGGGCAGTGATTTGCTCAGATCTGCTTATGTATATCTGATGTTGCCTTCATCCCTTCCCAACCTGCGAGTTAACCAGGTCAACAATCTTCTGACAACATCCAAAGACAGCCTCAAGGTTTATATGATCTGCCAAGCTTTGCTTTTCCTCCTTTTGAAGGAAGTTCGTGGGCAGCAATGTTTTAGAAGAGAGGGAATTGAGATAGGATAATGTTAGCCCTTTGAGTTGACCAAATCAAGGAACAGAGACCGCAGGGATTTCAGGAATGTTATTTTATTATTTTGGGATACACTAATAGAATCTTGAAAACCTGTTCAAAACCTTCACTGCCTTTTTTGACCACAAATCAAGATGGAGCCAATCAGAATCTCTCGTTCTCAAACTTTCTATTTTCCCAGGACTGAAGGACCATTTTCTCTTTCCCTTCTCCTTTTCAAGGCTAAAGTCTTCTACAACTAAGGATTAGCAATGGGGACAGCCAGTTTTATACTACTATAGTTTTCTTCTGTTTCAAGAAGCTCAACCTCCTAGCCCAGGGGTCTCCAAACTTGGCTCTTTTAAGACTTGTGGACTTCAACTCCTAGGCTCAGCCAGCTTTGCTAGCTGAGGAACTCTGAGAGTTGAAGTCTACAAGTCTTAAAAGAACCAAGTTTGCAGACCCCTGTCCTAGCCTATCTTCCTAACTATGGCATGATATGGCGCAATAGATGTTTTTTCCTGCCATGTTTTCATGATGTTGCCTTCATCACATCTCCAGTTCAGAGCTGACACCACCTAAAGTCATAGTTGTATTTATTTATTTCTTTTACTTATTGGAATTTGTCAAACAAAAATGAGAACAAGAATAAGAGAATAAGAATACAATGACAGGGATGATAGGCATGTTAGCACACTTATGCACGCCCCCTTTACTAACCACTTTAAGTATGAAGTAAGGTAGTTACCATTTTCACCCTCCCAGATTACATATCAGCGTTCCTTTCTTCCCATAAACAAACTTCTAAATAAATAAATCCTAAAATCATTCATTTACTTGCATCCATTTTCAGGTCTATAAAGCACTTCTAGTCTTATTTAAAAAAAAAATATGTTTTAATTAATATCTTTATTAGTAATAAAAACTAGTATAAACTCAACTCAGAGAGAATAAAAAAATAATAAAATGTGGAGGAAAAAATTAAACAAGGAAAAGAAAAGAATAGAATGGGAGGGGAAAAAAGGATTTCAGAACTGATTTTAGAATAATTAGCTTCTCATAGAAAAGAAATATTTTGGCTCTTTTGGCAATTGTAAATCATATAACAAAGATAAGTTGATTCATGACTTTAGAAACTGGACACTAGAGGAGTCTAAAGATTCTAAGCAAAAGAAAAAAATTGCAAGCCTGTTTCTTAAAGTTGGTTATTACTGGAACAAAATGTTATAACATCAAAAACATTAAAGGAGATCTTTGAAGGATGGAGCCAGAAAGTACTAACCGCAATGTCAATGCAACATTTCCATAATTAGTGCATGTCAGTAACAATGTCAAAAAAAATGTTAATGAAGGAAAGATAGATGTGGAACAAATTTAGCAAAACAGAGAATATACTGAAAGTGGAACTATAAATGACAGGTCAATTCTTATTTGATGTACAAAAGAAGCTTATCCAGCCCTTGAAGTCTGTGCAATGGAATAAACAAAATCAAATCCAATGATGATATTTGATTGAATTAAAGATTAAGGCTGCTAGAAGTACAAGGAAGGAATATAAAATTGGTTTATTTGATCATGGTTAAAATAAAATACCCTCATTCTGCCCTCCCCCCTCCCAAAAAAGTTCTGGTAACCCTTTAGGCACTTTTTGCTGATACCAGATTTAAAAATTGAGGTTTTATGGCTAATAGATAAGGCAGGTAAGATGGGGTGAAGGGATGTAAACTTATAGGAGGTAAAAAGTTATTAAATTATCTATATTTATTGTGGTAAAGGTTGGAGGTCACCTCTTTATGTTTTTCTTTTCTTTTTCCCCCCCATTCTATTCTTTTCTTTTCCTTGTTTAATTTTTTTCCTCCACATTTTATTAGCTTCTTATTCTCTCCAAGTTGAGTTTATATTAGTTTTTATTATTAATAAACATATTAATTAAAACATATTATTTTTTAAAATAAAAGACTAGAAGTGCTTTACAGACCTGAAAACGGATGCAAGTAAATAAATGATTTTAGGATTTATTTATTTAGAAGGTTGTTTGTGGGAAGAAAGGAACGCTGATATGTAATCTGGGAGGTGGAAATGGTAACTACTATGTTTGTAACTATGCAAAGAAGATCGGAAGTAGCTTCTTTAGATATCTTTCTTATTCTGTCATTTTTCCTGTTGTTAACCTTTTTTTAATTCCTTCATCTGTCTGTCTGTCTGTCTATACATCTTTCTTTCTCTCTCTCCTTTTTTCTTTCTTTCTCTCTCTTTCTCTTCTTTCTTTCTTTCGTCTATTTTTCCTTTGATGTTTCAATATTTTTAAAATGTTATGTAAAATTTTCTTTGAAAAAAAAGTATATTTAAAAAAAGAGTTACCAGATTTCTTAGCTCTCCAAGGCCTCTTCAGATACTGTCTCAAAAGGCTCCCCAAATCTCTGAGTTAACTATTTTCAACAATAAAAGTGTTTCTAAGTGTTTATGTGAGGAAGAAAGATGGCAATTCAACTTACCACATGCATTATAAGTATGGTAATTTTCACTTACCAATGCAATTAGGACTGGTAACTCCACCACTAATTGGTCATAAAGTGAAACATCTTGTAACTGCACCTGACTTACAATTTCAGTTCTGGCTGTAGTCGTTAACAGCTGTTAACCCACAGTCATTAAGCAAGGCATCACATGACCGCAACTTCCGACTTCCTGCTGGCTTCCCCATAGTTTTTCCTGTCAGAAGCTGGAAGTCGAAAGTTGCCAATGGCGATTTTGTGACTGTGGGGATACTGCGATAGCCACAACTTTGAGGATTGGTCATAAAGCTGCTTTTTTGGCACCACTGTAGCTTTGATCCATGACTGAATGAGCAGCTGGCAAGCAAGAACTATCTATATGTGATTGTAATTTACGGTTCAGGTTGTGAGATTTAAACACCCAAAAAATTTTATACTCACTAATTTGTTAGACAACTCTGATGTACAAACAAAGAAAATTTATTGTAATGCATTTGCAAAGGCAGGCCTCCACGTCACTTCCCAAGTTGGATTGAGTGAAGCGCGCTTTTCAAAGTTTCTGTTGTGGTCTGTCAGCAGCCTACAGAGCTGGCAACAGAGTCAGACAGCGATGAGGCTGAGGTGAGGCCGGGGCCATCGGGAGGTGAGATGCGGACTCCAGAGCCTCCAGAGACTGATAATAGTGAGGAGGAGCCTGTTCCTAATGCACGCAGTGAGAAGATCTGCCAGAAGGCAAGAGCAGCTCAAGCAAAAAGGACAACTCATAAGGCTTAAAACAGACCAGCACCGGCGTTTGAGTTTTGCTGGAAAACAATGTTGGTAGCTTCGTCTTCTGCTTTGTCTATGTCTTGCATTTATTTTTGTGACTTCTGAATGTTTGCCAAGAAAGGCCTTTGGCAGTTTGCCTAATTGGATCAAGGTTTGCCTTTGGACTGAGGAATTTGTGTTGGGAGGAATTTGTTTTAATTTAGTTGAATCACGCTGGGAATGAAGTAATTCTCAGCTGTTCAAATAAAATTTGTTTGTTTTTTCACAGACTGAGTTTCCTACTACCTACTTGGGCCTGGGTCACAACAGTTTCAAACAATGCTTTTATACCTTCCCCTCAGTTCCTGCCTGTTTACATCCTGCGTACATGTCCAATAAGATTCCTTTTGGTTACGGTTTCTTTTATTTACTGATTTCCAATTTCCTGGATTTTTGCAGCGATTTTACCTTTGCTAATTTACAACAGGATACATCTTATTTCTCTCACCCTTTGTGGGTGAGCTTTCTTGAACATTTTGGTCAAGCTGACACATAATAATTAACCTTTTTCCTTTTGTGACTTTTCCTTTACCTTGGTACCTTGGTATTTTCCTTTACCTTGGTATAAGGGTAATAGAGCCCTTATAATTTTTTTTATGCAATTAATACATTCTGTACAAGAGTAACTTTTTATCTTTTCTTACAAGGTTGTAGGGAAGAAGGGCATTGGTAGAAGTCATCTCAAAATATAAGCTGTAATATTTCAGAGAGTGAAAGAAACAAGCTTGCACTGTTCTATCTTTCAGCAGTTTTGCAACAACCACAACAACCACAAAATACCGCCTAGTCAAGATAACTTGAATTATGGAAATTAAAATCCAACTCATTAGGAGAAGATCAAGTGAAGAAGACCACTGAACTACAGTCCTGCCTGAGATGATTTTTGGAGCAAGGTACTGCTCTTGTTTGAAGCACTGCAAAAGCCCTACACACCAGCGATTGCAAATTACATTCCTTTCGTCTGCAGTAACTTGAGCTGCTTTGTTTTAAAAGCCAAAAGAACTTTCTCCACTATGATAAAGATCCTGTAGGAAGCAAGATTATTAAATATACAAAATTGAAAATGCCCACAATGGAGGAATGGCTGGTGAAGGTGACAGGCTGTGCAGGGATGCATGGCAAGATTGACTTGCTCAATCACGGAAAAGAACAACTACATTTGTCAGAGACTGGAAACCTTTTATGGACTTTTTGCTGAAAAATGGTATAGCTACATGATATAACTATATATAGAGAAAAAACAAACAAAATAGAAATGCATTTATAACTGCTGTAAAGAAGATTGGAAACCATTCCTTTATCTGTATATAATTCGTATATAAATATTTTTCTTAAAATTTGTATTGTTTTTACTCTGTATAAGTACCTTTAATCAAAGATAATTTAAAAGATAACGATCCTGTTGGAAAAGAAGCAATGCCCAAACATTCAACATGCTTATCGACTTACAGAATTGGAAGGAACTTTTAGGGCTTAGAATCCACACCCTGTTTATTGTAAGAATTTAGTTTGAAGCATGCCAGGTACCTGAATTCTAAATAACTCAGCTGGCGCAATCTCATTCCAATATCCACTGAAATTCCTTGTAATATAGTAGTTAAAATCTGGGACTAGGATCTGAAGATCCAGATTGAAGTTCCATATTCTTGGTTTTAGAAGTTTACTGGTGATTCTGGACAATTTATTTTCTGTTAGCCAAAGTTACTTCACAGGGTGGTATTTGTGGGGAAAATGTATGTTTTTCCTTGAGTGAGTGAGTGAAGAAGGAAGGAAGGAAGGAAGGAAGGAAGGGAGAGTGGGAGGAGGCAGTGAAATATCAGCAGACCTGAGGAACTTCCAAGATTAGCAAAAGTTTCAAATGTCCTTAGAAAAGAAACAAAAACAAACATTTGGACAATGGATGGCTGACATATCTTCCATAACAAGCATTGAGAACTGCATCTTCAGTAGATACATATATATATATAAAATCCAAACTGGCCAGTGTTCATATAAAATGTGATGAACCCAGCTAGGGTTTCCTGGCTAAAATACTGAAGATTGAAAACCTTTTATCATATGTTTTTATTTACCTGTTTAACAGCCTAAAGCAAATATTATCATTGGGTTTTCCGGCTTTGGGAGATTACTACTAAAGTATTGATCAGGTTCCACTGATATTAAGGTATCAGTCAAGTCCCACAAAGTCCACATGACTAAAGCAAGCTGGCTGTTAAGTCTCAAAAGTCAAGAAGTTCATTGCTATCTCTCTAGCTGCATGACTGTGGGTAAGAGGCACAATTAGATGTCTCCACCACACCCCAGAATGCTTATTTCTAGGGAGCTGACCAGAAGATTTGAACATGATTGCTGTTGCTCAGCCCTTCCTTCAATGATTCAGCGATTTTATTGTTTTAGGAACTATCACAAAGGTGCTTCTTCAAGAGTCAACTCTTGAACTTTGTGTTTCCTTTAAGGCAAACTTCGTTTTTCTTCTCATCAAGAAACTTTTCTTTCTTTCTTTCTTTCTTTCTTTCTTTCTTTCTTTCTTTCTTTCTTTCTTTCTTTCTTTTTCTTTCTTTCTTTCTCTTTCTCTTTCTTTCTTTTTTCTTCCTTCCTTCCTTCCTCTTTTTTCTCTTTTTTCTTTTCTTTTTTCTTTTCTTTTCTTCTAAATGTCTATAATTCTCAATCATCCAGTTCATGGTTGCCCCAAAGGTGCTTTTTCAATAGGCAACTGGACTTTCTTTGTTTTTCCCTGAAGACATTTTGCTTCTCATCCAAGAAACTTCTTCAGTTCTGACTGAAGAAGTTTCTTGGATGAGAAGTGAAACATTTTCAAAGAAAAAGGAAGGAAGTCCAGTTGCCTCTTACCTCTTTAGGACAACCATGACCTGGATGATTTACAATGTCCATAGACAACTCTAGGATGAAGCCCTTCTGCAAATATCTCTTGTGGCCCATATTTTATGGAGCTGTTTTGATCTTGATTTTTAAGTAGAGACCATTATGGACCCTTCAGACTTTGAAGCATTAATTCCAGGCTACTGATCAGGTTTTCAGCAGATGACTTAACCTGTATGAGTGTGAAGCTTGAAATCTGCAGAAAACTAGATTATTACCTTAGTATTAATTCCCAAACACTGAAGAACCCAATCACGAGATGGACTCAAAGTTATTATTTATTATTTGTTTACAGGTAGTCCTTGACTTACAAAAGTTCTTTTAGTGACCATTCAAAGTTACAACAGTACTGAATAATTTACTTATGACCGTCTTTCATAGTTATGACCTTTGCAGCATCCCCATGATCATGTGATCAAAATTCAGATGCTTGGAAGCTGGTTCCTATTTATGACCGTCGCTGTGTCCCAGGGTCATGTGGTCAACTTTTGTGACCTTCATGGTGAAAGTACCTAAAACTCTTATTTTCTTATTTTCTCCACAACTACCCTATGAGTTGGGTTGTGCTGAGAGAGTGTCTGGCCCAAAACCACCCAGCCAGCTTTCCCTGCCTAAGGTAGGACTAGAACTCACAGACTCCTGGTTTCTAGACAACCCTAATCCTTACTCACTACAGCGAACTTCCTCTGGGTTACCTCTATTGCAAGAAATTCATAAGAGGGAGCAACTAGATCCCATTTTCCAGTTTGCCCACCACAACCCAGAAGCACCTTTACCATATTTGCTGAATATTTATAACTGATCTGTTTTAAACAATCACCATATTTCATAATTCTCACGTACGCGCCATTTCTCCAGCACAGGACAAAGAAAGAAATGAGTCACGATACATCATATTTTGAATTTCTACCTGCCACAAAATTGTTACAAGCTTCAGGGCTTTATCAGGTGGAATGATAAAGGTGGAAGCTGAATTAATCTCAGGCTTAATTTCTCATGTGATTCTTAATAACGATGTGGCCCTGGCTGCACAGAAGTGATATCTGATGGGATTAGTAAGTGATGTAGGTGCATAGTCAAAATTACAGACTATTTTTGTGATGAAATATAGTAAGGCGCTAGATTCCCATGATGGAATTCCCAGGAGGGAATATTCCAGAGATGGAATGGGACAACTCACCACAGACAACTTACCATGGCCAACTCGCCACAGGACAACTTGTCACAACACAATGCAATAATTCAATTTAATTATTTAAAATAAAATAAAATAAATAAATAAATAAAACATCAAAAAACATTTTACAAAATCATTTTAATTTTTGTCATTCACATTTCATTTTGTTCCTCCTTTGGTAAGCTTTCTTTAGTGATTCTATTCCACCATTTCTATTCCACCATTTCTATTCCACTTTCTTTAGTGATTCTATTCCACCATTTCTTCAATATTAGGGTAACTCTTGTCTAGTGGCATGTTGTCCCGCAGTGAGTTGGCCATGGTGAATTGGCTGCAGCAAGTGAGTTATAAGAGCAGTGGTGGGTTTCAAATTTTTTTACTACGGGTTCTGTGGGCATGGCTTGGTGGGCATGACAGGGGAAGGATACTGCAAAATCCCCATTTCCTCCCGATCAGCTGGGACTTGGGAGGCAGAGAATAGACCAGGGCTGGTCCAGTCAGAATTTTTACTACCGGTTCTCCGAACTACTCAAAATTTCCACTACCGGTTCTCCAGAACTGGTCAGAACCTGCTGAAACCCACCTCTGTATAAGAGGTAGCTTAGTCAAGGTATTATGTGCGATAGAAAGAAGGTGAAGACATCCCCCTCCTAACAGTTCTTAAAAGTATTTTGTAAATACAGATAATAAAGTGCTGAGTCTGGTAAGATTTTGTTCATAGGTAACAGAATAAAAAAAGTTGGAAGGGAACTTGGAGGTCTCCTAATCCAATCCCCTGCTCAAGCAGAAGCCAATTTTAGGTAAAAAGTTTAGCTCGGAAAAATCATCATGCATTATTTCTGGGTTTGGTCCCGACACTCTTTGACATGGAGGATTAGCAAGATAGACGTGGTATCAGCACTGCCAACCTGCTATGCCTGGGGTGTAAAACTTGTGGCCTGTGGGCTGGATTTGTCACGTGCTGGCCACGCTCACCCTGGTTTAGCGAAGGGGGAAAAAAGTCATGATACGTCACGTGATGACGATGTGACGATGCGAGTTTAACACCCCTATGTGATGCCATGCACTGCCTGCTGTCAGACTGCCATACTCAATGGCGGGGGGGAGGGAGCATGAGAAGAATCTAAACTACACATCATGCCATCATGCGAGAGACGCTAGTCGGGTCAGGGAAATCCGAATCAGGCGTGCCTCTGCAGCTCTGCCAAAGTCCTAGCAAAGTCCTCAGGGCAGGCAGGAGACCAGAAAGTGACTTCAGCAAGATATGTTTAGACTTTGCCTGACTCAGAGAATGCCAGAAAGCAGGTCCTTTATATAGGCCATGGGGTGTGGCTCCATGACTCAGCACTTATCCAGGCCTGCCCCTCCCTTCCTTCTGTTGCCTCCGCCTATCAAGTCTTCTGACGCGAGGGTCACTCCAGTCAGCAGCTGTTGGCAATTGACCTCCCTCAGGCTCACATGCTGTGGAGGAGGGGGAGGGGTCTAGTTGCTCCGTTTGCCTGGGCATGGAGCCAGAGCTGGGGGCTGGAGGTATGTCTTCCTCTTCAGCCTGTCTGGGCATGGAGCCAGGGCTGGGGCCGGGAGGCATACTAGAACATTCCTCCATGTTCGGAAGCAGATAAGAAGACCCCGGCTGAGGTGAGATTGGACGAGACACAACAGCTAGCCTTCCAAGATCACACTATGGAATGCAGAACCATCCAGCTCCCCCAAATGACAGGGACTGTTGCTCAAACAATTTGTTAGCACCTTACTGGATGCTCATTGATAATGGGGTAGGGGGGATGGGGAAGGTGGGAAGAAGAGAAAAGTTAACCATATGCTTTGGGCGCGAAAATCTCAGATCCAGCTTTGCTTTTTCTGTAACCCCTTGGCTTTGGCAAAGCGTACTTTTGTTAACAATGGATCCGGAAGTCTTTCTTTTCTAACTGACCACGTTGGGACTGTTGACACATGGCCTTTTTGGCAGTGGTGACACTGCTGATGAAGATTATCAGTGAGACATTGCCCTCGTGCATGTTTCTTACTCGGTGGCGGGAACACAAAATGACGAAATAAGAGGGAAGATGACGATAAGGATCAAGGAATCACTCACAAGGTCAAACACAAGAGCTGTTTAATGGAGGCAGGCCACACTGCTAGGCCGAGTCATCAGGACACAAGTCACTGAGTTGTGACATTCTGAGCACTGGACACGCATGCCTGACCTGACCTGGCTCCATCAGGCACCATTTAATTAATTCCATTAAGCATTTATTTTCACCGGCACCTGCTCTGGTGAGAAATACAGTTGCAATTTAAGTTGGCATGCTGGATTGCTCTCTTGGAAAAGCGCCCTGTGATTTGAGACAGAATTTAGCCAGTCTAGAATTGTGTAAAACTAGGTGTACTGCTACCTGTGAGGGGTTGGTTTTTTTTTTGACACTGTTGTGGGTAAAGTGCAACCACAGTGTACCATATTTTTCGGACTATAAGACGCACCAAGATTTCAAAGAGGTAAACAAGAAAAAAAAGTTTTTGCCCTCCCAAGTCCCCAGGAGCACTCCGCAGGCCTCCCGAACCCTCTGCACATCCAGTTTTTGTGAAAAACGGGCCTGTTTTTGGCAAAAGTGGGACGTGTGGGACCGGGTTTTGGGAGGCCAAAAATGGCTGTATTCAGTGTATAAGACGCACCAACATTCCCACCCTCTTTTTTGTGGGGGGGGGGGGAAGTGTGTCTTATACTCCAAAAAGTACGGTAACTTTCCCCGCTGCACTTCTCTGGGGCACCAAAATATCCTGACTCGTGTTAGTTCTGTTGTGTTCCCATAGTGTTATGCTGTCATCTCAGTCCACAAGTGAGGCAGACTTCAATCATCCTTAGCTGTAGTAAAGTTATGTTAAAGTAGTGGCTTCCCTCTTAATCCAACTACATACAACAACAACCAAAAGATGTGCAATTGTGATGATGTCACCCATTCAGTTGTTTCTGACTCTTGGTGACTCTATGGGCCAGGTCTCTCCACATCTTCCGATCTTGCATTGTTTCTTTCACTTTTTCTATGCTCTGGCTAATATCAGCTTTGATGGTGTCCAGCCGCCATGTTCTTTGATGGCCTGATTTCCTTTTACCACAAATTCTTCCAAGTATAATTGCTTTCTCCCACATCACCTGGCCAAAATAAGTGAGATGCAGTTTCGTGATTTTGCCTTCAAGTGACGTATCTGGTGTTATATGCTCCAGTACTTGCTTGTTTACAAGTGATTTATTTTATTTTATCTGTCTGACAGAATTGTAAAATGCTTGGATTCTATAGTGGAAATAGAAGTATGATGGAAAGATGGGCCCAATTCTCTCCCATCATCTACTCTCAAACAGAACATGCAGGAATCTGAACGTCACCATATTCCCTAAATACTGAGAGGAAGGAAATAATAAATAAGTATTGTTTGTGGCAAAGCTCCCTGTGACACCATTTTTTAAAAATTAGTCAGTTAAGGCAGATTTGGGTGTAGGAGGAGCAGTTTAGAAAAGCATTTAGACATAAAAGATGTAAGAAAACCTGTTCCAAATAACCAAACAGCATACTGGGATGAAACCGGAAACATTTTTATTGGGAATACTCCCAGGGTCTTATGAAAAAGAAATACAATATTTAATTATCCATATTATCACAGCAGCAAGAATAATATACAACAGAATTCGGAAAACAATAAAATACTGATTGAAGATAATTTGATTAGAAAAATCTTGGAATGTGCAGAAATGGATAAACTTACAAAGGAGATACACGAAAAAGAGGAAACAGAATATTATATAAAGGTAAAGGTTCCCCTTACACATACGTGTTAATCATTCCCGACTCTAGGGGGCGGTGCTCATCTCTGTTTCAAAGCCGAAGAGCCAGCGCTGTCCGAAGACGTCTCCATGGTCATGTGGCCGGCATGACTCAACGCCCAAGGCGCACGGAACGCTGTTATCTTCCCACCAAAGATGGTCCCTATTTTACTACTTGCATTTTTTACGTGCTTTCGAATTGCTAGGTTGGCAGAAGCTGGGAGAAGTAACAGGAGCTCACTCCGTTACGCGGCACTAGGGATTCGAACTGCTGAACTGCCCACCTTTCAACTGACAAGCTCAGCGCCTCAGCCACCGAGCCACCGCGTCCCCTTAGAATATTATATAGTGTGGAAGAAATGGTATGAATGGCTAGAGGAGAGAGATAAAAGGCAAGGAAAGATCAAATACGGAAATTATAGGAGTAGAAATGTAAGACGAAACAGAAAAAATGTAGTTTGTAGAACTGAAATCGAGTACATTGTTACTTATATGTATATATGTAAATAAGTTAATATTAGACTTGTAAGTATAAAGGATAGATTGAAATAAGGGATGAAAAAAATGGACAAGTAAGAAATGTTTAACCGTTGCGAAATTTGTTGGAAAGAAACTGTTGTTTAAAGATTCTTTTTTTGTTTTTTGAAAAATCTTTAATAAAAATTATTTTTAAAAAAAGAAAAGAAAAAAAAAAGAAAAGAAAAGAAAAAGAAAACCTGTGTCGTGTCCCACTCCTCCGCTGACGGCCGGGTCAGGGAAATCCGAATCAGGCTTGCCTCTGCAGCTCTGCCCAAAGTCCTAGCAAAGTCCTCAGAGCAGGCAGGAAACCAGAAAGTGACTTCAGCAAGATAAGTTCGACTTTGCCTGACTCAGAGACTGCCAGAAAGCAGATCCTTTATATAGGCCATGGGGTGTGGCTCCATGACTCAGCACTCATTAAGGCCTGCCCCTCCCTTCCTTCTGTTGCCTCTGCCTATCCAATCTTCTGATGCGAGGGTCACTCCAATCAGCTGTTGGTAATAAACCCTCCTCAGGCTCACATGCTGTGGAGGAGGGGGAGGGGTCTAGCTGCTCCGTTTGCCTGGGCATGGAGTCAGGGCTGGGGCCGGGAGGTGCTCCTTCTTCTGCAGTTTGTCTGGGCATGGAGCCAGGACTGGGGCCGGGAGGCATACATTCCTCCGTGTTCGGGAGCAGATAAGAAGGCCCCGGCTGCTCTGAGGGCGGGCAAGACACAACAACCTGTGCCTGCCTCCATGTGTCCATGCCTGCTATAGCCCTGTGGTTACTCAGTGGTTTTCCCACTGCATAGTGACAAATTGATAGGGGAAGATTAGCAAAGAAGGGGAAAATCAACCAATCAGCAAAGAAGGGAAAATCAACCAATCGTTTTGCTTATCACATTCTGCCTATGCAAAGATAGTCAAGACAGCTGCATTCAGTAATAACTTGGTTAATATACAATAGAGGCAGAATAGGAACAATGTTAGTGGGTGTAACGAATTTCATTCTGGCTTAATTTTCTGTGGATTCAAGGAGTGTAGGTGGAGAGTACTTTAACTCAGTAATATGGAAAGGCTTTAATAGAAGTTTTATGATTTTTATGTATAATCTATCTGTCAATCATCTGCAGCTAGTCCTTCAATTAGGACCACTCATTTAGTGACTATTCAAAGTCTTGACGGTGCTGAAAAAGACGACTTGCATTTTTAAATACTTTTTAAAATATTTATCTTCGTGTTTATGACTGTTGCAGTAGACTCAGGGGTCATATTGACTGTGATTTGGGCACTTGGCAACTGGCATATATTTATGAAGTTTGGGGACCCTTCCAGCCAACTTCAAACAAGCAAAATTAATGGGAGAAGCCAGCCTTGCTTAACAACCGCATGATTCGCTTAACAACTGTAAAAAATAGGTCGCAAAATTGGGAATGGCGATGGACGTTCTAGCCTCAGTCCTGATGGGAAGTTGAGGAATACCTGTAATGAGATCATCGAATGAGGGTATACTGTATTTTTTGCACTATAAGACGCACTTCCCCCGCCAAAAAAAATGCAGGTGGAAATGCCTGTGCGTTTTATAAAACAGGGGTCTCCAACCTTGGCAACTTTAAGCCTGGCGGACTTCAACTCCCAAAATCCCCCAGCCAGCTTTGCTGGCTGGGGGTTTCTGGGAGTTGAAGTCCACCAGGCTTAAAGTTGCCAAGGTTGGGGACCCCTGTTATAGAGCGAATGTTGCCGAAGCCCCGCCCACCCACCAGCCCCCACCCTTCGGCCATTTTCGGCCTCCATGTGTCCCGTTTTTGGCCCGTTTCTGTTGCTGCTGTCATCGGCCGAAAACAGGGCGCATGGAGGGCGAAAACGGGACGCACAGAGGCCAAAATCGGGATGCATGGAGCAGAGGTGGTATTCGGCAGGTTCTGACCAGTTCTGGAGAACCAGTGGCATAAATTTTGAGTAGTTCGGAGAACCAGTAAATACCACCTCTGACTGGCCATCTATTCTCTGCCTCCCGAGTCCCAGCTGATCGGGAGGGAATGGAGATTTTACAGTATCCTTCCCCTGCCACGCCCACCAAGCCATGCCAAGCCCACCAAACCATGCCCACAGAACCTGTGCTAAAAGAATTTGAATCCCACCACTGGCGTGGAGGCCAAAAATGGGATGCGCAGAGGCCGAAAATGGGAAGTGCGGAGGTGGCGATAGGCGGCGGCGATCCCTGCAGCCTGGAACAGCTGTTTGGCGGTATTCTGGGAGGCCAATCCAACCACCAATCAGTTGCTTGTGCTAAATCTGGCTGCGATAATATGCTGAAGGTGACCAGGTTGTTTGCTGCAAGGACGCTAGCCTGATGAATGGATGCTGGGAGGCAGAGGCAGAATTTTTTTTCCTTGTTTTCCTCTCCAAAAGCTAGGTGCATCTTATGTTCCGGAGTGTCTTATTGTGCAAAAAATACAGTAGTTATTTAGAATCCAGAAGTAATAAGCAGATGTATATTTTGAACTCATCCACAAAATACTTTGCTTTTGGTGCATCACTATTTTGTAAATACTTTGTTTTGAGTGCAATAAAAGCATTGCATGAACTGGTCTTAGATACGAATTCTGTTCCTTGGTTTAGAACCACTGGAAGACGACTTACAACGTCAGTCTAACCTTAGCCTATCTATAGAACCTCATCTCATAAAATGGAAGCATTAATAATCTTCCTATGAAGTTATTGGTTTGAGCTCCGAGCTTGGCGATTTGGTTGCCAACATTTCATCCCCATTCGAAGAGACATCGTCAGTGCACTTTGGATCAATCCACTGAAGATGTCTCCTTGAATGGGGATGAAACATTTGAAGCAAATCGCCAAGCTCGGCGCCCAAACCAACAACATAACTGGGCTATGGCTAGTCTAGTGAAGAGAAGGACCAGGGGAGACATGATAGCAGTCTTCCAATATTTGAGGGGCTGCCACAGAGAGGAGGGGGGTCAAGCTATTTTCCAAAGCACCTGAAGGCCAGACGAGGAATAATGGATGGAAACTGAACAAGGAGGGATTCAACCTAGAAATAAGGAGAAATTTTCTAACCATGAGAACAATCAACCAATGGAACAGCTTGCCTTTGGAAGTTGTGGGAGGTTCATTACTGGAAGCTTTCAAGAAGAGACTGGACTGCCATCTGTCAGAAATGGTGAAGAGTCTCCTGTTTGGGTGGGTGGGGGTTGGACTAGATGACCTACGAGGTCCCTTCCAACTCTGTTAATGTGTAAACTACCAACCCGAGCTACTAATATTCAAAGACATTTCAATCTTCCTATGAATTTGTCTGGGTTCCCTTTGAAAGCCACCCAGGGTGGTGAACATCATTGTGTTATTTGTAAAGAATCCACTTCTCTTAAAAGATGGAGAAAGAAGGATGAATTTTCTGTCCAAACATCTACTTGCTCCCCACAATGCATCATTTAATCAATTCTGTCAAAAAAAACCCCACACTTTTCTTTTCTTTTTCTAAGCTAAAACTCCAAATGCTGCACTTTCCTTCAACCCAAATGACAGATAATTTGGGCTACTGTTTTTTGCATCAACCCCCCCACCCCAGTTGTGCAATATTTTCTTTAAAGCAGAGCTATCAAAATTGCACACCAAATTCCAGGATGGTGCTACTATTAACAGTTCACAAAAGTTTCACAATTGTCTTCTCCAAGGTACTGCCGTTGGCTGTTCTGGCTGAGGATAATAGGGGATGAAATCTTAAGCATCTCGAGAATTTCAAGTTCATAAAGACTCCATTAAGATATACAGTATTGGCAGGAGTGAAATCCAGCAGGTTCTGACAGGTTCTGGAGAACCGGTAGCGGAAATTTTGAGTAGTTTGCGGAACTGGCAAATACCACCTCTGACTGGCCCCAGAGTGGGGTGGGAATGGAGATTTTGCAATATCCTTCCCCCAGGAATGGGGTGGGAATGGAGATTTTGCAGTATCCTTCCCCTGGAATGGGGTGGGAATGGAGATTTTGCAATATCCTTCCCCCAGGAGTGGGGTGGGAATAGGGATTTTGCAATATCCTTCCCCTGGAGTGGGGTAGGAATGGATATTTTGCAGTATACTTCCCCTGGAGTGGGGTGGGAATGGAGATTTTGCAATATCCTTCCCCCAGGAATGGGGTGGGAATGGAGATTTTGCAATGTCCATCCCCTGGAGTGGGGTGGAATGGGGATTTTGCAGTATCCTTCCTGGAATGGGGATTTTGCAATATCCTTCCCTGGAGTGGGGTGGAATGGAGATTTTGCAGTATCCTTCCCCAGGAGTGGGGAGGAATGGAGATTTTGCAGTATCCTTCCCCAGGAGTGGGGTAGGAATGGATATTTTGCAGTATACTTCCCCTGGAGTGGGGTGGGAATGGAGATTTTGCAATATCCTTCCCCCAGGAATGGGGTGGGAATGGAGATTTTGCAATGTCCATCCCCTGGAGTGGGGAGGAAATGGAGATTTTGCAGTATCCTTCCTCCAGGAGTGGGGTGGGAATGAAGATTTTGCAATATCCTTCCCCTGGAGTGGGGTGGGAATGGGGATTTTGCAGTATCCTTCCCCTGGAGTGGGGTGGGAATGGAGATTTTGCAATATTCTTCACCTAGGAGTGGGGTGGGAATGGAGATTTTGCAATGTCCTTCCCCTGGAGTGGGGTGGGAATGGGGATTTTGCAATATCCTTCCCCTAGGAGTGGGGTGGGAATGGAGATTTTGCAATGTCCTTCCACTGGAGTGCGGTGAGAATAGGAGATTTTGCAGTATCCTTCCCCTGCCATGCCCACCAAGCCATGTCAACCAAGCCACACCCACAGAACCGGTAGTAAAAAAAATTGGAATTTCACCACTGAGCATGGGGTTTTATTTTCAATGTAGTCTTCCCTTAACAGCTATTTGTTTGGTGACTGTCCAAAGTAATAATGGTGCTGAAAAAGGTGACTTTTGACCAATCCTTACGTTTAGGATTGTTGCAGTATCCCTGCAGGCAATCGGATCATAATTCAGGGGCAACCATCCCGCATTTATGATGGTTGCAGAGTCCCATGGTTGCCTGATCTTCATTGGAAACCTTCTCTTGCTGGTTTCCAGCAAGCAAAGTCAACGGGGAAGCCAGCAGGAGGTCCCATGATGGCATGCTTAACGACCTCAGGTGATTTGCTTAAAGACCACAGTCAGAACTAATAATAAATAAATAATAAAAATAAGTTCTACAAAAGAACATGCACATGGTTGATCTTTCCACCGATCACGATCCATATGTTCACAGGATCCGTTGGGAAGATCCATGGATTCATATCTATGGAGATCCTCAGTCTCCAAGTCCTAGTTGTCCCAAAGGTGCTTTTTCAAAGAGGCAACTTGTTTTTTCTTTTCTTTTCTTTCTTTGAAGTCTTCAGCTCAGAGATGAAGAAGCTTCTTGGATGAGAAGCCAAACGTCTTCAAAGAAGAAAAAAAACACAACTCCTCCAAGAAAGTCCAGTTGCCTCTTGAAAAAAGCACCTTCGGGACAGCCATGGATTTAATTTTCTTTGGTGCTCCTTTCTGTTTTAAGGAGGTTTATTTATGATTTATTTAACCGTGATTAATTACAAAATATAAATGGTTGGGTTCGGGCCACATCCATGACTGGGTCATCACACACGTTCAATCTTACATTTGAAGGCTTAAAAGGATGCAATCCGACCGCACCGATCGGGGCAAACGTTCAATCCAGGGATTCAGCGACCGTTCCACACAAATGATCAATATAATGAAAACGGGCCCAGATTCCCTGGGCTGATCGAAGAGCCGCAGCGCCCGCCCATTCCTTGCCAGCGGCCGTTGCGCCGCAGAGAGCCTCGATTTGCCGACTCCTCGGAAAAAAAAATCTCTCCCGTCGGGGGATCCCGACCGCATTGCAGCATTCCCCGCCTTCGCTCCCCTTCCTCCTCCTCCTCCTCCTCCCGTTCTGACGGTCGGTGGTGGCCAAGAGCCAAAAGTCAGGCCGAGCCGCCCGCTGCCCCCGTGACGTTGAGCAGACAGGAAGAGAAGCGCAGCGGGGGGGGGAGAGAGGGAGGGAGGGAAAGGGGGAGGGAGAGGGGAAGGGAGGGGGAGAGAAAGAGAGAGGGAAGGGGAGAGGGAGGGGGAGAGGGAGGGAAGGGAGAGGGGAGAGGAGGGGAAGGAGAGAGAGAGAGAGAGAGGAGGGAAGGAGAGAGAGAGAGGAGAGAGGGAGGGAGGGGGAGAGAAAGAGTCCTTCGGGAGTAGGGCGGTATAAAAATCTAATAAAATAAATAAATAATAAATAAATAAATAAAGAGAGGAAGGAGAGAGAAGGGAGAGGGAGGAAAGAGAGAGGGGAGAGAGGAGGAAGGAGAGGAAGAGAAAGAGAGAGGGAGGAAAGAGAGGCAGGAGAGGGAGGAGGGAGGGGAGAGAGAGGAAGGAGAGAGGAGAGGGAGGGAAGGGAGAGGCAGAGAGGGGAGAGAGGAAGGAGAGAGAGAGGAGGAGGAGAGAGAGGCAGGGGAGAGAGAGGAAGGAAGGAGAGAGGCAGGAGAGAGGGGAGAGGAGGGAGAGGGAGGGAAGGAGAGAGAGGCAGAGAGGGGAGAGAGGGAGGGAGGAGGAACGAGAGAGGGAAAGAGAGGGAGGGAAGGAAGGAAGGAAAGAGGGGGAGAGGGAGGGAGAGAAAGGAAGAGGGGAAAAGAGAGAGGGTGGGAAGAGGGGGTCGAAGCCGGCGGAGCGCCGTCCCCCCTCCTCCTCCTCTCCCCTTCCCTCCCCTCCCCGCCCCGCGTGAGTCAGCCCCGTTCCTCACGTGCAGGCGGCGCCGCGCGCGCGCCCGGCCGGTCTTGAGGAGGCGCGTCGGCTGGCAGCGGGCGCCCTTTGCTATATCTCGGCCCTCCCAGAGGCTCCGCGGCTCACAAGCTCCGGGTTGGCCGGCCAGGATCGCAGGAAGCCTCCGCTGGAGCCTCTCTCTGTGTGTCTCTGTCTCCGTCTCTCCGCGCTTGAAACGCCGGCCGTTTTTTCTTCCCCCCCCCCTGCTCGCTCCCTTCCTTTCGGGCAAAGAGCCCCGCAAGTCTTCACCCCCTCCGGGCTCCCTGGGCCAAGATGCGAGCCGCCTTCCCCGCCTGCCTGCTGGCCCTGCTGGCCTGGGCCGCCTTGAGCGAAGGCCGCGTGGTGGGCGACGGCCAGGCGGGCTTCGGCGAGTGCGACGCCTTCTTCTACGGGCAGGTGCCCCCCGCGGGCTTCCCGGCCGAGCAGGTGGCCAAGATCTGCCAGAAGTACCGCGGGGAGCCGCGCTTCGCCACCCTCTACAGCACGCGGGACAAGATCCCGCTTTTCGCCGCCTTCCGATACACCCCAGGGGAGCCCGCCGGCCAGGAGGAGGAGGAGGAGGAGGCTCGGTGGCTGGTAGAGCCGCAGGTGAGAGGCGGAGGGCGAGAGAAGAGCGTTTCGGGCGGGTGGGGGAGCACGAAGCGGTGTGTGTGTGTGTTTGTGTGTTTGTGTGTGTGCAGACGTCCCTGCCGTGAGATGTCCCACTCGGATGCAAGAGGAGATGCTGCTGGGTCAGTAAAACAGTCCCTGCAACCCCTGCTTCCTTCCTTCCCCCTCCCTCAAAATCCAGAGCCTGCCTGCAAAGAGCCCTTGCAGGAAATGCAGTTCTGGACAAGATAGCAATCGCACTTAAGACTGGAAGAGGAATAAGGAAGAGGAATAAGGAAGAGGAATAGGGAATTGGAATAGCAATAAGAAATAGGAATCAGAATAAGAAATAGGAATAGGAATAAGAAATAAGAAATAGGAAGAGAAATAAGGAATAGGAATAGGAATAAAAAATAGGAAGAGGAATAAGGAAGAGGAAGAGGAAGAGGAAGAGGGAATTGGAATAGGAATAAGGAATAGGAATAGGAATAAAGAATAGGAATAAGGAAATAGGAATAGGAATAAGAAATAGAAATCGGAATTAGGAATAGGAATAAAGAATAGGAATAGGAATAAGAAATAAGAAATAGGAAGAGGAATAAGGAAGAGGAAGAGGAATAAGAAATAGGAATAGGAATAAGGAAGAGGAAGAGAAATAGGGAATTGGAATAGGAATAAGAAATAGGAATAGGAATAAGAAATAGGAATAGGACTAAGGAATAGGAATAGGAATAA
The DNA here is from genome assembly GCF_028640845.1 of Ahaetulla prasina. Lineage (NCBI taxonomy): Eukaryota > Metazoa > Chordata > Lepidosauria > Squamata > Colubridae > Ahaetulla > Ahaetulla prasina. The sequence goes on from NC_080543.1 coordinate 16,261,769, forward strand.
GAAATAGGAATAAGAATAAGAAATAGGAATAGGAATAAGAAATAGGAATAAGAAATAGGAATAGGGATAAGAAATAGGAATAGAATAGAATAGAATAGAATAGAATAGAATAGAATTCTTTATTGGCCAAGTATGATTAGACATACCAGGAATTTGTCTTCGGTGCATATGCTCTCAGTATACATAAAGAAAAAAATATATATTTATCAAGAATCATAAGCTACAACAGTTAGTGATCGTCATAGGATGCTAATAAGCCATCAAATCATTCTAGGACACAATAAAAACAATAGAAGTTTTAAAGATACAAGCAGCGTAGATATTGCCATCAGTGGGAAGAGATAGGTACCAGTAAGGATGAGAGGAATAGTAATGCAGTCTTAGTAGTTAATTTGACAGTGTTGTGGGAATGAATTGTTTAGCAGGGTGATGGCGTTTGGGAAAAAGCTGTCCTTGTGTCTTGTTGTTCTGGTGCGCAGTGCCATATAGCGTCGTTTTGAGGGTAGGAGTTGAAACAATTTATGTTCAGGATGCGAGGGGTTTGTAGATATTTTCACAGCCCTCTTTTTGACTTGTGCAGTATACAGGTCCTCAGTGTGAAGCGGTATATTTTCATATACCGCTTCACAGTGCTTTTACAGCCCTCTCTAAGCGGTTTTGCAGAATCAGCCTATTGACCCCAACCATCTGGCTCCTCGTTTTTACGACCTCTTGGAAGGATGGAAAGGCTGAGTCAACCTTGAGCTGGGCAGGATTTGAACTCCTGGCAGTGAGCAGAGTCAGCCTGCAATAATACTGCATTCTAACCCCTGTGCCTCTTGGGGAGAATTGTGGGGATGCAGAGAAGGAAAAGAGGGTTGCCTTAGGTCCGGAAGAGATCTCTTTAGAATTCAGCCCTAAACCCTTTGCATGCCTAGTCATGTTGAACCATGCTCTGTAGCTTAGGAAGAGAGCTGCAGTCAGACTCAGTCGATTCCTTGATGAAGGTCCCCTGCGTTCTTCAACCAAAGCAAAGCCACCCTCCTCCATTCCCCTAGTGAAGTTATCCACCAAACCACCAAATTGCCACTCCTTTTGGGTTGCTTTGATGGGCCTTCTCTGATGCATGGGTCTCTTTATAAACCGGACTTTCAGGTCCCATGAATTGGCATGGTTGTGCGGGCCTTGGTTGGAGTTGAAAATAATAATAATCATCCATCGCAGCTGGAGGGGTTCACAGGCTGGCAAAAGCCGATGCAGTCTCATCTGTTATAAGGAGATAATGAGTGGGCTAAGGGAGACCTCTGTTGACCCAGAAGCATGATTCATGGGACCGGGAACTGTGCTAAGAGAAGAAGTATTTGGAACAGTTTCATGCCATGTGGTTCTGTACGGACACACATGGGCATTCCATTCATTCCGTGTATTTGCAACCATCTCCAGAGAAGGTTTTTCCTTTCTAAACCAGCCATCTGGCCAATCTGTTGTTTTGAAAGCAGCTTGGTGCGTTTTACAAATATTATTGCATTGTGTATTATTGACCATCGCACAGTCAGCCAGCTGTTCAGACTGGGTTTGGCATTTTTTGTCTACCTCTCGAGCCCTTACCAAGGACCTGGGAAAGGCCAATCTGGATGTTTGACGGTGTTACAGCTATCGTCCGCAGGATGAAGCTGTTCCAAGCAAAGCTGCCTTCTGCAATTGACGGATGGCAAATTTGTCAATGCCAATGGTGTTCAAGTGGTGCTCCAGTTGTTTTTCGAATTGCACCTGAGGCACCTATTCCTATGGGTACTACCCTTGCTTGACTTTGCCATAGTCATTCTATTTCTATTTGTACGTCTTTGTATTTTGTTATCTTCTTCAGTTCCTTCTCTTCTGCTGTCTCCAGGCACCGCCACATCAAATAATCAGACTTTTTTGTCTTTCTTATTGTCAACTGTTATGTCTGTGGTGTTATGTGGCAGGTGCCTGGCTGTCTGAATTCTGAAGTCCCAGAGCAATTTAACTTCTTTATTTTCTGTGATTTTTTTTTATGATTTTATGGTCCCACCCATTCTTGCTTACAGGCAAATGAGATTTCTTGCAGATCTTCCAATGCATCATTGTTGCTACTTTTATTATTATTTTTAAACATGAAACTCAGTCAACTGAACATTTAAAAATGTTTCACAAATATGATGATGATGATAATGATGATATAGTATTATCTGTAGACACAGTCAGTTTAGTGTTCTAATTGTATACTGTACGTGTTGACTTTTAAAAATGTGTATCTTTAAAAATGCGTATCTCGTCATTGATAGCTCTTTATGGGATACATCAGCCTGAGTTTGATGTCCCTTTGGCATTGTAAAATATCAAATGGCTGAATGACTATGTGAAACCCTATTAACTGCACAATTTAATATTTTAGGAAGTCACATCCGTCCTATAAAGTTTGCTTACTGCACAGAGAGTGATTGCTTAGCAAATTTAATTAAGGAAAGCTCGTATAATATTTACTGTAGTAAGTACTGTTATAAGGACAAAAACATAGAGATAGAGAACGAGGGGGAAGGAGGGAGAAAGAACAACATGGAAGGAACTTATTATTTTAAGTTTGACTCATTTTTTAAAAAAAAAAACATATTGGGGATTTCAGAAAAAAGATAACGTCCATTCTAGAATTCTGAAAGGACGATAAAAGGGTCCTTTTTTGGTGCCTTAATTAAAAAGAATTCTGAACTCATCAGAATAGAGACTGTGGATTTTAGTCCTATCCTAGGCAGAAAGCCAGTGGGTGACCTTGGACAAGTCCCTCTCAAATCTAAGAAGGAGGCAGGCAGTTGCGAAATCTTGCCAAGAAAATTGAAGAGACTTGTTTGGGCTATTGGCAGGAGAATGTGGATTTGAAGGCACCCCCCCCCCAAGAAAAAATCAATAGCTTTTACTTTAATTGGTGGGGTTATTTTAATCATTTGGTGCAAGCACAGGTCTTTTTTTTTTTTTGAAACACGGATTTAGCTTCAAGAGCAGTCATGACTATTCCCCATACCCGTTTCCCAATGTAGAATCCATAGTTTGATGTCCCTAAATGTAAACACAATCAGTTACAAAGTTTCCTTGAAAAGAAAGCTGGTATCCCAGTATCTAGCCGTATTCCAAGTGCTGTAAAGCAGGGCTCTCCAACCTTGGCAACTTTAAGACTTGTGGACTTCAACTCCCAGAGTTCTGGGAGTTGGAGTCCACAAGTCTTAAAGTTGCCAAGGTTGGAGAGCCCTGCTGTAAAGCAAAGGTGAATTTAGAGCCTGGTGTAGAAGAAGCTGTATCAATTCAATCACAGGAAGTATGTGTAGTGGTATGTGAGAAAGACCTTGGGCGACTGAAGAAAGAGACATTAGGGAACAGTTAGATAAGAGACCGCATAGCCCATAGCTGTGAAATGCTTTGGAAAATTGAAAAAAAAAAAACCGCCAGAAAATGCCATGCAGGGAGGCAACACTTTTTCCTCCCCCATTGCCCGAAGCAATTCCCACAGTAACGCAACAGCCAAGCTGGTTCCTGAAGTCTGCCACCCCTTCGCGCCCTCGATTCCCGACCCATGGCAGTGACTCCGCAAGCAGCGAAGAAGGACGGCTTTCTCTTCCGCCTCGGCTCCTTAAAGCCATGCGACGCCTGCAAGCATTTTCTGAGAAGCAAGCAAAGTGGAAATGCATCAACGACACCAAAAGGAGGAGGAGGAGGAGGAGGAGAGGATGAAGAAAGAAGAAGAAGAGGAAGAGGAAGAGGAAGAAGAAGAGGGTCTGGATCATGTCCTACAGCCTTGCCGCTTTCCACACAGAGGATTTTCGGCCAACAACCTCCAAAAGGTGGGGGGCGGCGGGTGGGCGGGGCTACATTCGGCGTATAAGACGCACCCAGATTTTCACCCTCTTTTTGGGGGTAAAAAGGTGTGTCTTATATGCCGAAAAATACAGTAGATAAGAGACGGCATAGCCCACAGCTATGAAATGGGAAGGGCAAGAGGCTCAAAAGGGACCTTACCTAGTTTCTTGGGTTGTAAAGGAGATGGCGGGAGAATTGTACTTTCAGACTTGTAAACTTTATTGCTGTTTTACAGTAAAATAGAATTAGCTGTTACGTTCCTACGGATCTACCTGGGAAGGCTGACAGCATCTGATAGGAGTGAATGTTTCTGCACACAGATGCTTGATTTAAAGAAAGGAAATGCGAAGGAAATTCAGTGCTAATCCTTCTCTGCAGCTTGCTAATTATCTCTTTTGAAGCAGGTATGCAGGTGGAGGAGTGGCTCTAATGCATTCCAAAAAAAGGAACAGGCTAGACACAGCTATTCCCCTTGAGGGGAAAGCAAGGCATGAAACCGGTGTGCACTGTCAGTTTGGGGAAGGCAAACGGATTGAAAAAGAATGAATCAGATGTTGTAATTCCGATTTCCCCAAAACATGATTCTCTTCAGGGTTTAGCCTTCCCAGCAAAAGACGATGGTAGTTTTAATCTAATGTCCAGAAAATCTCTGGCTAAGAATCAATTGACTAGGTGCCATCAAGTTGGTATAGACCAGTGATGGCTAACCTTTTCGTAGCTGTGTGCTGACAGTGCACGCGTGCGCACCCGTAATGCAATGCAAACATTACCATCCCTGTGCGCCCTGCCCTTGCATATGTGCATGTGACCCGCCACATGTGCCCCATCCCCGTGCATGCGTGCATGACCCCCTTGCGCTCCCCTCACGCATGCACACGACCCCCACATACGCTCTGCGACACACACACCCCGTGCATGAGTGTGGGCTCCCCTCCCCTGTCTCTTGCATGTGCCCCGCCCACCGCGCATGCATGGCAGAGACCTGAAAACCAGCTGGCTGGTGGGAGGCGCATGTGCATGCGTGGTGGAGCTGAATTGGGGCAATAGCTCACGTGTCCGCAAATAGTGCTCTGTGTGCCACAGGTTCACCATCACAGGTATAGACCCTTAGTGACTACCTAGATAGGTTTTCCCCATGGTGATCTGTCCCTAACCTGGTCTTTCCATGGTGCACCCATCACCACTGTAACCCAGTCTACCCAACTTGCTGCTGGCTGTCGTCTTCCTTCTCTTTCTTTCCACCTTTCCCAACACCAACAAAAGGGAGAAGTTCAACCAGTGGTTGTGGCCCAGAACTTAACATTCCTGCTTTTCTCTCCCAAGTACGGCTGGTTAATTTTGCCAAGATATTGGCTATGCCACATGCTAAAAACTGTCCAATTTGGCCTAGAGAGGCTGACTATTCTTTTGGATGAAAACTTTTTCAGATGACTAGGAGATGCTGCTTTTGTTAAATTTTCAGATGTTACATCTTTTGTATCTGCTCTACGGAGTAGAGGGTTGGTCTCTGACAGAAAGCCACTTGAAGAGACTAGAAGTATCTGAAATGTGGATTTTAAAGGCAGCTGTTACGTATGAACTGGGTTGACAAAATCAGAAATGAGGAAGTGATAAGCCGCCAGGGAAAGCCAAGGAAAATCATCAAAACCATTAAAAAGCGAAAGTTAGAATATTTTGGACGTGTGATGCGACACCCAGAAAAATACGGCATACTTCATTTGATCTTCCAGGGAAAGATTGAAGGCAAATGAGGTCCAGGCAGAAGAAGAACATCATGGCTTCAAAATCTAAAGGACTGGTTTGGACAAAACTCAGCAGCACTTTTTTGTGCGGCTGTTGATAAAAATAGAATTGCCAACATGATTGTGAGCGTCCGATGACAGATATGGCAGAAGAAGAAGCTTGTGTTAAAACTGACCTTGGGATTCATCTAGTTTAAGACTGCTTAAGCCATCTAAGATCTCCAAGAACAATTCCAGGGTTGTCCCATTTTGTTAAAATTTGAGACTTTATTTTACTCAGGGGAAGCCACTGTTTGGAAGTTTTACACACAAAAGTGCATTTTAGTAATAAGCTGGCCTTTTTTCCAGTTCGACTTCATCACTGAGGACTTGCCAGATGTTAATTTAACAGTTCAATTAGCAGCTCCTTTAAATACTTAATTATAAACACTTTTCTGGATTGCAATGGGGGAGCAAGTATTTTAGGCAGGCAACACTTACTTCCTGCCTTCAGTCCATATCCCTAATTATTGGCAACATAAAAGGTGAGATCATTGGCTCTGCATCTGCCCCTCCCCCCGGAATCTAGGGAGAGGAGACAGGTGGTGATAGTGATAGAGCTATGACTCTAGACATGCTCCATCTGCCAAGAAGATAAGAATTTTGTTTTTTGTGCCAGCCTGGCTAAATAAATTGGGTAGGACAAGGGTCTCCAACCTTGGTCCCTTTAAGACTTGTGGACTTCAACTCCCAGAGTCCCTCAGCCAGCAAAGCTGCCTGAGGAACTGGGAGTTGAAGTCTACAAGTCTTAAAGGGACCAAGGTTGGAGACCCCTGGGGTAGGAGGTCATTGGGC